>NC_037676.1:129665035-129974608 GCF_003255815.1 Theropithecus gelada
CTAGAAGAAATGGATAATTTCCTGGACACTTACACTCTTCCAAGACTAAACCAGGAAGAAGTTGAATCCCTGAATAGACCAATAGTAGGCTCTGAAATTGAGGCAATAATTAATAGCCTACCAACCAAAAAAAGTCCAGGACCAGATGGATTCACAGCTGAATTCTACCAGAGGTATAAGGAGGAGTTGGTACCATTCCTTCTGAAACTATTCCAATCAATAGAAAAAGAGGGAATCCTCCCTAACTCATTTTATGAGGCCAACATCATCCTGATACCAAAGCCTGGCAGAGACACAACAAAAAAAGAGAATTTTAGACCAATATCCCTGATGAACATCGATGCAAAAATCCTCAATAAAATACTGGCAAACCGGATTCAACAACACATCAAAAAGCTTATCCACCATGATCAAGTGGGCTTCATCCCTGGGATGCAAGGCTGGTTCAACATTCGCAAATCAATAAACATAATCCAGCATATAAACAGAACCAAAGACAAGAACCACATGATTATCTCAATAGATGCAGAAAAGGCTTTTGACAAAATTCAACAGCCCTTCATGCTTAAAACGCTCAATAAATTCGGTATTGATGGAACGTACCTCAAAATAATAAGAGCTATTTATGACAAACCCACAGCCAATATCATACTGAATGGGCAAAAACTGGAAAAATTCCCTTTGAAAACTGGCACAAGACAGGGATGCCCTCTCTCACCACTCCTATTCAACATAGTGTTGGAAGTTCTGGCTAGGGCAATCAGGCAAGAGAAAGAAATCAGGGGTATTCAGTTAGGAAAAGAAGAAGTCAAATTGTCCCTGTTTGCAGATGACATGATTGTCTATTTAGAAAACCCCATTGTCTCATCCCAAAATCTCCTTAAGCTGATAAGCAACTTCAGCAAAGTCTCAGGATACAAAATTAATGTGCAAAAATCACAAGCATTCTTATACACCAATAGCAGACAAACACAGAGCCAAATCATGAATGAACTTCCATTCACAATTGCTTCAAAGAGAATAAAATACCTAGGAATCCAACTTACAAGGGATGTAAAGGACCTCTTCAAGGAGAACTACAAACCACTGCTCAGTGAAATCAAAGAGGACACAAACAAATGGAAGAACATACCATGCTCATGGATAGGAAGAATCAATATCGTGAAAATGGCCATACTGCCCAAGGTTATTTATAGATTCAATGCCATCCCCATCAAGCTACCAATGAGTTTCTTCACAGAATTGGAAAGAACTGCTTTAAAGTTCATATGGAACCAAAAAAGAGCCCACATCTCCAAGACAATCCTAAGTCAAAAGAACAAAGCTGGAGGCATCACGCTACCTGACTTCAAACTATACTACAAGGCTACAGTAACCAAAACAGCATGGTACTGGTACCAAAACAGAGATATAGACCCATGGAACAGAACAGAGTCCTCAGAAATAATACCACACATCTACAGCCATCTGATTTTTGACAAACCTCTGAAAAACAAGAAATGGGGAAAGGATTCCCTATTTAATAAATGGTGCTGGGAAAATTGGCTAGCCATAAGTAGAAAGCTGAAACTGGATCCTTTCCTTACTCCTTATACGAAAATTAATTCAAGATGGATTAGAGACTTAAATGTTAGACCTAATACCATAAAAATCCTAGAGGAAAATCTAGGTAGTACCATTCAGGACATAGGCATGGGCAAAGACTTCATGTCTAAAACACCAAAAGCAACGGCAGCAAAAGCCAAAATTGACAAATGGGATCTCATTAAACTAAAGAGCTTCTGCACAGCAAAAGAAACTACCATCAGAGTGAACAGGCAACCTACAGAATGGGAGAAAATTTTTGCAATCTACTCATCTGACAAAGGGCTAATATCCAGAACCTACAAAGAACTCCAACAAATTTACAAGAAAAAAACAACCCCATCAAAAAGTGGGCAAAGGATATGAATAGACATTTCTCAAAAGAAGACATTCATACAGCCAACAAACACATGAAAAAATGCTCATCATCACTGGCCATCAGAGAAATGCAAATCAAAACCACAATGAGATACCATCTCACACCAGTTAGAATGGCAATCATTAAAAAGTCAGGAAACAACAGGTGCTGGAGAGGATGTGGAGAAATAGGAACACTTTTACACTGTTGGTGGGATTGTAAACTAGTTCAACCATTATGGAAAACAGTATGGCGATTCCTCAAGGATCTAGAACTAGATGTACCATATGACCCAGCCATCCCATTACTGGGGATATACCCAAAGGATTATAAATTATGCTGCTATAAAGACACATGCACACGTATGTTTATTGCAGCACTATTCACAATAGCAAAGACTTGGAATCAACCCAAATGTGCATCAGTGACAGATTGGATTAAGAAAATGTGGCACATATACACCATGGAATACTATGCAGCCATAAAAAAGGATGAGTTTGCGTCCTTTGTAGGGACATGGATGCAGCTGGAAACCATCATTCTTAGCAAACTATCACAAGAACAGAAAACCAAACACCGCATGTTCTCACTCATAGGTGGGAACTGAACAATGAGATCACTTGGACTCGGGAAGGGGAACATCACACACCGGGGCCTATCATGGGGAGGGGGGCGGGGGGAGGGATTGCATTGGGAGTTATACCTGATGTAAATGACGAGTTGATGGGTGCAGTAGACCAACATGGCACAAGTATACATATGTAACAAACCTGCACGTTATGCACATGTACCCTACAACTTAAAGTATAATAATAATAAATAAATTAAAAATAAATAAATAAAATAAAATAAAATAAAATAAAAAGAAAACACACTTCTGTCTTTTTCGTCTCTATTTCTCCAATGCTAGCAACAGTTCAACACTTAGAAGACACTAAATAGATGTTAATTGAATTGAATGGAAATATTTCTCCCTTCCCAAACTTACCTGTGATAGCACGGTCAGCCACATTGAGGGAGAAATGACTGATGGCAGCTGAAAGCACTATATATTCCAGACATATCTGTGAGCATATCAAAGCATGAAGGAAACAGTTGATAGTGACTTTGAAAAGTGAGTCTTTCTTGTCTTCTAAAATCCTACCATGAGTGGGTATGCCAACAAAGAAGGCTCTTCCACCTCCTGTTACATTTTATTGTGCATGTGGTCCAGGTATATCATGATTCCTTCCAGGTGCACCCCTGGAACACATTTATAGCATGACCTAACCAGAGATCTGCTTGAGGCACAAATTTCTTGTTTGCCACTTACTTCTTTAAGAGCACCTCCTTCATGCCAGTGTTCTCCCTAACTTGCTCAGATTGTTGGGCTTTGCAGAGATGTACCAGAGCAAGTGGGATAAAGGAAGCCTGGGGGTCTCTTCCAAGGAAACTGAGCCATAGACTGGGAGACTGTAAGAAGCCCCAAAGAATAGAATCTATACCTGTGGACTGAGCTTCTCTTCTCCTGGAAATCAAATTGCCTTACTGTTCTGGGGACCAAGGCCTCCACTCATGCTATGCTTTTGTAACATTTTGTTCATCCTTTGAGCAAAGCATTTACCATGCTCTTTTATGGTGAATTCATGAATATCCGTCCTTTTGAGACTCAGAGCTCCTTGCAGAGAGGAATTTTTGTCTTGTCTCAGAAATCTGAGAACCTAAAACACATAGTTTTGTTAAATGGGTGGATGTTAATATTTGTTGGATGATAGATAGGTGGATGGATGGGTGGATGAATGGATGGATGAATTAATCTCTTGCATGTTTACCATGTGGAAATTAGAATTACACTGTGTCTCTGGATTCTCTCAAAGCCAAACAGTGATCAGGAAGAATCCGGAAGTAATACTATTCTCTATCATTAGCAGCAGCAGTAGTATCTCACAATGGCATGATATATCGAAATGTTCAAGGAAGAATTTTTATGTTGCCTTTCATTTAAGACTAGAATGCAAACTATATGTAAGAATATTTATCCATAGTGTATGAGAAAATCTCTTTTCTAATATAAAAAAGCTATTAAATTTTGTATTTAAGACATATTTAAGTGAATCGCCTGAATAGATTCTGATTAGAGTGTCTGTCGTGTTTTGCTACCAGCATCCAATAGTTCTTCGTCAGATAACCATGCTCTGATTGTTTTCCAGAAAACCACCTTTCCCAACAGCCTCAGCCCATGTGCCTTGATTGAAGTATCCCCATTGGCCAAAGCCACTCACAGTATTTATTCTTCCTGATCCTAATGCTAGATTTAAGGATAGACATCTGTTCCAATCAGAGCTAGAGTAATAGTATGAGACTTTTGCTTAGACTTCTGGGAAACTCTCTTTCTGCTTACCTAAACCCGAGAGAATATAAAATCTGGTTCCTCAGCAGCTATCTTTCTACCATAAAGAGGGCAGTTTGTCTGAGAAGGAGATTACCTTAGACTAGAAAATGAATGACACAGAGACTGGGCAATGGTAATATTATATAAATCTCAGAATAATGCTATATCTTAACACTACTTCTGTACTATCTTTTTCTGTGTGTGTGTGTTTTATAGTTACTTATGTTTATATATGATTACTCAAACAAATATATTTTTTCCTAAAGCTAAGTGGGTCAGACTATTTTTTTGCATTTGCAACCCTAAGTCCTAACAGATTAATTTCTCTTTTCAAAATTAAATCCTTGTATAAGTTTTTGCAACTTGTACTATACACATGGATGAAATCAACTTTACTATTGTGGGAAGTCCATGTATGGACTCAGGTGTTTCACAAATAATAGTATGTACTTACTCATCCAGGTCCTGTGCCAGATTCTTGAAAGACAAAAATTACATTCCGTATCTCAGGGTGCTCACATTTTTAGTAGGAATTAGATTTGTAAACAACTGATTAAAATACAATATATGTGAATAAAGTATTAATATAAGTAAAAATAGTGTAGTGAACACTTAAATGAAAGATCAGTTACTCCTGATTTTTAAACAGTATTTCTAATTTATAGTCACCAAATAAGTTAGTATGGTAAGTGGGTGGATGGGCAAGAAGGAAGACCTTTTCCGTACATTGGAAGGCTTTGTATATAGGGAGTTTTTAAATGATTCTGATACTGACATCACTACTCCAGAGCAATTTAAAGCATATTCTCTGAGGGACAGGACCCGGGCTTTAGTATTTTAGAAGCTCCAGAGGTGATTCTAATTTTCACCCAGGGTTGCCAATCACCTTTTATAGCTGCCAACGAAAGCAGTGATGCTTAACCTTCTTGTGCATCCAAATCACTCTGGGCAGTTTATGACAAATACTCATCCTCAGTCTCTACACTCAGACATTCTGATTCAGCTGGTCTAGGGTGGGAATCAGGTGTCAGGGGGTTTAAAAGCTCCCCAGATGACTCTAAGATTCAGCCATAATTAAAAACCACTAATTTATAGGAAATTCATCATTTTGGAGGTGCCAATGGAGTCCTATGTATCATGCTGAATACATTTATATGCCTGATTTTTCTTTGTTCTTCTTAAAAACCTTTCAAATAGCAGCATTATACAGATAAGAAAATAGACACTCTGAAAGCAAAATAACTTGACCAATATGACCTATATAAATGACAAGAGCTAGAATTTGATCCCAGTTTTGTCTGGTTTCAAAATCCAAATTCTTTTAACCTCAGCATTCATGTATTCGTTTATTGTTAGTCAGTCTGTTTTTCTTTCAACAACCACTTAGTGTCTTTTAATAAATGTGTGAATTACATCCCAGAGTGCAAAGTATCTCCACAAAGCGGCCACCTACCTCCTTAGGAACACAACCATGTAGACCTATATGTGAAAGACAAATCTGTGTTTAATGAACCAGCTTTAAGCCACCCCTAGCACCTCAGTCTGCAAATACAGTTTGGTTATTCCAATCTCTTTGTTCTGGACACAACACAGTCCCAGTGGCTTCAAAGAAGGGCAGGCCATATTAATCATACTGTGGGAAGTTACTTCTAGATCACTAACCCAAAAGGCAAGTGACATGAAATACACCTGGTCCTACTCTAGTCAAATAACTGCAGGGAGAGTGGCAGGTAGGGTTTTCTGCTGGAGAAGGAGCACCTGGGAGAGACAGAAGGGCAAAGCTAGTCTTGGTGTGAGAAGCAAGATTTGCCTCCTGGCTACAAGGAAACGCTCTCTTTGTCTTTCTTAGTCCCAAGAACAACCTGCCCTTTATGATCAAACCTGCCAGCAATTTCTGCCTGAAGGACTGGAAAAGCCTGTCATCTCAGCAGACAAAGGAGGCCTCCAGCCCCAGAGGCAGTGCAGCCAGTGAAGGGGAAGAGGACAGCTACCTTTCCTTCCACTCACCTTGATGGCCTCCTGTTACAGGTGCCTCCCTGCCATTTCAGAGATGCATGCCATCCTGCCATCTGCTCTCAGAATGTTAGAATTCAGGGAATTCTATGCTTATCTTGTTGTCCACACACTGAATCCTTAGCCCAGCTTGGAGCAATTTAATTCCAACCTACATTTTCACCTTCATCACCTGCTGCTGCCCATAGCTTAATGACCCTTTAGTGTAGTCACCGTGGGCCCCTTTCTTTTTGGCTTTCTCTCACAAAGTTTCTTTCCTGCTGCCGAAATTCTCTTCTCCCTTCCTTCTCTTGGAAAACTCTCACCTACATAGTTGTCTACCCTACTAGGAAGACTTCCTGTTGTACTGGTGAGCAGAGTCACCTTTGTAATTTTTTATAAGACAACATTTTCTTTACTTCTATAATTCTACTGATATTATACTCATCTTAGGGGCTTAGAATTAAATAATCTTTACATACTTGGCTCAGTTGTAACCTCCTCCAGGAAGTCATCCTTGAGGCCCCACTTTTCAGTCTTAGACCTCCTTCATGCTCTCATAATGCTATACTAGTAGCTCTCAAATGTTAGTGTACATAAGAATAACTTGAAGAACTTGTTAAAATGCAGGTTTTGGGGCCTCATTCCCAGTTACTGACTTAGTAGGTCTAGCATGAAGCCCAGGAATTTCCATTTCTATTACATTTTCAGTGATGTTGATGCTGCTGGCCCAGCGATCACCCTTTGAAAACCACTGGTCTATACTTACTCAAACATAATTATCTCATTGTACTTATAATATGTGTGGCAAATTACTTATTTATGATGCCACCTTCCCCATTCCCTACATCAGTCAATAAGGAAATTTCAGAAAAATATTAAGCATGACAAAAAGTAATTCAGAGTATACTAATTATCTATTGTGCAATAAACTACCCCAAAACTTAGTTCAAAACAACAAATATTTATTATAGCATCGTCTCTGTAAGTTAGAAATCAGGAATGGTTTGATGGATGGTTCTGGCTCAAGATCTTTCACAAGGTTGTATTCAAGTTGTTGGAAAGGGCTGCAGCCTCATCTGAAAGCTCAACTGGGAAAGGAACCTCTTCTAAACTTACACCGTGGTTGTTAGTAGGGCTCAATTTTTCACTGATGGTTGCCAGAAACTTCAGGTCCTTCCCACATGGACCTCTCCATCAGATGGAGGACTAATGTTCTCCAAACATGGCAGCTGGCTTTCCCAACAGCAAGTAACCCAAAAGAGACAGTGAACACCCAAGATGGAAGTCGCAGTCATTTATAACCTAATCTTAGAAGTTATAGCTTCTGCCATGTGCAGGTGGTAAAACAAACCAACCCTAGTTCAGTGAAAGATGGGACTACACGAGGATAAGACCATGAATGCTGGCTATCACACAGGGTAGTCATAGAGAATAGAGATGACCCTTTTATGTAGGGTATCTAGGGAAAAGCTTTTTGGGGAGATGCTATGAAAACCAAAACCTAAATGAACAGAGATAGTCAACTGTATAAAGACTTAGAAGTAGAGAGTTCCAGGAAGAGGAAAAGCAAAGATTCTAAGGTAGAAATGAACTTGGTATATTTGAAGAAGAGAAAGTGGGCTGGTAGAAGAGCCAGCAAGGGGCTGGAGGGGTAGCTGTTATTATTAATATTAATATCAAAAACTTTTTTATGATACTTTAAGTTCTGGAATACATGTGCAGAATGTGTAGGTTTGTTACATAGGTATACACGTGCCATGGTGGTTTGCTGCACTCATCAACTCATCATCTACATTAGGTATTTCTCCTAATGCTATCCCTCCCCTTGCCCCCCACCCAACAACAGGGCCCAGTGTGTGATGTTCCCCTCCCTGTGTCCATGTGTTCTCATTGTTAAACTCCCACTTATGAGTGAGAACATGCAGTGTTTGGTTTTCTGTTCCTGTGTCAGTTTGCTGAGAATGATGGTTTCCAGCTTCATCCATGTCCCTGCAAAGGACATGAACTCATCCTTTTTTTATGGCTGCATAGTATTCCATGGTGTATATGTACCATGTTTTCTTTATCCAGTCTATCATTGATGGGCATTTGGGTTGGTTCCAAGTCTTTGCTATTGTGGATAGTGCTGCAAAAAACATACGTGTGTATGTGTCTTTAAAGTAGAATGATGTATAATCCTCTGGGTATATACCCAGTAATGGGATTGTTGGGTCAAATGGTATTTCTGGTTCTAGATCCTTGAGGAATTGCCACACTGTCTTCCATAATGGTTGAACTAATTTACACTCCCACCAACAGTATAAAAGCATTCCTATTTCTCCACATCCTCTCCAGAATCTGTTGTTTCCTGATGTTTTAATGATCGCCATTCTAACTGGTGTGAGATGGTATTGCACTGTGGTTTTGATTTGCATTTCTCTAATGACCGGTGATGATGAGCTCTTTTTCATATGTTTGTTGGCAGCATAAATGTCTTCCCATCAAAAACATTTTTAAAGCATCTACTATGCTCAGGATCTTATCAGCCGTATAAATAAGGAAAAATACATCATTTCTAACTTCAAGGAACTGACCTTCCAGTTGAAGAAACATTTCGATGCTTTTTAATTAGTGCAATCAGAAAGTCTAGATAATTTAGCTTCAATACATTCCCATTACCACACCCACATTTTTTATTGTATGAGTTTCAATTATGTTTAAGCAACTCAGGAGCAAGAGTTTGAGAAAAAAAAAGTACCAATTAGTTGAGTGAAGCCAAGACTATGCCTTATATTTGTCAAATTTAATGAGCCAGTACCTTTCCAATCTTGGAGAATATGCAACCTGGAAGAGACTTCGGAGATCATTCCATCCTTCTCTCTTCATCTCCAGCTTGATTTTTGGAGAAGAAACGGAAACCAGTGAGCTAGAGAAACCAACCCAAGATCTCAAAGATTGTTGGACACTCCTCTATCCACTAATTGGGTTAATAAGCTTAATGAGAACCTGTCCCATGCAAAGTGCTCAGGGTAGCAGAGGAACAACTAAACTCCCACCTCAGTATTTCTAGGTCAGCCTGTGTTCCACAGCAGAGATAATCCAGAAGCTGCCTTAGGTGTGGGAAGGAGCAGTGAAAGGGGAAGAAAGAGGCTAGGACGCAGCCTTTGGGCTGTCCTCTGCTAAACCACAGCAGAAGCACTTTCATCCATTTTATATGTAGGAGTTTATAAATGTCTCTGCTGAAAGAAGATTGAAAGCCACTTCATAACACCATTCTTTTTTCTTTGATAGTTATGCCTAGAGGTCAGCAAACTTCATCTCCTGAACCCAATCTAGCCCACTGCTTTTATGTATATGACCTGTGAGCCAGAAATGGCTTTTGCATTTTCAAATGGTCAACAAAAAAAATCAAAAGATAAATAATATTTTGTCACACATCAAAAAGTAGATGAAATTCAAATCTCGGTGTCCATAAAGTTTAGAACACAGCCACACCCATTTATTTAAATATCATCTCGGGTTGCTTTTGTGCTGCCGTTGCAGAGCTGGGTAGTTGTGACAGACCATCTGGCCTGCAACCAAAAATATTTACTATGTGACCTTTACAGAAAAGCCTGCCGACCCCTGGTATAGCCAAGGGTCCAATAGATGCCTAAATCCCTCCTTCACATCTTCCTTCTCTTTTTATTCCTCCTGCTTCCCAGCAAAACTTCATTATATGTTGGTATTCAAAATATAGTTTACCGGGATCCACAGGTCTGCCTTTGATGCTAGTGTATTTTGGGGACACTTAACACTAGGGTTTCAGCTTCCTGATTCAAACCACCCATACCCCATCTGCTCTTTCTAATAACATCCTGTAGTCAGCATTGCAGAAAGAGTTTGAGTGATTACCTCCCTACTCTTATCCCCCAGTCAATGAAGCATCTGCTAATGATATGAGCTGTTCTTTCCTGTCCCTGTGGTCCATAAAAGCCTGGGTTACAGAAAGAACGGAGCTGAAGTGCATAGACAACTCCACCACCCACAGCTACTTGAGCTCCTAAATAGCTCACTAGAAGGGCAGATATGTGAAGAGGAGTCTGGGAGACATCTTGTTTATTCTTGTTGAAGGTGTGGATTGCTAGCAAAAGGTTCATTGCCAGAGATAACCTAGGTCTGAGGAAGCAGAGGCCAATAGTTTGTACATGCATCAGAGGGTTAGACAATAAGATGCAGTGTAAAGGTGTTCTCACTGCTAACCAAAGACAGGCAAGTTAGACTATTAAACTATTCTTTTCTACCCACTAAAATAATTTTAGAGAAAATTTAAAATTACAAAGCTCAGTGCTAGTAAGACCGTAGGGAAAAAGAAACACACACACATTGGAAAAATCATTTTGGAGACCAAATTAGTAAAATAAATAAAGAGCCAATATAATCACGCCCTTTGACAAAGGAATTCGCCTGGCTTCATCTGAAGGCATAAATCAAAAACAACAACAACGACGATGACAAAAAAAAATGAAAAACTTGTACAAATAAATTCATTGCAAGATATTTACAGTGTGTTATTTAAAGTAACACAAAGTCCCCAAAGTCTAAATGTTTGATAATACATTTTGATGTATTAAATTATGGTAAATGAACCCAAAGGAAATACCTTATAGTCATTAAAATGACCACGCTGTAACATACAAACTCCTTTAAAAGTAATATGAAAGTAGAAAGGTAGAACAGAGAACATACTGCAATTAATGTAAAAATATGCCTGCATCTGACTAAAAATGAGATAGGAAGTTTCTGACAGTTCTTTTCTGTTAGCCATGGGGAGAATATAGGTGAATATTCTTCTATTTTAACTTTCATGGAAGTTGTTGTAATAAGTAAAAGGCTTTGGTTTACTTAAAAGCATATATTTTAATAAAAGAAGACAAGAAAAAAGAATGAGTCTTCTTTGTAACATTACTTTCAGGGATACTGAGAAGCAGCATTACATTTGAGAGAGCTGGGTCATAACCCATGGAGGTTACCTCTCAGGACCGTGATGCAGGGATCCAAGAGGGAAGGAAGCTGCGCTCTACCCACGAAGTCTGGTAATCGTGACATCAATAGAGAAGGATGCTTCTGATGGGAGGCAGAGACAGGGCCACTGAGAAAGTGACTCAGCAGGGCCAGATGGTATTTATTCAAGAGCTCATTTATTTGGATCAACTAACGTATGAAATAGCAGGGATTCTGACAAGGACATGCGATACCTCATTTCCTTGAAGATTAAGGAGCTGCAAAGGAAGTATCTGTCCTCCAAAGAGAGCCTAAGGAAGACAGAATGAGATTCAGAGGTGGCCAAGCACTGAGCGGAGCCCAACTTCCATGAGACTGACAAAGACAGAAGAGTTTGCCTGGAGTTACGGATTGAACTGTATCTCCCACCTCCGCCCTCCCCTCCCCAAAAGATACATTGAAATCTTAACCCCTAATACTTTAGAATGTGACCTTATTTGGAAATAAGGTCATTGCAAATGTAATGAGTTTAGTGAGGTTGGACTGGTGTGGGCCCCTAACCCAATACAACTGGTCTCCTTATAGAAGAGGAGAGCACACAGAGACACACACACACAGGGGGAGCAACACATGAAGACACAGATGGAGATACATATAAAGGGAGTGTCCTGTGACAGAGAGGCACAGATGGAGTGATGCATCTACAAGCCAAGGAACCTCAAAGATTGCTGGCCATTACCAGAAGCTAAGAAGGGTCAAAGAAGGATTTCCCTATAGGTTTCAGAAGGAGTATGACCCTGTTGAGTGCCTGATTCCAGACTTTCAGTCTCCAGAACTGTGAAACAATACAATTTCTGTTGTTTTAAGCCATCTAGTTTGTAGTATGGTTTAAAGATGCCCCAGCTAGGACACAAGTATACCCTGAAAGCCTCTGTGGTCAGCTGAGTGAGTCTGAGCTAGTTGCTCTTCCTTGCTTATCTTTTGGATGGCTACAGCTGGTTGCAACTTGGGTCTTACTGATACAGAGACCACGTAGAAATAACCTAGCAATTGGATACCCAGCTTAGGCCCAAAGGAAGGTACACAGAGCAGAAGTGTGGGTTCTGAGCCAGGTACCTTCTCCCCACAGCAGCATGTAAGCATTTAATAGTGGGAGGACAGGAGTAAAATGGGGGAACCATGGGAAGGCGAATGTGGTGCCCATATAGTAATATGTAGTGTACGGTATGTATAGTGAGTAAGCACCTGGATTCAGAGTTCTAATTTCAGTTACACCACGTAACTAGCAGTGATCCTTTAAGTTACTTAACCTCCCTGTGGCTCAGTTGTCTTATCTGTAAAATGGGACTAATAATAGTTCCTACCTCACAGGGCTATGGTGAGGGGTAAGTGACTTAATACCTATAACTGGCATAGAACTGAGCCCAGTGCATAGTGTGTTAATGGTAAACATCACCTCTACCTTTCCATTTATGCCTTTACAGTTATTCTGTCAACTATTCTATGATGCTAATTTTATTACGTTATGAATAGATAGAGAAACTCAGGCTTAAGAGGTTAAAGGAAAAAGGTTGAAGAACATACACAAAATAAAGCAGCTTGGCAATTGGAGACTGAAACTCTGGCAAGAAGGAGCAATGGAGGACAAAGCAGGAATGTGAGATGAAAGTCAGGAACTTTCTGGTAAGCAGGTCAAACTGGAAGGCAGATTACCTAGCGCCACAGTGCATCCTTTCTTCAGTTCTTCACTGTCCTGATGTCCTAAGTTCTGGTTGATCTGCCATCAATTTGTTGTATAGCCTTCAGTAAGTCACTTGTATTTCTTAACTTACATCAATGTTTCTTAACCTCAGCACTGTTGATATTTCAGGTCAGATCATTCTTTATTGCAGGAAGGTGTCATTTGTATTGTAGAAGATTTAGTAGCATTGCTGGCCCTTGTGCACTAGATACCAATAGCATCTTTCCCACATGATAATAAAAAATGTCCCCAGACACTGTACCAAAGATCCCCTGGAAGGGAAAATTGTCCCAAGCTGAAAATTATTGACCTACATGATAGGATTAAGGTACCTGTGAAACTGCCTAATTGAGCCATTCTGAGAAGCAAATTTGATAAATATGTTTTTAATCTTTTAAAAAAAAGTATTGCTAATATAAGATATTGTAAGACAAATAAAATATTATTTGTTAGATGTCACTTATCACATGCAAAAAAAAAAAAGGTAACAGTGCTCTCCTTTCAAAAAAAATTACAACCAAGGAGGGAAGGAAAGAAAAGTATGAAGGCAATAAGCATTGTTGAGGTCAAAAGGCCTACGAAGAAATTACCCTCAATTGAGTCAATAAGGGGATTTTATAAAGGGAATAGGACATGAGCCACTTATTGAAGGATGGGAACAATTTCTGCAGACAGAGATGAAATCTCCCTTAGAGAGAGGGAGATGCATACAAAGTCATCACACAGCAGGAGCCAAGAGAGAAATCAACAAGAGACTAAGCGGATGAGGACTCCTGAAATAACTTTGTTTTTTCCTCTTCCTAGAAGGCCATTCCCACTTTCACAAACCCAATCATCCTCGTCCTTCAAGACTCAGTTCAGATGCTACCTCCTCCAATAAGACTTTTCTGAACTCCCAAATTTGGCAAGATACTGCTTTGCGTTGTTCCTCTTTGCTCCCAGTAGTACCCCCATTAGTTTCTCTTATGGGGCTGTCATTGGCAGTAGGGTGGGTTGATTCTTCACTGAGTAATTGAATAGAATTGTTTTATGCATTGTAGAATGTTTAGTATTCTTAACTTTCACTCCCTAAATATCAATGATATTCCTTATCACTGTGATGACCAAAAATCTCCATGACACTATCCCAAATATCTCTAAGTAGCAATAAAAACCACATCGCAGTTAAAACCACATCTCAATACTTAATACATTTTGCCTGAAACCGTGCGCCTGTCTCCTCCTGTCGAGAGTAAGCCCCTCGAGGACAAACTGTTGATCTCAATCATATCTGCATCACTAGGACCTACTCCAGTTCCTAGTTTACAACTGGTATTTGATAAATATTCAGTGATCTATCAAAGCCTAGATTTTATCTAGGGGAAAATTGTAAATTCAGAATTGGAAGACAAATAGGGGCCAGATTGTAAACAACTTTGAATATGCTGAGAAACATGAGTTTCATTCTATTAGGTGAAATCATATGAAGTTATCATTTTTGTAAGTCAAAATGGTCAGTTTTCAGGAACTGCATATAACCTTTCCTAATGTAACCCAGTATAATTTTTTAAAAATTGGAATATCTTTTCTGGCTTAAATACCTGCCTTTGATCTGATCCTAATTGAGCACCAATATTCATGCAATAATAGATCATATGCAGTAATTTTTTAATTAAAACATTAAAATAATTTTGGTCCTTAACAATTAATGATCATTTACTCACCCCCTAACATGATATTATGCGCTACAAGTAGAGACAGGTACTGCTGTAGGAAACTGTGCTCTAAGCAACGGGGATGGATCCACTGCAGTCTGAGGATAATACTGGTAATAATGAAATAAGGGTGGGGAGTGTTTGAAAAAGAAGGGGAAGAAGAGAGGAGGAAGAAACTATAGAGAACAAGGAAAATGTGGGGAAAAAAAGAGAAGGAAAAAATAACAAAGTAGGAAGAGAAAAGAGAAGAAACAGCAGGAAGAAAAGAAAAGGCAGTAGGAGATGATTACTATGAGCTCAAATTTGTTTCTCCCTTTGTTTCCAAGTTCCACTCCAATGCTGCAGTACAATCAGCTCAGAGCCTGATTATCGTGGCTGACATAGCATAGCGCCTGCTTATTTTTAGATGAAATTAATCATTTTCATGTGTTATTTTTGGTTTAGATAATAGCTCGAGTACACAGCAGCTTCTTCATTAGCTGCCAACAAGAATGTAAACAAGGTTGCATCTCTCCTTGGCAGGTTCTCTATTCAGCTCTGCCATGAAGAAGCTGCGTTCCTGCAGAAACTGAGCAAGCTGCTTCTCCTGCAGCCTGAGAGAGATTGCAGAGTGGGGCTTAGGCAGTCAGAAGAGTAGCTGGATGAAAGGGAGCTGGAACTGCTTTGATTCCAATGCTCTCTTTGTTCAGTTTCTTTTAAGTCAGGAACTATGTGTCAGTATTATTGGCATTTGCACTGGATCGTCCTTTGTTGGGGCTGGGGACACTTTCCTGCAGGTGTTTAGTGGCCTCTTGCCAATAGATGCCAATAACGTCCCCACCCTCACCCAAAAATGTCTCCAGAAATGGCCACATGTCCCCTGGGGAGACACTCCAAGACACCCCCAGTTGAGAGACACTGATTTAAATCAATACAATGAAACCATAATCGAGTAACCCAAATTATGGTGGAACAGACTCCCAACCACTTCACTGCAGAAATTAAAATTTCTAGGGCTGTCTTGTATATGTGAAAGAACAGAATGCTCATATTTGTCTCCTCCTGCCTCTGGGTTGCTACTGGAGATCCTTGAGAGACAACTGCTCCAGTGGGCACAGACTCCAAGCTTTCCACTGGTGGCTACTGCTGCTACTACCCTGTCTGACCTTGGAGGACTCCTCAGCTCACTCCTTCCTTGCTTCATACCAAGCATGCACAATGTCTTCCTATTTAACTCCACACAGCAGAAGAGAGAACCAAATGTAATTGTTTCTTAAGTTTTTTTTAAAGGCTCAGGGACACTAACAACAGGATAACCATGATCCCTGCTCTGGCCTTCCCTGGCCAGTGCTGGACTGGCTTGTCATCGCACTCCTAGCTTCTCTCAATGGGGCCAGACATAGCATGCTCTTCCCACTGAAATCTCTCTAGTTAAATCCATTGCATTTAAATGCAGCTAAACTGTGACCGCTCCTTGCACCCAATACCCACAAAAGAAGGCATTCCTCTCAGAGTCCAGAATCACACTCACTTCCGAAGTCCTCACTTGCCACTCCAGGAGTCACCTACTCCCAGGATGACTGCAAATTGGAATACACATGAATCTCTGCTGTTATGCACAGGAGTGTACCTCAATGCTGCATTTTCAGAAAGATAATCACCCAATAGGCTGACGTTAGTGCCCTCCCGAGTCTGGGCACATGGGACACAAACTATTCAGAAACAGTCCATTTTCCCTTAGTTTCTCCTCATCAAGTTCAAAGGGAAACATCTGAAGATAACTCTACAAGCAAATGATCATATTAAAACATGAAGAAGTTTCATTGAAACCTAGAGAAAGGGAAGAAACCAAGGCCAAGACAGGAAAGAAGAACTGGTGGCAGATGTGAGACATTAGAAGGAATAACAAAAAGTGACCAGAAGTCAGCCAGATAAAGTTCACAGGGAGCTGGGCAGGAGGGGAACCGCGAGGTGATTTTCAAAGCAAATGCACCCCATGGTGGAAAACAGCTTTGGGAGGCTGAGGCAGGCAGATCACGAGGTCAGGAGATTGAGACCATCCTGGCTAACACAGTGAAACCCTGTCTCTACTAAAAATACAAGAAATTAACCAGGCGTGGTGGCAAGCGCCTGTAGTCCCAGGTATTCGGGAGGCTGAGGCAGGAGAATCGCTTGAACCCAGGAGGTAGAGCTTGCAGTAAGTCAAGATCTCGCCACTGCATTCCAGCCTGGGCAACACAGCAAGACTCCGTCTCAAAAAAAGAAAAAAGAAAAACGAAAAAAGAAAGATACAGAGATACATATAGATTTTCAAGGATGTAAAGGATGAACAATGCTGAGAGATCAGATTTGGGCCAGGTCAGAGTCTGATCTAAGAAATCTAGAGGAGACAAGGATCTGATGACTTGATTTTAGAAGATGATCCCAAGGTTCCTGGCTGTGCTGCCCTACGATGGTCCCTCTGACAGCTGGCTACTACAGAAATGTGCCAGCCACACTACCCTTTAAAAATAAGTACCAACTCCCATTTTCTGTTAAAAAGTTACTCTTAATTTTCCAACCATAAGGCTGGAAAAAAGATCATTTTTTCTTGTATTGATTAGGCCAGAGTGAAATGAGAGCTTACTGTGAGCACTAAGGTGAAGGCTGGCTGGCATCACCCTGATCCCCAGGCCGCTTGTTCCCTTGGGACACCTCTTCAGTGACCCTGGGGATGATTTTAGGATCTACACTCACCCCTGACTTAGAGACACAAATGCACACACACTCAGGCATTCAGGCTAAGTGTTATAGACTAAGGGTTTGTGTTTCCCTAAAATTCATATGTTGAAATCCTAACCTTCAAAGTGATGGTGTTAGGAGATGAGGCCTTTGGAAGGCGATTGGGTCATGAGGCTGGAGCTCTCATGAGTGGGATTAATGCCCCTATAAAAGAGGCCCCATGAGAGCGCTCCAGCTCTCCGCCCTGTGAAGCCAGTGAGAAGTCATCAATCTGCAACTGGAAAGGGTCCTTTACCAGAACTCGCTCATGTGGGTACCCTGATCTTGGATTATCAGCCTCCATAACTATGACAAATAAAAGTTTATTGTTTAAGCCACACAGCTGATGATAATTTGTTATGTCAGCCCAAAACGACTAAAACACCAAGTCAAGGAATTTCTACTTTCCCAGACCAGTTTAGACTACTAGTTTCCACCTTCTCTGTCCAGTACTGAACGTAAATAAAATATCAAGGGGGAGACAGCTGCTGATTTTCCTTTGCAACACTTATCCAATGCTGACGCTACTGTCTCCTCTTAGCCACAGCCTTGTGGTTGGTGGTGGTTTTCAGATAGAATTTTCTTATCCAAATCCAAATATCAGATACTGATTATCACAGCTTTAAATAGAATCTAAAAGAAAAGTCAGATTGGACTATCCCAGTAAACTTGTCAGTAAAAATAGTGACTCTCACATACTTAAGGCATTCCCTGCAGAAGTAATGATCATCATTAGGTTGGGAAGGATGGCTGTTTCTACATGTGCTAGGAGTTTCTTCTTCATGGGATGGGCTGTTAGTCAAGATTCTTTAAGTTTCAAACAATAGAAACCCAACTATAATTAGTTTACGCAAAAAGACAGGAACTTACTGGTTCCTCTAAAACACAAAATGTGGGGAGATGGGTCTAAGCTGTATGATGGGTTTCTGCCAGAGCAAAAAACCTATCAAGGCTTTCTGTCCTTTCACCTCTCAGCTATGCTTCTATCGATATGCTGACTTCATCACCTTCTACTGAGATAGGCATCTTCCATGCAACACGGACCATGCCAGATGCTGATCTAGAAGCACATTCTAAGGTAGAGATGAACACATTGCCTCCTTCAGTTCCTATTTGAAACCATAGAGAGAGATGCCGATTGGCCTGGCTTAGGCCATGTGCTCATCCCTGAACAAATCAGAAAAGCCCAGAGTGTGGGGCATTATAATTGGCCCAGGCTGAATGGAGCCGTTTAGATCTACAGTGAGAAAGGCAGAAACAATCCTTACCTGTCAGTATACATGACCAGTTCCCACTCCTATCTAAGCCGGTACCGTATCCTCTCTCATATACTCAAACGTTTTGCATTTCGAATGATCTCATAGGTCTCATATCAATCGTTCCTCCCTTTTATTGGTGTATATGTAGGTGCATGTGTCTGAATGTTGGAAAGGCAGGGGAAAAAAGTCAGTATCTCCTACTACAGATAGGATCAATAAAGCTCCTTTAAATCTACGGAAATTTTCAAAAGTTTCAAAGGAGATTTCTAACTTTTCTAAGTTTGTGTTACGTAATTTTTACCTATCTGTTAAATCAGCGATTTCTCCTCTAATTAAAAGATAAATATGCGGATATATAAATATATCCTTCTATCTTAAAAGAAAAAAAAACAACTTCCTTAACCTCATGTCCCCCTCCAACAACTGCCTTAGTTTTTTCTCTTTACAGACAAATTTATTGAGGGTTGACTATGCTGTCTGTTTCCAACTCTTCACCTCTCTTTCTCTCTTTAACCTGCTTTTATCAGATTTTGTCTCCACCACATCAGTAAAACTACTTTTGTGAAGCTCATCAACATCCTCCATCTGGCCCGATCCGATGGGCCCCAGTTTACTGACTTCTAAGCCTCATTTGACAATTGTGCACACCTCCCTTTCTGAAACATTTTTTTCATTTGGCTCTGTGACCACACATTCTCCTAGTTCTGCTTTTGCCTGCCTGGCTACTCCTTCTGAATCTCCTTTGCTGGGTCCTCCTCTTGTTCACAACTTTTAAATATAGTAATGTGCTTGGCTTAGACGCACTCTGCACTCTCTCTGGGGAAACACATCCATGGCTTTAAATAAAATCTGTGTGCTGACTACTCTAGTTGAGAACTCTCCCTTGATTATCAGGCTTGTGTTTCCAGCTGTTTATTGAACGCCTTCAGTAGCATGCCTAATGATCTTAAATTTACTAAGGCCAGAGCAGAACTTTCCCACTTCCATTTCACATTTGCTTCTCTCCAATCTACTCTATCTCCTTTAATAATAGTACTATTCACTCAGTTGCCCAGGCTATAAAACTAGGAATCATCCTTAATTCTTCCTAACACTTCATATTCAAACCATCAGCAAGTACTACTGATTCTGCCTCCAAGATATATTCTGAGTAGCATCATTTTTGGCAACCTCCACTGCTACCAGCTGGTGCACGTTACCACCAAATTTCTCCTGGACCACTGCAAGAGCCTCCTAGCCATCTCCCTGCTTCACCTCTTGCTCCTTGACAGTTCATTCTACACCCAGTCACAAGAGTGATCTGGAAACACATTCAACTCGTCTTTCTCTCTTGCTTAAAATTGAACAATCTCTCCTCGATATATTCTGAATTATATTTCTACATGCTCTTATTCCCTTTTACTTCTCCATCCTTTCCTCTCCCATTGTCCTTATTAAAATGAGCCAACCACACTAGCATTTTTTCTGTTCCTCCTCCATACCAAGCTTATTCCCTTTTCAGGACCTCTATTCTGTTTATTCTTTTTTAAAAGTGCGTCCTATACCACAGTTATTTACACAGCTGTCTTTTTTGCCATTCAAATGTCGCTTCTTAGGGAACCCTTCTTCAGCAATCCTTTGTACAACCGGCACACTTAGCTGGTACCTCAGAAAATCTTTATCCCATAATCATATTTTATTTCCTTTGTAGCACTATTTTAAATGACACCATTTATTTATTTAAATATATTTGTGCTTTTCATCTTCCCCCCACTGGAGTGTGAACAGGTACCATATATGTCTTATTCTGTTGATTTCAACTCATTTGCCTGTGTGTCCACAACTCTTTGATCAATATCTGGCAATAGTAAATTCTAAATAATATGAAAGAATAAACTTGTGTCTTCCATTGCCCTTTTCACAGTAGATGTACAATAAGTTGTTAAGAAATAGTTGGATAGATAGGATGGTGGGTGGAGGAGTGGCTGGCTGGCTGGCTGTGTGGCCAGAGATAAATATGCAAAATCAACCAATTTAATATCTCCCCATTACTTGCAAATATAGGATAGTGAGCACGTTCTTTAAGTAATCTATAGCTGCATTGACAACCAGCCCAAGATGTCATAGCTTAGAAAAGTAGTTGATTCTGTCTCATAATTCCAGAATTTCATTGGGTGATTCTTCTCGTCCACATGGTATTGGCTGGAATGCTGGCATGGATACAGTCATCCAAGGGCTATGTTGAACAGAAACATTCAAAATGGCTCATTCATGTGGCTGTTGTGGCAAAGGTCAGCTGTTCACCTGGGACTGTCAACCAGAGAAACTACACATGGCATCTCCATGTCACTTGGGTTTCTCCCCGCGTGGCAGGTGGGTTCCGAGGCTTCCCAGAAGTGAGTGTTCTAAGAGATTCAGGCAGACACTGTAAGACTTGTTATGACCTAGCCTTGAAAGTCCCAGGATGTCATTTCTTCCACATTCTATTAAACAATCACTACTGTCAGCCTAGATTTAAGACTCCACCTCTTGAAGTGAGCAGTGTTGGTGAAGCCATCTTGGAAACTGTCTACCATACCTGTAAACAGACAGCCCACTGGGTTCTTCAGGGAAACCACGTTTATAGATTTTGATTCTCTGTTCTTTTTATTGAAACCACTTTGGGAATATGCATCTATGTGTTTTATTTTAAGCAGATCAGATCTTACTAATCACAACCGAGTAAAGTAACAGACTTGCATAACTCCAGCCTTCATAATTCAGTAGCTGCATATTCATTATCTGAAAACTCACTCTTCAGAATTCCTTGCCTCTTTTTGGTTCCAAAAATACAATCTTGTTTCACTTTCTTTAAAGTAGTCTGTGTATTCTAATCAGGGTTCTCTGTTTTTTCCATCGCTATGTTCCTGCCACCTGTTCCCTTTCCACAACCACATTTCCTTCTCTTTAGCACAAAGAGGCTGATAAAGAAAGAAAAAGTCCGTTTTAAAATTAAGAGCTAGAAAACAAGATCTGCACAGTCAAATGAAGATATTGTCAAGGCAAAATATTGAGTCGAACTATTAAATTAGTGATTGGGTTCTGTTCAGTTAGGATGCTACTGTCTTCCCTTTCAGCGTTTGTCACATAAGTATCATACATGGAGTGACAACAAACAAAAGTACAAAACATACTGCACTTCACCCCAGACATACAAATCAGAAGCTTAAGGGGCATAGCTGGACCCCTGCATGTATGTTAAAGATCCACATAGGTGACTCTGTTGTTCTCTCGGCATGCATTACTTCTAGGTATCAAGATACCACATTGCAAAGGAAAACCTAGCTCTTTTACAATTTTGGTTTATCTTATTAGCACACTTGCTATTTTCCCATTGCAGCAGTGACTGGAACTACTGGTTATGTTTGCCAGTGTGTTTTATATCTCAGTTTCTGGATGAACATATTTGCACATTTATAAAGAAAAAGTACGAAGACAGCTTTCAATATGTGAAGATTCGCTTTCCAGGCATCTTTTCAACATTGATCCTAATCTGCAAAAGACATTGACCTCACAAGAAACAATTGCAATCAGATTCTCACTGAGCTGAGTTTCCTCAAGTGTATCCCTGTAAGTGGGCCACAACTGCACCAGCAGATTTTGCACTTCTCTTGTTCCTGCTGAGGATGAAATGTGCTGAAGCCAATAACCTGGTGAATAATTCATTTTTCCAAGGAACAATTGGTAAGCCTCAGAATTGCTTTTTACCCAAATAGAGAGCAAATTTAAACAATAATAATATTTTCTGTATGTATAGAAACTTCTAATTTTTTAAATCATTCTTCTAACAATGAGGATAATGACCATAGCTGATATTTATCAAAAGCTTATCTTGTGCCAAGTTTTGTGCTATTTCCTTCAACATAGATCATCTCATTTAATTTTTGCAACATTTTGAGACAGGTATTGTCATTTTTAGCTCTCTGTTTCAGAGGAAGAAACTGAGGTTTACAAAGGTTAAGTAACTTTCCCAAGTCCACACAGCATTTAAATACACATCATAGCCATCATGCTAGACTGCCTCCCATTTCTTTATTGATCAGTAGACAGATAGATAGAAGCAGACATATAGACTCATTTGATAATTATGAAAACCCTGGGTGACAAAAAGTATCACATATTATGATTACCAAATCAGATAAGAAAACTTAGGCTGCAGATTTAAAACAACCTGCTCAAGTAACACATTAGCAAGGCAAAATCAGTTTTTTGATCTGAGTTCTGTGATCCTTCCATAGCCCTGGGGCACCTCCAACAGAACCAAAAAGATTTATTTAATTTTTGCCTTGCAGTGTGCATGGGAGTGTGTCGGGGAAAGGGACCGGATATGGCAGTGTACTGAGCCCTACGATGACATTTTCAGCCAAGAAGAAGAATGCTTCATCAAATCTCCCATCAGCCCAAGACTAGATTGTACCAAGATTTTGCAATATGAACATAATGTTCCGTACTGTCCAGGATCTAATCCTTTTCCATCGGGGAACACATTTGCAAACAATGACTCCTAACTGATGAGGAACAGGATCCAACTGTTACTCCACAAACTAGGACCTTTACACCACATTGGAGGCAATAGCCCTGAGGTTAAAGGGCTGTTCCGTGTCTAACCACTGAAGCTCTTGCTTGAAGGAAGGTTTCCCAAAATGAACCCCCAAAGAAACTGAAAATGGCATGAACGTACATCCTGTTACTCAACACTCCCCGAGTTTCATAACGTGAAGTCAGGAAGAAAAGGTGCCAACATTCCTGAATGTTATAATCATTAAGGAGCAAACTCTTAATGTTCCCACACTTGAACGTTAAAGAGATGGGATCATTCAGTCTCCTCTTTACTTATGGAATTGCTGCAAAACCATATGGGCTGAATTAGGCATCCAAGGCTAATGTTTCCTACCATTCCCTCTGGGAGGCCTTTGGGGCTCATCCCAGGCAATTGGCTTTAAAGACAAGGATATCCTATTTGGAAACATAGTCATGAGCCCTGATATTAATAAGCACTTTCTAACTTCAAAGCATCTTTATAACCATTGCCCTAATTAAATCTCATAACCTCCCAGAGAGAATGCAGGCTTCATCATTTCCACTTTACAGATGGAGAAACTGAGGCAGAGCCCTATGGAATATGAAACCATATCCCACCTGATTGAGCAACCACTGGAGATTTTAATCAGTTTCAGACTAAATTACAATGTTAAAGTTTTAATTTTTTCCTTTACCATTTGGTGAGATTAAAACAAGCCATTTAATTGTGTATTCTGATGGCTAAAACCACCAGACCTGGTTGTGTGGCCTTGGCATAGGGATCAAACTTCTCTAAACTTTAATTTCCTCACTGGGGAAAATGAAAATAATAACAGAGTCTACCATAATGTTTTTCAGGTTAAATAATGTATGTTAAGTTTCTGGCATGCAAATAAGCACTCAATAAATTGTAGCAGTTTAAGCCAGCTTATTTTCCTTCAGCTACCCATTCATTCCTTCATTCACTCATTTGCTTCTATTTATTACAGCCCATTGAGTGCTGAGGGCTGTGAGGTCCACAAAGGACATGGCAGTGAACAAAACAGAAAAAGGACTATTTCCTACATATGGAATATATCTTATTTATGATTATAAATTAATTCACACAAAATGTGGGTTATTCCACATTGTTAATTTTGATCTGATCTTACACTTACTTTAAAAGGTCTCTGATTGTTCGTTCACCTGAACCATCACAGTCCTTGTGCAGAGTGGGGCAGCACTGACTGAGTTCTACTAGCAAATGCTGGAGATGTGGTTCCTGTTGGCCTTTTAACTGATGTGATGGAATAAAGTCTTCTACAATCTGACTAGTTTATAAGTGGCAGAGTTTGAATTTATTTTTATCTCAGTGTATGCAGTTTTGGAAGTCCGTATTAGATTTCTGTTGCTTGCAGGCACTGTACTGGGCACTGTGGTGAGGAGGAGAGGCAGGAGGAAAGGCTTAGGCAATGCAGTAAGGCTAACTGAGGCCCTGCTGGAGCCACAGCATTTTGAAAAGAAATAGTATCAGTAAAAATGTCATTCCAGGGGAGGGCACAGGATGAGCAAACCCATGGAGGTTCTGTTCTCCAGAGCTTTTTGTCTGGGGACCTCAATGGTCTAAGAAACTCCAAATTGTCTTCTGCACTTTTCTAATTATATGTATTTATATAATGTCTGTATGCATATGTGTATATGTGTGTGTACAAAATATACATATGTACTTTTTCATCAAACAAATGCTTGTTGAATAGTAACTAAAAAAGGCATTTATTGAGCTTTTATTCTAGGTCAGAAATGCTGAAGGATGCCCTGACATATATTAGTACATTTAATCATCCTGAGATTCCTATGTATATAATTATTTTTCTCATTTTACAGAGAAGGAAACAGATGTTTGGAGACATGAAAAGTTTGCTTACGGTTTATAAGTGGCAGAGTTGGAAATTAAAGCCAGGTGTGGTCATTATATTCAAATGATCATCATACCAGAAAGGATGAAAAGGAAGGAGGGAAGAAGGGATATAGGAAAGGAGGAAAGGAGAAAGGGAGGGAACAATTTAAAAACCATTCAGGCTGGGCGTGGTGACTCATGCCTGTAATTCCAGCACTTGGGGAGGCCGAGGCAGGTGGATCACCTGAGGTCAGGAGTTCGAGGCCAGCCTGGCCAACAGGGTGAAACCCTGTCTCTACTAAAACTATAAAAATTAGCCGGGCATGGTGGTGGACACCTGTAATCCCAGCTACTTGGGAGGCTGAGGCAGGAGAATCACTTGAACCCAGGAAGAGGAGATCGCAGTGAGCCAAGATTGTACCACTGCACTCCAGCCTGGGTGACAGAGTGAGACTACATCTCAAAAAACAAAAACAAAACAAAACAAAAATTCGGCAATACTAAGGGATGGCAAAAATGAGCTATATAATTCATATCCACATTTGAAGACCCAAGAATTTAGTGTTTGGACCCACTGAGAGAGGATGGGGAGACACCTATCAAGAGAAGATATGTGATGAGAGAAGAAGGAGGTGGTGTAGGTAAAGATGGAAGTGTAGCCATAACCCTGCAAGCCTCATTGAGAAGAGCACCATAAGCTGCAGAGCAGTGGCAGCATAAATTATTTTGCACAGGAGAACAGACATACATCTGACACCTCTCAGCACCCACTGGCCAAGCAGAGCCTTCGATATGTCAGTCCAAGCCAAGGAGTCATCTCTGTCCAGCCAAATCTTTTCATCCTTCAAGATCTAAATTAAGTCTCTCTTCCCCAAAGAAGTCTTCTTTTAATTCATTGTTTGCAGAAAAGCAATCTCCAAGAAATGTTACATGAAAATACTAAGCCCCCAATGCCCTCTCCTTTGTTTGAAGCCCTTATAAATAAAAAAGTTATAAAATTGACAATAGTTAATATTTACTAACTGTACATGAGGTTCTAGGCATGTTTTCATTATTTAGGCATCATATTTTAAATAATTGCAATGATCTTTAGAATAAGCTGCTTTTTATTCCCATTCTACAGAGGCCATAATGGTTAAGTAATTTTCCAATGTCACTTTACACTCAAGTGGCAGAGCAAGGTGGCCACCCCAAAGCCCACGTTTCTTCTCCTCTAGAACAGTCTTCCTTGTGGCTGACTGCTTGAAGATTCAGCCAGGTGTTAAAGGATCAAGACTGGAAGGGACTGGTGAACCGTTTGCAGTGGTTCCAAAGAAGCCCAGAAATGGAAAAGAAAGAGGAGAGTGAGAAACTCCATGCGTGGAAGCTTGATCTGCTTTGAAAAGAGCTCAGCTTAAAGGATGATATCATGGGGGCTGTCAACAGGAATCAGAGATGCACGTCCAAGGGCAGAATCTAATTTCAATTCCAGGACATTTCATGAAACAGAATGCAAAGCAACAATTATCTGCTAAATGGAAAATTAAAGGCATAAATAAAGTCAAAGCTCAAACCAGTGAGGCAAAAATCACACAGGCTCCAATTTCCTTTTGCTGCTTGTAGCTGCCAGTTTGAAAGGAAGGACACATGGGGATAGTAAAAATATGAGAGCAATGGACCACGTTTAATCAATAGTGATGCCTCTGATCCCACAAATGCTCCCCTTCCCAGTATTAGCCCTTCTCCACCTACTGCCAAAACCCAGCAAGCTGGATGGAGCAAGACCTCTGAGAAAGAGGCCCCTGTTCTCTCCATAGGAACTTCACTTTCCTATAAATGAACTCCAGCACTGAGTAAGTTCTGGTAAAAAAAGAGCTTTATTTCCCCAGACTCCTTGTTCCTCCACTTCTGCCAAAATATATTTCTTAAGTGTTCCAACCCGAAACACACACATGAACACACACACACACACACATGCTGCCAATTTCTTGGTATTTTGTCAATACTGACTTTGCCCCTTTTCTAAATCTTCATCTCCAATTAAGGCTTCCTGTTTGATGGATAATTGGTGACACATGACACAGAATAAGCCCAGTGGAAGACTTTGTTTCCCATGGGCCTATATGTAAGACATTGGGTCAAGTGTCAAATGCTTTGGGCCATGGTTTACAACCAATGTTTGTGACTTCCACCCCTCCTCACCCTCTGTCTTCCCTGCTGTCCTTTATATTCTTCCCCACAAGTATGTTTCAAATCTTTTCCCTCCTCTTGATGCCCACTGCCTCTTTTACTTAGACCATTGCAAAGTTCACCACTTCAATTCTGCCCTCAAAACATCTGCAAGAATGTGTTTTCTAATCCATAAATCTGATTATATTTTTTTCTTTGTTCAGAAAACACAATGGGCTCCCATTGCCTACAAAATAAAGACCACTCTCTATGGCCATGCCTACCAGGACCTTCATCAATAACCCCCCTTAACCTCCTCTACCACTGATGCCATTCATTTATCTTTTCACTCATTCATTCAAAACCATGAAGCATCCACTATGTGCCAACCATCATTCTGGACACACAGCCAAACTAAACTTCTCTTTCCCAAACACTTCCTGCCCTCTTACAACACTGCTTTCTCTCACAACGTTCTCTTTGCCAGAAACGCTTCTATTCCTCTTCTATCAAACTCTCATTCATCCTTCCAGATTCAGCTTCCTTTGTGTGCCCTCTGTGAAGCTTTGCCTAAGACAGACACACACGTGCACACACATGTTCCAAGCAGGTTCTCTCTTTTGTATCCCCACCCACCATGGTTTTATGGAACGACCATGACTTGTATCACTTTGAGGAATCACTGCCTGCTTATCTGTTTCCTTTCTAAGGCAAAGATTGTGTCAGCCTCAAGGGCAGGAGAACGTATATACTTTTCTGTATACTTAACTCACTGATTGGCACATAAGAAGTGTCGGTGAATGTTTGCTGATTGACACCTGCCTCCACCACCTGGCAAAAAAAGCCACTTTGCCATTCCAAGCTATTCTGAGGAGTGAGCAAGGTGAGTGGCTACCTACCCAATGACACCTTTCCCATCATGAAATTTTACTCTCACCACCAGCCTACACCCCAGTCTCTGCAATTGCGCCATTAGATATTTAGTTCTCAGTACACACCACCTTTTTTTTTTTTTTTAATCTTTCCACTCTTATTTTCTGATCCAGGAAACACAGTCCTTAAGAAGACTGAATCTGAAGTCAGAGTGCTTCTATGAACCCACCAACTTTGCCATTCTACCTGGGCAACCTGGTATCATTTCCATTCTTCACTCATGAAATAGGGATCCTCATAATACTCAGTCTCACAAGGTGGTTGTGAGGATTAAGGAAAGCAGTACTTATGAAGTGCTTAAAATAGTAAGTGGCACACTGTGAGTGCCAACTATGCTAAAGTATTTGCTATTATTGTTGTTGTTGTTGTTCTTATTTTCTACCTAGCCCTACCTTCACCTTCAAAACCAAGGTTTTCATAACCCTTAAACTCATCCTTCCCTTTCAGGCTTCCCTGCTGTTTCTTGCCTTGCATGTCTCTCTCTTTCATCTGTTCATTCTTCATGATGGATCTCGAGTCTCCTTCGTAAAGGCACCAAGACCACTCCTCACCCATTTGTCTCACCACTGGAGCCTGTGCATGCCCAGATCGCAGCATTCGCCACTTCTGGTTTACGGTCCATTTCTCCTATTAAGTCCAGAATGCTGTGACTTCAGGGACAGTGTCTATGCACCTAGCATAGCCTTTCTGGAGTCCTTCCCTGGGCTAGGCATTGCGGCAGCTTCTGAGGATACCACATAGCTCAAGCATAGTCCCTGCCCTCAAGAAGCAGACAAGAAACTAATCTGAAGGTCTATGGTGACAATAAATGTGGTATCGTTCTTGGCAACTACAAGGAAATCAGTGAAAGGGGGAGGACAGAGAGAAGAAAGCCCAGAAAAAGAAAAAGAAGGAGGGAGGAAAGAAAGAGAGAAGTGAATTGAGGCCATGGAGTTACTTCAGTTGTCAAATGTTCCACTGGAATATATTTACAACTATGAAAAGGAATTACTTTCACTATTCCAGACACATTTTTGCTGATTCCTTTAGCACAGTGTTTCCCAAAGAATGGCCACCATGCCCCAGGAGGCATTTGACCATAGTGTGCAGAAGGATATTTTAAATTGTAATAATTGCATGCTTTAATGTGTGTTAGTACTAAGTTTCTAGCCTTTCAAACCTGTCTTTTCATGGATATTATTGCTTTATTTTGAGTGAGTGTAAACAAATTGCAAGTAAGAAAAACTGGGGGGGTTCTGATTTCATGTCTTGCCTAGAAAAGAGCTTCTGAGGAGAAAAAATTTCTAGGTCTACCACCAAGAAGGGTAGGGGACAGCTAAAAGTCAAGATTTCAGAAGCCAAGGGCACACCTTTGGCTCTCACCCTGCCTGACCAGCACCTTCAAAACTTCTATGCACACTCAACAGTTATAAAGGAGCTCCTCGTCTACTTTTGGTCAGCAGACTGCAAAACTCTCACATGCTGTCAATTCATACACAGAGAGATGAAAGCTGGGAAAATTAAATGAGTCATTAATATTTCACTAGTTGAGACTAAATCTATCTGTAGAAAAGGTAGCCTGACCAACTGCACTTTTTAAATAAACTTTGTTACTCCCACCACAGAACATGTTCCACAAAATCAGCTTATGTGGGTAATTCTTTTCCAGCCTTAATCGCAAACCCCCAAGGAATCTCATTTGGACTCAGCATTTGTGTATAAGCAACAGCAGAACAAATGGTGCAATAGCTCATTAATATCTTTCTTGGCAGGATATGCTGTTAAAACATATATATCAAGTTATAGTCTTGATAGGATCACACCTCATTTTAAACAGTACATGGGGCTCTGCTACCTGCAGGGTGTTAGCCCTGGGAAACAAGCCGCTTCCAAAAATAAAAATGTCTAACCTGCTCATTATCTTGCAAATAAATGACTTTGTGCATCTTCCTCTTTTTCTCATGCTTACTTTTCCCTTGTATTGTGCCAGACTTCCTGTACCCTGTTATTGTAGGATATTGTCCTGACATGCTACAACACAAGGCAGTATAGTGAATATTGACACAACCAGAGCACCATGGCAAAAACACACACACAAGAAGAGCAAACTGAAGACTTTCTCTATTGATTCAGGTAGCAGAACAGCCTGAGGTCAGGCAGTAACATATATGATTAACCTTCAGTATGCCAGAGATTCCTAACTATCCTCAGCTGAGCATTATTGCTGTAGCCAAAGCAGGAACTCCTCTGAACCGAAGAAGGTCCACTGATATCATGCTCAGGTAGTTGGTCAGGTAGATTGCTCATCCGCTCCTAACTCAGGTGGACTGTCCACACCTGGACGACCTCACCCTGGTTACTGCGAAAGCCACTAGTTGAGTGAAGACAGGCAGTTGGTGTCATTCAAGACTACATGATCACCAGACCAAATTAAATTATGGGTTTGTAGCATCCCTAATCCCCCTTCTCAGTACAGAAATTGTCTTGCGTGTTAGACACAATTTTATTTGGAACTGGCAATGAAATTTTTTTTCCTGGCTCTCACCCTTCAACCAATTGGTTAACTCCTATTTCTTCTTCAGATTTCTGTTCAGAAAACACATCTTCAGGAAAATCACCCCTGACTCACCCAGGCTAAGTCACAAGCTTTTGTTATAAGCTCTCATCATACCATATGCCTCCTCTTTCAAAACCAGCACCTGCAGAAATGTAAGTGTACATTGATTTATGTAAGTATTTGAATTATGACTGTTTCTGTATTTGTTCATGAGGTCCCTGAAGGCAAGTACTTTGCCCGCTTTTGCCTGTTTCATAACTATCATGCCTAACACACAATAACCTCTCAATTAATAGCCAAGTTTATTAGTAAAAAAAATGAATGAAAAAGTGAATGAATGAAAAAGTTGCTACCAACATAGGCATTATAATGAGATGATATCAGCGATCTGAGCTCTGAACAAATTTATTCTTCTCTTCCTGGGTACATACCTGAATTATATTTCCCAATCTCCTTAGAGTTAAAATATAGTGGTGTGACTTTTGAGACATGGGACTTCCAGGTCTGGCCCTGGAATCTCCCAACATGTGCTTCTTCAAGCCCCTTTGCCCTTTTGGCTAGCTGAGATTAAAATCAGCATAGCAATCTTAGAAGCAGATGTTAAGGATGACTTAGTTCTGTCGCCCTAGGTCCCTCAATGAGCACATGGAGCAGAATCACCCAACAACATGTTCAGCCATCTTCAGAACTGTTAAATTGAGCAAGAAAGAAATTTCTGATAAGTGTTAGCCTTTATGTATGTGGAATTTATTTGTTATATCAGTTAGGGTTACTTGAAGTAATACAACTCTTCCCAGTGATCCTCAACTAGAAAAGAATTTGGAGGGCATGTTAGAATCTCATGGGGAAAGGGGCTGTTGGAAAAGTCTTCCAACGTATAATCACTGTCTTATGTACTTTATACATAGTTTGCAATAAAAGCAGAAATGTAAAGATATATTTGACTAGATGAAAGGATTTGTGGAGGTGTGGAACACACACATTCACCCACATGTGTGGACGTAGAAGGCAGATACAACAAAAATTATGGTTCATCGCTAATAGTGGCAGAGGATGGGTTTTGAGCCACTTCCCTTCAAACCAACCACAACGTCATAAGTGATTACCATCATTCTAGTTCCTGTGAAGAAGAGAGAGCTGTGAAAAATGCTTGATGCCCTCAAAAGAGATAGCACAAAATTTCATTTTAAAAGGCTTGCCTCCTATGTGATTCACTAGAAATGAAACCCTGGAAAAATTACTTCACCCCTCTTTTCCTTCATTTGTTAAAAAAAAGTGTTTAAATTTGCAACTCAGCAGTGTTTTAACGTTATATGATTCAATTTGTATAGAGGGTCTTGTGGAGAGGAGATAAAAGTACATCAAATATTATAGCCAAATGTTTCTTATGCTGGAACAGTTAGGTACAAAGGGTTATAGAAACGTAGCCTGCCGGGTTGAATAGTAAAGAGGAGGAACAGAGAAGACTTACAGTAGGAAATAATCCCTAATTCCAGAGCCAAATGTGGGATTCAAATAATAGAGGCTCTAGCAATTCCGAGGTGATCAGGTGGACTTTCCTGGATGTTCTGGGTCTTGACCTGATTGCTGAAAAATGAATACAAATTCAGAGAAGAAGAAAGCTAGTATGAGACTATCAAATGATCATCAGACATTTCTTGAACACCAATTAAATTGCTAGGTATGCTAAAGTTTACAAAACTGGTATAGACACCAAGAGTGAGATATCAACAGAGACTCCCCAAGAGCTAAGAGGAAACCACCTTGGACTAGAAGTCAAGAGACAAAATTCTAGACTCTACTCTGTAATTAACTACCTATTTGAATTTGGAAAAATCACCATCAACTTTCCCAGCCTCATTCTCCGCATCTGGGACATGAAGGCGTCGTCCAAATGATTACAAGCTTCTTTTCCTGCTCTTATTGCATGATTCCACTTCCACAGCCCTCCAGCATTTTTTAGAAGCTGCATCGCTCCATATAGCCTGCAGGGGGCACTAGACTGGGAATTAGAAAACATGATTTCCCTTCCAGCTCCACCTCTGACCAATTGCGTGACCCTGGTGAAATTGCTTAACCTCTCCCTATCTCAGCTCCCCATCCATAAAACAGAGGGACGAATAAACTCTCCTCCTACCACTAAGAGGTGTAGCCAGAGTTAATACCCTCATCGTCCTTTGAGCTCAGCAGATGAAAGGCACTGAGAAAAGTACAAAGAATTTTTATGTGCTATTGACTTTATTTTATTTTATGTGGGGGAGGGAGTCGGCCCCAGCTGGAAAGCTGCTTTCTCTGAATCAAAGGGCAGGAACCCAGCAAGTTTCTCAGGATTGGGGCCTTAGACTGGGCTGTGTATACAGACAGAGCCAGCCAACCCCACAGTTCAGTTTCCTTTAACCTGGCGCTCCAGGCAATAACTGTGCAACTCTGCAATTTAACAATGTGTTCTTTGTCCCACAACTGTTCTCGTTTCTCAACTGCCCAGGTAATATGTTTGGGCCTGTAGGAAGAGTCAAATAGTTAATAAGGGAAGGGTTTGGCATGCCCTACGTAAGTTCTACCAGCAAGTCCCAACAAGAAGGCATTCTGTGTCTCCTGATTCCTGACCTACCCCCAAAATGTACAAATGTACAAGGAATGAGCCCACTTTCCCAGCAGGCTGTAATACCAGTTTGGCCTATATCAATGCATTGGTGAGCTGTGTTTTGTTTATGGTTTTATGCCATCTATTTTCCCATGGATATTATGTTTTCTAAAGAGCCCTTAAGTTTACGTCAGCTTTTAAAGCTACCAGCAGCACCATTTCAGTTCATATTAAGCCCTTAATATGGTATGAATAGGAGAGCTATTAGACTAGAGAGCCATAATCGCCCCCGAGGAAAACATCCATCACCAACCTTTATGTAGTCCCTGAACTTCTAAAAGGTGTCATCTCTCTGGGGTGTATCTGGTGAGAGCTTTCTCTGGGAGATGCCAAGAAGCCAATGCATTAGATGAAGCTTAGAAGGGCATTTTCTAACCATTACAAATTGCCTAGTCTAGCATCTCAATTTCATCTACGTGATGAGCCTTAATTAAATTTGTTGGGGTTTGATCCTTTATCCCCAGATGTGGCGCTGACAGAGATTGCTGACATAAATAATGTGTGCTCCAAGTGCTTGCCAGGCTCCTGGCTCAGCCAGGACAGCTGTAGCTTTTTGAATGTCATTCCCAAGATATCCTGCAGGTGTTCAGCTTCCCCCAGTTCTACTCTGGGAAGAGAGCCGTGGGCAAGATCAGCCCAGATGACACTACTGCATCTTGACAGAGCATTCCCACTGGACAGGTGCGCTACCTGCAGACACCTCCAACAGTGAAAGAACCCCCCGGCTGCAAGTATGGTCTCGCCAAACTGAAGGCATTTCTTGTATAAGTCTTGAATCTGATGTTCTTTAATAAGACTTCCTTTAAAACTGTATACCCACGCACCTGAAAACGTTATCAGGCTTTTCCTTATTTGACAGCAATATTCCAGGAAACGGTCCAAGTAGCAAAATCTTCTCTCAGTGGCTTTCTGGTTCCTCATTTCTGACTTGTTTTCCTGCTGTCTACTGGAGCCAACGAGAGGCATTCTCACTCTGGAAGTTGTTAGTTCATTACAGCCCAGGTTGATCTCATCTGGTTCTGGGTGGGGGTTTTCTTCTGAAGATTGGCTGGTAAAAGCCTCCACAAAGTCTTAGCTAGAACATTCAGAGCCCTGTGTCAACTTCCGCCTCAACCCTGGCTTGAACTTAGCTGACAGCCCTATCGATTTGCTCAAAGGAGCTTTTTTGCTGCAGGCAACAGAAAGGAGTGGAAAGAACACAGGCATTGGAACCTGCCAGACCTAGGCTCGCCTCAGGCTCTAGGACTTGCTCACCATGTGATCTCAGACACATGACTTCATCGCTGAGTCTCAGTTTCCTTATCTGTGAACCAAGGATACTCATACCTTCTTCACAGGACAAGAGAGGCACATACAAGTTCATATCTGTCTCTCCATTTCAAGTGATTCTTCCACATCAGAACCAGTTTGTCTTCCCTGGCCTGGTCTTCTTTCAAAGGATGCACAAGGCCATTTACAACTGGGAACAGAAGAAAAACTTTGGCAAAGCAGTTGCAGAAAAAACAAAAAGGATGAGATACAACAGCAATTTTTATTCTTTTCCTGGTGGAAATCCAATCAAGAAGAAGAGTTCTCCTTTGATTCTATATGCTACCATTATGCCCAAAGCTGAGAAACTAGTGTTTGCCCAATACATTAGAGTTTGCATGAGGAGCCCGTATCTATGATGGTGTTTGATACCCAGGCTTGATTAGTAGGACTAAAAAATTGCCACCACTTCACAAGTGAGGACAGTAAACCTCAAAGGAGTCAAATAACAGCCTAAAGTTTATGTAGGTTTAAATGGTGGATCAAAGAAACAAGGCTAGTCTATGAATCCAAATCTGGGGTGCTTTCTCCTCTTGTATGGCCTCTCTTGCTCCCATTGGCCTGTGGGCATTCATTATATACTTCAGTTTGTTAAATGTTAGGAGGAAAGTCCAGAAAGTAAATTGCTAACACAAAGCAAACAAATGAAAATTCCAAATTGATAGACTGTTTTCTAGCACAAAAACGACATTATGGCATATAAAAAGCTGACACCACCTGCATTGCTAGTTCCCTCTATCACCCCTCTCTTTAGACATAAAGAAGGGCTGGTCATTTTTACATGATCCCATGATCCCTGGACTCTTTGATTTCTCAAGGCTTAGACTCGTGCTGCCTAGAATGTCCTTCACTCCTCTCAGGCTGGTACATTCCAAGTCTCCCTTCAGCACACAGCCTACATGTGAAGAGCATGATCGCAGCCCCTCCAGCAAGCCCAGGTAAAAAGAACCACTGCCTTAGAACCCTGCAGATGCAACTTTTGTAAAAGCCCTTAATCCTAGGTTTGGGACCCTGGGAAGGTCGCTTTACTTGTCTGAGAATCAAGGGAAAATTATACTGTCCCTCCAGCAGTGATGGAAGATTAAACAAGAACATGTATAACAACAGCACAGCATTGCTACTTAGTACCACTCCAGAATTGCTACTCTACTTCCCCTCCTTCCTGCTTCCTCTGTTCTCCAGCAAATCCTGTATGCCCACCAATTATAGTGCTAATCACACTGTATTGCAATCATTTGGGTCCTTTTCACTAGACTGCTAGTAGGTTCCTCAGTGACATGAAAACAGACATTTTTATCTCTGTGCCCCAGAACTCAGCTAGACATTCATTAGGCATTCAATATACGGTGAATGAAAAAGCCATGTAAGAGCAGGAAGTTATACAGAAAATGTTTCCCTTTCTTTGCCTAGGAAAAAAAGTATGTTATCTCTGATTTCTTTAAACCAGCTTTGTCTGAACTTTTTGAACTTCAGGTGGCTTTAAATGTTGGTTCTAATTAGATGGCTTAAACCAGCACGGATGTCTCCATCAGGAATTTCCCATCCACATTCCATAAGCATCTGTGTCTGTGCACAAAGTTGGAGGGTAAATATCTGAGTAGAGTTCCTCTCTCTTGGATCTGCCAGCCCAGCATGCATACAGCTCAACAGTTCTTAAGCTGGGCCAAGAATCCACACATTATAAAACTGACATGAAAATAGGCACTAGCCAGATGGAATGGAAATCAAGCAGCAGATCTAAGGGAAGCAGGGAATGGAACCAAAGAACACTTCTCTGCCTCTCACCCCTTTGTGTCCATCCTGTGAAAATCTAAGTTCATTTGAGATCACTAGAGGTTGGGTGACCACAAAACCATGAAGTATTTACCCTCTCTTTACATCAGTTTCCTCATCAATGAAATGCAGGATAATATTTTCCATAAAATAGGGATATTATGTGGCAATATCCTCACCCCATCAAATATTTATTTGGATCAGGTTTCCCCTGTGCAGATCCAGCCTTGAGCGACATCTACCCTAATTGCAAAATAACTCTTGAGAACATTTCATGAGTACCATTAGGCACCATTTCCTCCTGTGCAACCCCATGAATAGGACCATTGCATCATGTCACTGTTTCTTACCCCATCATGCTGGTGATACTGTCCTCTGTCCTAAAATAAGATGTTGTGGGATAAAGATGCACCCTCTATTCGATGACTGAAAAATGCTGAGATTCCTTCTAGGACAGCAGCATTCCAGGGACAGGGGCCTTGAGGAATATAGGGATTTATTATAAACTCTAGAATGATCATTTCTGAAAAGGTATGTGGCATAAGTGTTTCTATGGTTTAGAAGAATACTTGGTGACATTCTGGAGGATGAATTAGAGGAGGGAGACAGTGGTTGCTGAGAGATTAATTAAAAAGTTTTTCTATAGATCAGAATGAGAGATGATAGGATCCTGACCTAGGCCACTAGCAACAAAAAGGAGTGAAATACGTACACTTTGAATGTAAAAGTTGCATGGTTTGGGGACCAAATTTACAATTGGGAATAGAGTCGAAAGGGAAAAGAAGCAAAATAGCCTATCTTAACACAATTAAATATGTTCCAAGCCTCCTTTCCCTAAGAAGCCAGGATAAACTCACCTACTTGTGACAAGTGTTTTGTCAAAATATTTGTTCAATAAGATTTCCTTCCTTCTTAAGATATTTTATCATTTAAATCACCCCAGAAGAACAGAATTAAATAGTAAAAGTGATTTGGTCATTAAACAAGAGGGTTGGACTGATCACACCAGCTCTTGAAAGTCATTTCTGCAGTTAATCACATAAGAACGCTGACTCCTTAGAATGGTTGAAATGGTAGCATTCCACTCAGAAAAGCCTAATCTAATCCTGGAGCACCAAGGTCACAATCTTGAGGCCAAGATTTTAAATTCCAGCTCACCCAGGATGAGTACTTTATAGAGACTCCATCCCTGACCTAGGTGGGCCATCTCCAAACAGAAGCTTGGGACAGTTCCATGGTCAGCTTTTATTTTGCATTTTAGTAAAATAGAAACAGTTGTCTTATGTGTGTAGCATTCAAGCATTCTAGAAAAAAGAAGAAAAAAACTGGGTTCAAAAGTGTTGGAGTTGGTGTATAGAAAAAAAAAAAATAAAGCATAAACCTCAGGATTCCTCATAAATTGCATAGGATTCTCCTAGGTAATAAGAAAGAAAAATGAAGGAGAGGGAGATTATCATTGGATATGTTTGGATACAGGGCTTTGGAAAGCTGGGCAGATTGATGTGTCAGTCAGGCTCTTAGCAGGCAATAGGAGCACACCCAAATTAGGGCACTTTGAAGGGAACCACTGCACTCTAGCCTGGGCAACAGAGTGAAAGGAAAGGAAGGGAAGGGGAGGGAGGGGAGGGGAGGGGAGAGGAGGAGGGAGGGAGGAAGGAAGGAGGAAGGAAGGAGGGAGGGAGGAAGGGAGGGAGGGAGGAAGGAAAGAAGAAAGAAAGGGAGGGAAGGAGGGAGGAAAGGGGGAAAGGGAGGGGAGGGAAGGGGAAGGGGAAGAGAAAGGAAAAGAAAAGGCACTACTTACCAAGTGTGGACAGGACCCCAGGAAACCTTAAGAATATTGCAGTACCCCAATGTTCACTATAGATTTATACCTCAAGGCTAGAAGGGGAAAGTGGATAGAATATTTACTCAAACCTGGAGTCAAAGAGGGCCCGGTGGAGAAAGAGGCCGAGAGCTTTGGTCAAGTTTACCCTTCAGGGAGGGAGCATGTGACTCATCTTCCCAACTCCACTTGCCCACTCCCTTCAGTCTTCTGTTAGTGCTCACCCTTGTCTGAACCCAAGCAGACATCAGAGACATGGGAACCTGTTGATTTAGTCCATACAGGTCAGTCTCCTGGGGAATAGAGCAAGGTAGAGGAGAGTAGAAATGGCATCAGAGAACTGAATGGAAGATACACAGCTCAAACACTTTCCTGAGAGCCCCTACATTCTATAACATCCTAGTTAATGTGCATTGGGTTGTGTAAGAGCTGCACCTATTCAGCAGCAGTTCTCAGGCTGATGTGATGGTAGACACATGCACTGAGAATCTCAAAGAATGTGTTTGGGGTAATTAAACTGTAATAGCAGATTTCAGAATTTTGTTTATAATCCTAATAAATGGCAAGATCCTCTATGATTTAAGGGGAATTTTGCTTTAACATCCACTACTCTACAACACATCTGTGGATTGGGGTTGGCCAAGCTGTATTATACTTATTTTCCAGATGAGGAAACATAGCAATCTCTTTGCTCATCTTAGTTCACAAAGCTCAGTGAAAACTTGTCCTTGGATTCCATGCCATGGATGCCAATGGCCTAGGTCTACTTCTTAGCTTGCCTTGGGAGAAACAAATTAAAAACAATGATTTCTCTGAGGAGCTACTTGTAGGAAACTCATCAGCTTTAGTTTCAGACACTTTAATAAAACGCTAATGTCTCATTCAGCAAGTCCATCTATCAGCCAACATTTTTGTAACCCTCCCTTCTGCAAGATACTTTGCTGGCAACTGAGTGGAAAGAAGAGGCGAGGAGTGTTAGGATTTGGGGATGTGTTAACACCATATTAGATAAAAATCTTGTCCTGCCCAATGGGAATTTACATAAAAAAGAAATAAAAAGAGGAAAAAGAAAGAAAAAAAGGAAAGAAAAGACACTGTTTACCAAGTGAGCAGGACCTTGGGAAACCTTAAGAATACTGCAGTACCCTAGGGTTCATTATAGATTTATACCTCAAGGCTAGAAGGGACAAATGGAAAGAATATTCACTTGAACATGGAATCAGAGGGCCAGGTAGAGAAAGGAACTGAGAGCTTTGGCCAAGGTTACCCTGAAGGGAGGGAGCAGTTGATTCTAATGGAGAACCAACCCACAGGCTCATCAACAGGACGATGGAAAATAAATGGTGATGTGTCCATATAATGAGTAGTATACAACAATAAAAGGGAATAAATTACTCAGGCATGCTGCAACATGGGTGAATCTTAAAAATAAATTAAGCCAATGAAACCAGACACAGATATATACTGCATAATTCAATTTACATGAAATTCAAGACCAAGCAAACTAATCTCTGTTGATAGAAATTATATTAGTTATCTCTCGATGTGGAGACCGAGTTGGAAGCACCATTGAGGACACTTCCGGGATGGTGGAAATGCTTTATATTTTTGACTCAGTTGTGGTTGCATGGAGACAGATATATATATATATATATATACACACACACATATACATATATATATATACACACACACTTGCAAGAGAAAAATCATCAAGTGGCATCTATAAAATTGGTGCAATGTATGTTTATAAATTATATTCTAACATTTAAAAATAGAACAGGAAATGCTACAGTGAAACATGCATAGTGATTAAAATGCTGTCCTTCTGGCAGTTTTCTTCGCCACATGAGTAATGCCCTGAGAGCCTTATGCATGTGTTTTGGGAAACTGAACTACATGGTTGTAAAGAGCATGGGCTTTGCTGAGTGACAGATGTAGCTCAAATTCTAGTTCTATCACTTCTTAGATATATGACCTTGAACAAGTCATATAACTTCTCTGAGCTGAGTTTCCTCCTTGGTAAAATCTACCTCCAACATAGTGTTGTTATGAGAATTAAGTAATAAAATGAATGAAAGAACTTAGCCAACTTCCGGGAACATTCTATGCTCTCAATAAATACAGGCTACTGGTTATTATCATTGTTATAAATGCTGCTTTTCTGCCCTCTGCTCCACTTTACCTGCAGTGAAGACAATTCAGAGAGAGAAAAGGAGGGTGGGCAGAGGGAATGGATAGTGTCTGTGAATTCTGTTTTCTTTTGCTTTTCAGCAGTTTCTTATAGGGCACGTTTGAGGCTGACTGCAGTGGAAGATGCAACTGACTGGACATCAGAGGGACAAGGTGCATCCTGTCCCTACGATACACCATGCCTGGACTGCGGGCCTTCTTAATGTGCAGGTCAATGGCCAGCGCTGCTGTCCCCCTGCATGCAGACTTGCCGCAGTGGCACTGTGGGGCTCTGCTGGGCTCATTAGTGGCTCCCTCACCCACAAACTTCACAACTCTGACTGGAATTCTTCGCAGAGCCAGTGCACCTAAAGGCAAAAGGTGAGGCCCCCATGGTGTCTGCCAGCCGGTTGCTTCCATAATAGAGTATTGATCTCCACCAGAAGAGTTGCAAGCCCTGCACACCCAGCATTGGCCATTAGAGGCAGGCTTGTGCAGATGGCAAATCCATCAGCTACCAGTTTGACATTAACAAGCAATTACAATGCAGTCCCTGAGTTAGCTCCACTAGGGGATATCAGAGTGATTGCTTCAAGTGAAGAAAGATAGGGGAAAATTTTTGATCAGTCCAGAGTGCTTCTCTAGAATTCAGGCCACCGAGGGTTAGACTGTATGGTGTGGCAGAATGAGCACTAGACTCTGAGTTAGGAAATAAGGGAGGCTATTACTAGTGATCTATATCCATCACTTTCCTTCTCCGAACCTTTCTGTCCTGTTTCTAAAGCAGTGGTTCGCAAGCCTGGCTGCACATTAGAATCACCTGGGAAGATTTTCAAGTTCCCAGTACTAAAACTATGCTTCAAGCCAATTATATCACAAACTCTGAGGGCAAAACCAAATATCCACACTTTTTAAGGCCCTTCAGGAGCTTTCAATTTGCAGGCGTAGTTGAAAACCTTGAAACTATCTGGAGAGAGGTAGCTGAAATTAGTGATCCTTAAGGCAATAATGCATGACTTTCAAGAACATGAATCCTTCAGGTGCAAATCATCTGAGGATCTTGTTACAGTGCAGGTTCTGACTCAGTAGTTATGACTTGGTAGGTGTAAGATTCTGCAGTTTTGTAAAAGCAACCAGTGGATAGAGCTGCTGCTGGTCCTGGGACAACATTTTGAGTAACAAGAGAAAAAAGGTACCTTTTCTCTCAAAAATTTGAAAAGTCCAGTGCAGCACTGTCTAATAGAACTTTCCACGCTGACTGAGTACAGTAGTTCATACCTGTAATCCCAGAACTCTGAGAGGCTGAGGAGGACAGATCACTTGAGGCCAGGAGTTTGAGCCCAGCCTGGCCAACATGACGAAATCTTGTCTCTACTAAAAATACAAAAATTAGCTGGGCACGGCGGCACACACCTGTAGTCTTATCTACTCAGGAAGCTGAGGGATGAGAATTGCTTGAGCCGGTGAGGCAGAGGTTGTAGTGAAAAGGGATCGTACCACTGCACTACAGCCTCCGTGACAGAGCAAGACCCTGTTTCAAAAAAAGAAGGACTTTCTGCACTGATGGACATTTACTATATCTGTGTTTTCCAATATGGTAACCAGCAGCAACATGTGACTACTGAGCAATTGAAATGTGGTGCTCGTGCAACTGAGGAACTGAATTTTAAATTTTTATTTAATTTTAATTAACTTAAATTTAAATAGCCACATGTGGCAACTTGATATCACAAGTCCAGAGGTTTTAAAACATGAAGCATATAACATGGCTAAGAAGGGGTGTTCATACTATATACCCACGAGCAGGATTACACATGCTCTTCTCCAGAAATAGGCCCCAGTCCATGGCAAGAAGGTCTCTTCCTAGCTCAAATTAAGCCCAAAGTCAGTATGAACAGAGTGTGTTGACTCTGGGTGGACCATGGGAGGAAAGTGACTAGAGTCACAACTGAAGAAATAATCACTGTATTGAGCCTCCTAGAACAGGCTGAGGAGCATGAGTTTTAAGACAAGGGCAATGGCAAAGATAGAGCCATGACATCATGACACTACAGAGAGGGAACACTTAATATTACCCAGAGCTGGCAGGGAAGACAACCAGAAGAACAACATTTGAGCTGATTCTTAAAAAAAAAAAAAAAAAAAAAGATATACACAAGAAAGCCAAATTAGGAGAGAATGCCAGAAGAAGGGAGTAGCATGTGCAAAAAAAAAAAAAAAAAGAGAGAAAGCAAAAATTAGCAAAGGGAAAGTACTAAGTGTGCGTCAGAGAGTAGGGAAAGTGAGGGTCTTAAGAGGCCTTGAGAAGTCCCACCTCAACTAAAGACAACAAAAGACAAAACCCATGGTGGCATACCTTTTCTTATTTTAATAGATAACAAACATTATTATTAAGAACATTTTAAGAGGTAGCTTCCAAACAGGGTCACTGCATACAGTTATACAGAGTGCACACTGCCCAATTCCAAGGCAACTGTTTGCATCAATACAATGTAAATGGCATCCCATGGCGCTGTGCAGTATGCCAGCCCTACCTCCGTTTCATTCCTTCTTAAATTTTTTCATTAAAGTTCTTTCTCTTCTGGTCAAGAAAACCCTATGATAATAGAATCTTCAAACTGAAAGCATCTATAAAATGAACCCCAGATTCCTGGGGCTTTAGCCTTTTGTTAACCAAATGAGATGAGGAATTATGGGTGTCTGATGTGCCAGGTACTATTCCAATACTTAAAATATATCATCCCACATTTCTCACAGTAGAACCATGAAGTGGAGACATTACTTCATTTTCCTATGAGAAAATGGGACTGAGATGGTTAAGGTGGGATAGCATAGATAGAGACCGTTACAACAAACATACTCAGTCTTAACTAATTTCTAGATCCGTGCTTCGTCCGCTACTTTATTATTCCTTGAAGATGTTAGGGGAAATTCATTAGTCCATTTCAATAACACACAACTCCTCTGGAAATAACTTACATGCCTATGATTAGAACACATAGGTTCAGACATCACAAAGCTTTGATGTGGCTGAAATTCTATCAATTTACTGGGGCAATGCTAGTTATCTCTTGGTGATTTGTGCCTCTGTTTGGCAGTAGTCTCTGCCTTAGATCCCTTGGAAAGAGAGAAACTAATTACTTAAAATTTTGCTTATTTGCCATCCTAACAAAATAGGACTACCTAGGGGACGAATAATTAAGTGGATCATTAATGGTGTATTTACCACATCCTGACTGGAATCATAATTATATGCTTACCGAGATGTATACCACCCTCAGTTGTCCCACAGTAAGCTCACCCAGCTTCTCTATGTTAATTTTCAACACCATCTAAGTCTTCTTGGGTAATCTAATCCACTACAATAGCTTTACATATCACACACATGATCGTTATGGCCAAACCTCTATCTCTTTCCTTAATATTTAATCATAGCACCTAACACATATAACCAGCTGCCTGTAAGACTCCCACTCCTAAATGTCCTGCAGCTCCTTCTACCTTAAAATTTCCAAAACTATGTTAATTCTCTTCTAACCTTGTTTTTTCCTTTTGTGTATTATTCTCAGTGAATCGGACCACCACCCAAATAACCCGACAGTCTTCTTTGATTTTTTTTCTCTTTCTCAACATTCCCAACCCCTTTCTACCCCACCTAGTCACTTCCAGCTTTTTTATGGTGAGAACCAGCTTCATGTAACAGAAGCTCTAAAAATGTCAATGATCTAAATAACTTGGGTATATAAATATCTCTCTCATAATAGAAGGTCAGAGGTGGGAAGTCTGAGCATGATATAATGGTCATCAGGGGTCCAAGCTTCTTCATTCTGCCTCACCATCTCACTTGCAGCTTCTGCCTAATGTTGACTTACAGTTCAAGATGGCTTCTGGAGTGCTACCATCACATCCGTGTTGCAGGCTAGAAGGAAAAAGGCAATGGCCTGAGGAAGGGAGAGTTCCTGTTAACTCAGCTTCCTTTAAGCAGCCTTCCCAAAAGTTTCACATTGTATTTTTGCTAATTCTCATTGGTCACAACTTAGTGCCATAGAAGACTAGTAAATACAGTCTTTTAGCTGGCTGGCCTGCTATCCTATATAAAATGAGTTTAGGTTACTGAGACAGAAAGGGAGAGCAGATCTTGGGAGGCACCTAGCTGTTTCTGCCATCCCAAGTGTTGTGATTTCTACCTGCTTTCGATTTAACCTATTTGCCAGTTTCTCTGCATCCCACCGTCATGGTTCTAGTTGAAGTCCAACCTCAGAGAAATAGCTACTTAAGTGATACTGGGATGCTTTGTACAGAGCAAAGAAACCAGTCTTTATGCCACTTGGAATAGATTTTTCCAATTGTTCTGCCCCCACTGAAAAAAACTCTTGGTTCAGAAGAAACAATGACCAATGACGTAAGAAGGACTAATGTTGCCACCTGCCTCTCAGTTTAATAGCAAGAGATTCCACATGTCACACAGGAAAGAAGCCTAGGAAGGAAAATGAGCATTAAGATTAATAATTGATGTTAATACTGACAACAAAGACAAACAATGGTGATAAATGAAATGGCAGAACCAAGGAAATTGTTCTACTGTGATATCTTTCTTTCAAGCAGGTCAACTGTATAATTACAAAACTCAATTTCATCAGGAATTTCATCAACATCAGAGCCCCTGGGCCACCAGTCTTCAATGTTTGCTACCAGTGTGTTACTGTCTGCTTGTCATTATCTAGAGACAAAAATGGAACATTACAATGGGCTTTATGACCCTTTTGTACCTCAGCATTTCCATCCTGCCCCCTTCACCTAGCTGTACCTCATTATCTATTCCAGTCCCTGGCTTGTAAAATCCCTAGAAATTATTATTGCACTAAACTAAATTAAACACAAAGGCTTATTTAGTGGATTCACAATTTTTAGTTGTACCACATAGTCAAACAAGTAGACATTCAGGTCACAAAATCTACCCTGTCTCCCCATGAGACCACAATGCCATTGTCTGAACAGATTAAATAAAGCAGAGCATCATCTCAAACCATTTCCATGGTTCAAATCTAGGTGGCTATACTTACCAGCTGTGACGCTTAGGCCAACCTATTAACCTTCTATTTCACTTTTCTGCTAAATGAGAAAATATGGACTTTACTTCATTTTGTGAGAAATAAATAATCTAAGTAACTGGCCAAACCATATTTTGTGCTTCTTAAAAAAAAGGTGCCATATGTATATATATATACACACATATGTATACACACACACACACCACCCAATATAATGCAATCTTTTCAGATGACATTAGAAATATTTTAGTCAGGTCTAAGGAACAGAAGTTAATGATAAATATGATAAACAATAAATAATAGCTACTCTTTAGGGAGAAAATTACACACATCTTACTTGACTTAAACCTCACAACAGAATTGAGTGGCAAGTTATTACCCTGAGAAAGGCGACTCAAGGTTGGCAGAATAACAAGTGGGAGAATCTAGATGTAAACTCATATCTCATATGCAAATGAGCATGAGAATTTAAGCAAGACTGAAGGAGAACATTTAAGTTCCCTTTCCAACTCATATCCCAATTCTGGAATCTAATTTCTGTAACAAGTAACTATATTCCTTGCCACAGAAGTAAAGATGGCCCCATGCAGAAGCTGGCAGCATGGCATGATGGAAACAGAATAGAATCAGGAATTGTTTTCTACCTGTGTGTCTGTGACTTTGGTGTTCTGATTCAGACACATATTTGAGAGGTGGAGGGGGGAGAAGAGGGTTGCCACATTATGTAACAGAAAGGAGCCCACTGCCTAACCACTTACCTTGTGCCAGACATTGCACTAGGACTTTATTACCTGCAACCCATCCTGCAAAACTGTGAAGATTTGATATAATCATTCTCATTTTATGCTTGAGAAACAAGGGGTAAGGACATTAAAAATTTACTCAATGTTTAACATTTGCCTGTCTTATTCTAAAGCCCCTTCTCTTTTCACAATACCTGTAAGAAATGGAGATCAAATATTGAGTGGCAGAGGCAAAAATATGGCCTACCAGAACCATTATGATAGCTTTACAATATGCCCACCAATTATTTGATACTCCTCCTGCCAAACGGTGAAGGCTAATTACCCTCCCACAGAATGTGACTCACTTCTAATGAATAAAATATGGTAAAAGTAAAAGTGTGCAATTTGAGAGACTAGGTAATAAAGAACAGCGGCTTCTTCCCTGCTCTCTCTTTCTTAAATCATTCTCTCTGGGGGAATCCAGCTGACATGTTGTGAGGACACTCAAGCAGCTTTATGGAAAGGCCCACATGGTGAGCAACTGAGGCCTCCTACCAACAGCCAACAAGAAACTGGGGCCTTTGCCAACAGCCAGGTGAGTGAGCCATTTTGGAAAGTGGATCATCCAGTCCCTGTTAGGCTTCCAGATGACAACATCCCCTGCTCTCATCTTGACCACAACCTCATGAAATACCCTTATCCAGAATACCCAGTTAAGCCACTCCATAATGGCTGTTGTACAAAACTGTGAGCTAATGTGTTGTTTTTAAGCTATTAAGTTTTGAGGTGATCTATTACACAATGATAAACAACTAATACACCCATCCAGTGCTGAAGAAAGGGGTTGTCAGGAGGGTGGAATTTGCACTATTAAATCTTCATAGAGTGCAATTTCCCCTCACCACACCACACTTGCCACTAACTATAAAGAATTAGGTCAGGGAGCTTCTTTGGTTGCACCCCTTTTGCCTTTGGTTGTCAATGGTGGAACCATTTCCCCACAATCTGCAGGAATTAAGAATCAAAGAGAAGGACACACCATTCCATAGCACAGAACACAAGTAGATGACTCCCATGAAGAGTCTAACAGCATGGTATGTAATATCCCTAGATATTAATATCCATCCAGGAATCATGGTGCCTACACTGGAATTTCAGATTGGCCACTGACACAGTGGACACATTATTCAACATTTCCAAATCTTGGTGTTCTTATCTACAAAGTGAAGATAATAATTGCCAATGCACAGGTGACTATGAGTTAGAGAGATTACTTTTGAAGAGTTCCTAACACATTTGTTCAACAAACATTTAATGATGCTTCAGGCACTGTGTTCATTACTAGTGAGAATATGACACACAGAGCTATACAGTCAAAGAGCTTTCAATGAAAAGTAACATAATTGAGTGATAATTTTTAAAGTGTGGTAAAATGTGTGGCACATAGTAGGTATTCAATAAATACTTGGGTTTTTTTCCTCCTTTTTACCTTCTCCTAGAGTTCTACTTGATGGTAGCTGCAGTTTTTCTTCAAGACATCCTATTTGTCCTGGTACAGAACCTCTTTTGACCACTAAAGGCACAGTCGCAGTCCCTCACCATTGCCTTGCATATTCCACAAAAATGTGAGCATTAATCATTCTCCATGATATAGATAATTCATGGTTTAATTTAATTTTTTAAAATTTTATTTATTTACTTATTTATTTTGAGACCAGGTTATAAGACTGGCTAATTTTTGTATTTTTGGTAGAGATGGGGTTTTGCCATATTGCCTAGGCTGGTCTCAAACTCCTGAGCTCAACTGATCCTCCTGTCTGGGCCTCCCAAAGTACTGGGATTACAGACATGAGCCACTGCACCTGGCCTGGATAATTTTTTTCTTTTTTTGAGGTGGTGTCTTCCTTTGTAGCTCAGGCTGGAGTACAGTGGCGTGATCTCGACTCACTGCAACCTCTGCCTCCCTGGTTCAAGTAATTCTCCTGCCTCAGCCTCCTGAGTAGCTGGGATTACAGGTGCCTACCACCACACCTGGCTAATTTTTGTATCTTTAGTAGAGATGGGGTTTCACCATGTTGGTCAGGCTGGTCTTGAACCATTGACCTCAGGTGATCTGCCTGCCTTGACCTCCAAAAGTGTTGGAATTATAGGTATGAATCACCACGCCTGGCCCTGGATAATTCATTTTTAAAAGAACATCATACCTACCTTAAATGCATCAAGATTTCACATTAGACTCATTATTCATAGTGAACATTAGGAACTTAAGTCCGCTCAGTAATAATGCACCTATCCATGACTCTTGATTCAAAGATGTGCACCTATTTACCCTGAGCCAGCTCCTTGGAAGGACATGAAATAGAGGGTAATAATCACATCTTTCCAAATTTTCTATGAAACTGCATCGCCAAAAACTGAGACTCATTTTCCGATTGATGTATCGAATGACAACAAAATCTCCAGGGCATTCAGAAACCCAACAGGGATTAATGATTAGGCATACCAGTGGTAGTCAGGAGACTTGCCCAAATTTCTAGTTTTCTGCAGATGGCATCTAAGTTAGAAGACTGTCATAAATTTATTCATGACTTGGCTTTCTGCTATTTGCTCATTGGTGACACTTTTATATAAAATAGTGTTTCTACAGCTAGGAAATGCCAGTGGAGATCAAGAAACCTGGGTTCTACAAACTAATAGGGTGGCCTTTGATTAGTCCTAACTCCCCTTCCTACGCCTCAGTTTCTTTAGACATGAAGTGAAAGCAATGGATTACATTGCCTTAGACTTTTTCCTAGATCAAAAATAATGTGATAATTGTGCCTTTCCAACAATAATTGATACCACTAATGAACTTTCTTAAGCACGTCTATTAAGGACTTTACATTATTTTTCTAATCTTTAAGCAAACTCTGAGATAAGTAACATTATGATGTTTATTTCATAGGTGCAAAAGATTTGTCAAGTAACTCCCCAAAGTCAAAGGGAGGGCTGGAGTTTAGACTCGAGACTGTTCTGCTCTAACCCAAGTAATTCTGGATTCCAGACTCCCCAAATGACAAGTTATTCCAGAAATACTCAGAAAAAGGAGGGTGCCGTATGTCGCACATGGAAAAATAGAAAAAGTAACAGAATCCAGCCAAAGGATTCCCAGAAATTGAGGCTCTTCTGTTCTTGGCATTTGCATCTTTGGATGTGTGTTTTTTACATTGCTCTATGCAAAAGGTATGTTTCTATGTGATTTTTTTTTCTCCTCCCGTCTTACTACTGAGGAATCACAGGGAATAGACTTGACATCTGTGAACTCAATTTACCCTAGAAAAATGTTTCAGTCACACTTAAAATGAAAAGGGCATCAATTAGAATAAGAAGGACACTTTATTGCCTAGGAGGACTGAACTTTTTTGGACCTGGGGCACCTTATCAGCTTCATTTCTTGCTCTAGTATAATCAAAATGTCAGGATCTCCATTGGACCTTAGAATTTTTTTATTTTTCTATAAGAATTTCTGAATGTCTGCCATGTGTCAAGGGAAATGCCTGGACTTCTATATATATGTATTTTATTGTCTCCCTACATCTACCCAGGAAGACAGGCACAGTGAGCCTTCCATGTTATAGATGAGAAATCTAAGTCTCAAAGAAAGAGAAGGAATTTCTCAAGGTCACACTCTAAGTAAAAGGCAGAGGAGGGATTAGAACCCTGGATCCTCTTTATTACACAAAGCCTGCCTCACAAGGATGCCAATCTCTCATCACTTACTGGGAAAGACCCACTCCTCCCATTCATGATAAGGTAATGCTATCCTATAACCCCAAAGCAGGCATAAAATATGAAGTAGCGAAATTCAGACAGGCAGAAGCAGAGAGGTTTAGACATGGCTCTTGTCTGCAGCAGGGAGAAGTTCCTGGCAACATGACCCTGAAAATAACAATGAGTGACTGAAGCTAAGAAGGAAGAATCCTCCAAAGACTCTGAAACTAGATATTTTCTCAAGCCCCACCTATGGACAAACACAAATCACGGAGAAATAAAGATGCCAGTCTCCAGGAAGCACCAGTGTTAAATTCACTCTGGAATTTAACTCCTGGCATTAACAGTTAGCTGGGAGATTAAAACAAACCAACACACAAACACAAAAAATAATCAGTAGAAAAAAGTTAAAAAAAAAATCAATGGACAGTGGTTTCATAGCAGATGGCAAGAGGAATATTAAAAGCTGTATTTTATTCGGAACTCATTGTCTTCTGGTTTCCTTATTAGGTGTTTTGTATATCGAGGCCCATAGCTCCAAGCAGCCTCCATAAGGTAGAAGCTAAGAACTGCAATTTGTGGGTTAAAAAACTGTGCTTGAAATTCCTTGTTTGTCCCTTGTTTGTCATTTCTCTACCCTTCTGTACCTGGCCCACACCCTAGGAAGATGACTCGTATAAACTACATAAATGAGCTCCTTGCCTTCTGGCTTCTAGTTGGGTTTAGTCAATGAGATCTATCGGCAGGAAGATTGGAAGGTAGAAGAATGGCATCTGACTTTTTATTACTTTAAATTCCTTCCTGTCAGAGCTTAAATTGACTGCAACATTCCTTTGAAAGTTGCAGCTCCCTTCAGAAAGCTCTTTCTTGCAGCTCTAGCATCTCCCCAGGCTTCAGTAAATGCCTCCTCCCTGTGCCCTGAGTCCTAGGCTTAGAGTGAAAATGGGTCTCTGCTGCCACTAACCCTGGGATGCTTCACCCTCCCTTGTGAGTTTCCCTTAGTTCTGCCCACATCTTTGCATATAGTCTCTTCATGGAACTTTCCTCAATTGCTTCTTTTAAATGTATGAGCTGGTTATGTTGGGAGGGGCCCCACGGTGGGAGGAACAATGACTAAGACACAGAAAGGTTAAGTAGCTTGTGCAAGGTCATACAAATAGTGCATTAGTTAAAGCAATGCTTGTTTCTATAACAAATAAACCCCCATATCTCAGTAATTTTAAGTAAAGATACATTAATTTTTTTTTACTTACCTCAGTCCAAAGTAGGGTTTGTGAGCAGCAAGTGGCTCTTTTTCAAGTGGTGATCCAGAGAAGAAGACTCCTTGCATTTTCTGGCTGTGCCATATTCAATACACCTTTCAAGGTGGCCATGTTCATCAGCACAAAGCTGGAAGAGGGAAAGAGTATGTAGGCTTGAACATGGCAGGTTTTGAGTCACACCCTCCACTCATGTTTCACTGGCCAAGCTCAACTGCATGGCTGTCCAATTGAAAGAGAGTCCCAGAGATGGTGAGCTCAGGAGGATTAAAAAGAGAGTTTGGGAAAGCTCTTGACAATTTCTACCTTAGAAGTGTGTTTGAAAACACAAACTCAAATCCAAAGCTTTTCGCTCAAAACACAAGGCCTCCAGTTCATGGCGTATACAGTTATTTAATGTGTGCATTAAGTAACAAGAATCATCCATGTGTGTTCCAGAGGGGAAGAGACTCAACCAGAGAAAATTTTATAGTGTGATAGTGTCAGCCCATGATTCTACCAAGGGAGTATCTATTCTGAAAATGTGTAACATGGGAAACAGGGACTGCTGCTGCCTCCGCCTATCACAGTAACCACTTACTTTACTTATATTACCAATAAAGTAATATATAAGTAACTGCACACAAGTCTAGCATTTAAGGACATTGATTTTTATATCACTTGTTATTTATTTTAAAAACCACATATATTTAATAGTAAATCACTGTAAAAGGATTATATGAACAAAAATACGCATTCTATGATGATTTACAGTCCCAGTTAGAAATTCCAAGGGTAATTTTGATCATATGCCCTGTTTCCTTTATCCACTAAATTTAGAACCTGCATCTCCACTGGATTCAAACTGTAGTTCTCTCTCTTTCCACTCACACCTCTGTGGATTTCTCTCTACTGCCTGTGAGTTTTATAGTGTTAGTACATATTCTCCAAGAACACAGACACAGTGGGACTTTTTACATTGCTATGTAAATCTGCAGATTCACTACTCAATAAGTATTGACCCGTTGACTTTGCCTTTTTTCCACCTCATAAGCATTTCCAATGATCCAGAAATGCGGAGAAAGAACAAGTCCCATGAAGGTAAATTTTCCCTAACTGAGTAACCTGGGGAACTCACATAAAAATGGGCTGCACAAATGTTATTTCAAGATTTAAAAACAATATATTTGAATCCTACATCAATAAGTAAAAAATCATAAGCTCTCAGCCTGCTGATTGACTCTACAGCACTCTTTCTCATCATTATAATATCCAAATATAAGAATGTGAAGGAAAGAGAATTTCAAGCACTGTAAGATTATCATAGATATTACCCCCATTGATCTAGTCATTCACTGAGTGTGAGACCATGTGGCCATAGCAGTGAAGAAACTTCTGTTTCTGCCATCAAGGATCTTACCTGGGGTAAACAGACAGTGCACACATCATCAAATTTTTTATAAAAAGGTAATTACTGCTGGCAATAAGCAGGGTAAAGGAAATCAAATTCAGGTGCTATTTTCGAAAGTGCTCTGAGATGAGCAAATCACGTGCTATTTTAGAGAGTGGTCAGAAAAGGTTCCCCTTAGCCTCAGAGCCCTGATTGATGAGTGATCCAGGTAGAGAGTGGAGGAACAGTATTCCAACCTATGCAAAGGCCTTGAGATCAGGATGGTTTCAGGAAATTCGAGAACACCACGAGTCTGTGTGGCTGCAATGGCAACAATGAACATGAGGTAAAAGGTGGCCAGAGGGGTTTTCATGGGCATGTGGAGTTTGTAGGCCAGGATATCAAGAGTTTGAATTGTGTTCAAAGGGTAACATAAAGCTATGGAGGTAGATGGGTGAACAGAAGAGAACCATCATCTGTTTTGTTTTGTTATAAGGATCACCCTATTTGCTACATGCAGAATAGGCTCTGTGTGTGTGTGGTGGTGGGGAGGAGGGGAATTGCCAAGAGTAGAAGCAGAGAGATAAATTGAGAGATCAGAAATGACTTGGACCACAAGGCTAGACTCGGAGGTGGTGAAAGTGGTCAGATTAAGGATGCACTTGAAAGTGGAGTTGTCAGGACCTGTTGATGGCTATGGCATGGCTGTGAAGGAAAGTGAAGAATCAGGATGCCTCCCAGGTTTTCAGCCTTGGCACTAGTGAGAGGACTGGCAACAGCTGAAATGGAAGCAACTGGGAGAGCTGTTCTGCCCTAGTGGTGGAAAACACACCACTGGCTCAGCTGGATACTTCCAAAGGGCTGCTCTGGTAGTACCTCTAGTCAACAGATATTTGATGAGTACTTCTGCCCTACCCTCAAGGAGTCCCAGGCTGCAAAGAAAACCTGATGTACAAACAGATGATCGTGCTGAGAAGGAAAGCCCACAAGTCTTTCTGGGAATAAAGGAAAGGATGATGAAGCCAAATGTGGACTCAGGAAGGCTTTTTGCAGGAGATGACACCTAGCTAAGACTTGAAAGATGAATAAAAGCCAAAGAGGTTGGGAGAAGCAGTCAGGCAGTGGAAACAGCACTAGCAAAAGCACAGAGAACTGGAGCAGCATGATGACAAACCACATGCCTCTCACCAGGGAAGTGGAGGGTGGAAGGGAGCACAGGGATGCAGTTAGAGACGTTTGCAAGTTCCAATCATAAATGGTTTTCACACTGTTCCTCAGAGATAAGCATCTATCCTATAAGTCTAAAGAGGAAACCACTGAAGAGTTTAAGAAAGGATTGCCAATGTCAGGAATTAGGATGATAAGCTCAGTTTCTAGGAGGTCCAGATGATAACAAATAAGAACATGTCTTTGGCATTCATTGCTTCTACCACACATTTTGCCCTTGATCCCGGTTTTCTCGGGTGAGTTCTTCTATTGTATGTCCATAGTCTCCTGGTCTAGAAGGTATAAAAGCTCACTCTTTGTTTAATTTTCTGCATTCTTCCAGTAAAGATCTAGCATGGAGGAAAAAATCTACAGAGTTCCCTGCTATATTGCCTGGCTAGGATTTAAGCAAGATATTCATGAACCATCTTGAAATATCAGAAATAAAGATTCACTCCCAAACCCACCACCACTATCTGCATACCTGCTGCCATTTAATATCAACTGATTTTTAAACTTACAGTCAATGTCAATGACTAAGAGAGAAATCTCCATAGCTATTTAACTATGAAAAGATAGACATCAAGTCAAGCACAGACTTCAAAACTCTCCAAAATACTAATAGTTAACATTGGCTGAGTGTTTACTTACATACCAGGCACTCATCTAAACACATTTCATGCATTAATTAAATGTTTTCAAAATAGCTCTAGGAGATATTTAATTTGACAAATGAAAAAACTGAGGCTTAATTTATTCATCCAGGGTCACACAGCCAGAAAGTAGAAAAGCCAAGGTTGAACTTCAGGGATCTTGGCCCTAACGCCTTTTCTGGGAAAACAGTCCATAGCTTTACTCAATAATTCTTAAATCCTTTTATTTAAGAAGTATTCTTAAATAAAACCTTCTCTTCCAGAATATTCTCCAAGTCCCACTAACCAGGTTCAATTCCTACCTCTCCCATAATCTTCCCTGCTTAATAGGAGTCATTCCAATCTGATCTCAGATGGCATATGCATTCTATACCAGAAATGTGGTTAATTCCACTGCATTTATTCCCATAAAAACATAAAGAACTGTGGTGATTTCCACTGCATTTATTCTCTTGTCAACAAAATGAAGACAAGTTTTTTTTAAGTATTAATACTTTAAAAGAGTTAAAGGACTCTTTCTTTCTTTTGCACCCTATACATAGATATAAGTACTCCACCAAATGCAACTACCAAGTACCCAGCACACATAAACTATATATACCACATACACACATATAAGCACACATGTGAGTTTGGCCAAAACACGTAATAAAAGAACAAAATTACAGCAACTTCTGAACCAAAGAAAATGAGAAAAATCACATGCCATACAACATTAATTGCAGCAAAGTCCGTAGGTTGCAGAGTACATGGGCACAAACAAGATTCAACTTTGTGCAAGCAGTTGAATCTTGGCCTTTTATTTGCTATTTGTGGGACACTGAGCAAGTTAATCATGCCTCAGTTTCCTCATTTGCCAAATTTGCCATTTTTTTCTTGGGGGTTTATCCTGTAAGGCGCTTGAGCAAGAGTCACACTCAAGAAGATTCATTATGCTCTCACATTTTCATTCTGTGTCTTATAATGCATTGATTCATCTTTTGTTCAATTTGACTTCTAATATTCTGCATGGCTTAGAGAATAAAGTATGTGGACCTATCCAGAGCAGATGACCATCTGCCTCTAAGCTTGAGGCTCTTAATTCCAGCTCCACTGCCCATTGGTTATAGTCACAGAACAGGGTAAATTTAATTCAAAACTCTCAATCCACCCTGGAGAAGTAAATTAAAGCCCAGAAGAATAATATGCCTTGACCAAGGTCACAGAGTGTGTTAACAATAAAGCCAGAACTAGAACTCAAAGCTTGCTATACTCAGCCCAATCTCTATTAGTAAATATTTCCTGAATGCATATTAATGTTTCAAGGCCTGTGGATACAGAAATGAATAAAGCACAGTCCCCACACAAAAATATTGCCAATTGTATTGAAACCAACAGATGACCAATTGCAGTGCTTCCTAACCTTGTTTGTGTCTGTGTCTGTGTCTGTGTCTGAGACACATGATGCTTTCCTAACATGGGCCCTTGGAGAGTTGATTCCCAGCCACTCAATATTTACAAACTGGAAATTCACTAACCTGTAACCTGTCCCAGTTCCCAGTAGAAATTTGCACATTCAGAAATACTTTGAATAATCCTCATGTGGAAGATGAGGATGCTTCTGAAGAGGAAAATGCCAAAAGTAAGATAAATCAGACCAATGACTTAAAGTTGCTGGAAAGACATGTACATTTAGCAATATGTCTGGAAGTGGGGGCTCCAAAGCTGATAGAATAGCTTGTGACACCAAAGCATTAGATTGATGTCTCTTACCTTCTCTCAGTGTTTCCCTCATGTGCTCAGTTTGGTGTCCCTATCTTTAGGTATCACGATTTCACATAACTTGCACTTAAAGGCAAGAAACATAAGGCAATCAAGATGGGGTGAGTGGTATGGCAGGAGGAGAGAGAGAAGAACAGAGACAGAGAGAAAGAGAGAGAGAGATAGAGAGAGAAAGCGCACACTTGCCATGTATCTCTCCTTTTAGGAAGAAAGATAAATCTATCCTAGATAACCAGGAGTCCCCTTAAATCTCACTGGGCAGAGCTGGCTCACATAGCTGCCCTGCTGCAAAGGAGGCAGGCAAGCATGCATCTGGCTCATTCAACCTACATAATTAGAGGCAGGTAAGGGAAAAACCAACTTTAGCATGACTATTGGTAGGCAAACAAAAATGTCTGCTGCACCCAAACTGTGTAGGTTTGTTGAAGGAATGCATGATCCTCCCTGGGAAGCACAAACAGCTCTCCTTGCAGAGCCAGCATCCAGGAGTTTGCAAATCTCTAGTTCTTGGGCCTAAGAAACTTTCTGAACCAAGCTGGAAGGGAGAAGAAACAGGTCAAGCAGATTTCAAGGACACGTACCATTCTGGAAGGGAGAAAGAAAGAGGCTAAGCAGATATCAAGGACACCTGCCATTCTTCTACAAATCACATTTTGCCAGATTTTACCTTCTGTGCCTGGGTCTTCAGTGGCCTGTGATAATGGAATACTACCATTCACTAAGCCATGGAATTCTGCCATTTACTACAGCTCAGAATTTTATCAACTGTTGATACTGGAATTCTAACCCAAGCAGATCTTCCATTCAGTCATCATCTAGGGTTCAGAATCTTGCCATTCCCAGAACCTCAATCCCCACCCCATTTATTTCCGAGAACTTGAGGGTAGCAAGAAGATGTCAAATCCCAACCTAATGAGTCAGTGTAATTGATTCCTAGTGAATAGTCTGTTGCCTTGTAACCTCCCAAGATAGCTGTGATTAGAAAACAGGATTCTCAAAGCTAACTTTGGGTCCACCCATTACTAAATCTGTCCCCTCCTCCCCCAGCTCCTCCCTTGGAAATGTCCCAAGACAATGTGCCGTGAGACTCATCTTCCCCTCTATGAGTAATAACTCCTGCAAGGGGCATGTCAGAAGTGCCCTGACAGGAAAGCCTGGCGACCTGCCAGAGGAACCTTTCACTTTTTTCCGCCTGCTCTGCTCTGTTCCCCTTTTCCTCCTAAAGGGAAGATCTGAAGGTATTCCGTTTAGTCACCCAGGGTAAGCCGTTTTGACTTGTCGACAGTAAATACTGCTCTGTCCTAACTCCCCGTGACTGACACACAAACCTGTTATTTCAACATCACTCTCTGAAACCTCCCTCCAGAAACCTCAAGGCAGTTGTATACGTTGTCAGTAGGTCTATGGGCCTGAACAAGGCATTCTGGTGTAGTGAAAGTCAACGTCCCTGGAGTCATTCAAACTGAGATGGACTCTCAGTCTCTTCACTTTCCAGCTCTGGGATGTTGGCCACTTATCCAGCGAGCCTCTTGTTCTCCTCTGTAAAATGGAGATAATAGTGCCTACTTTACTGGTTTGTTGTAATTAATAAACATCATGCTGGTAAAAGGTTTACACCTACAATGATGCCTGGAACAAAGCAAGTGATTTTAGAAAGCATACACGTAGAGGTGTGTGTTTGTGTGTGTGATGTACGTGTGTATGTGTGTATACTCACTCATTCATGCATATATGCATTCAACAAGTACCTCCTGCCTACTAACTGCCTGATCTTAATCTAGGCATTGGACATGTAAATACTAAACAAAATTGTCAAAGTCTCATCTATGTTTTAGAGTGGAAGATAGACAATAAGTAAATAGATGTGTATTGTGACAAGTGTCCATAAGAGCTATGAAGGACAGTAAAACATAGCAAACAGATGAGGAGGGCTGGAGAGGCCAAGGCATCCATTTAAGTAGGGTGCTTGGGGCAAGGCTCTGAGAGGGTAGCATGGAAGGGAGACCTGAAAGAAAGGAGGGAGAAACCACATGTCTTGGTTCCTCTCTACCCACTGCCACCAAACTATTTCTCCTATACCCTTCCCAAGCTTAGTAAATGATAATTCCACTCTAGGAGTTTCCCAGGTCAAAAACCTTACTGTCAGCCTTGACTCTTTCCTTCACACCCATGCTATGCCAACTGTAGCTGCAGCCAGCTCTATGGATGTCTGGGAAGGAGTCTTCCAGGTGGAGAATAGCAAGGTCAAAGGCTGAAGGGAGGAAGCTCTCTGGCCTGCTGTGGACAGTGAGGAGGCCGAGAGGCTAGAGAAGGACAGTGAGAGAAGGCCAGAGGATCAGCTGAGATCACTCACCTCAGACTTTGTGGACCAGATTAAGGAATTTTTAGTTTTCCTCTCAGGAAAAATGGAAGTCATTGGAGATGTGTGGACAGAGGAGTGTCATGTTCTGAATTATGTTAATAAGGAATCACTCTGGCTACTCTGTGGAGAAGAGACTAGAAGGCCAAGTGCAGAAGCAAGGGATGCATCAGGAGGCTCCTGTGACAGATCAACTGGGAAGTCATGGTTGCTTGGTCTAGAGTGGCCATAAGAGAATTGATGATAAGGCATTATTTAAGGGTAAATTTTGAGGACAGACTTGGTTGCAGTTGCTGTTGGAATAGGCATGGATGTGAAAGAAAGGAGTCAAGGCTGACAGTAAGGTTTTTAACCTGAAAAATTCCTAGATTAGAATTATCATTTACTGAATTGGGGAAAGCTATAGGAAAAGTAGTTTGGTGGTGGTGAAATGGGAATGGGGCAGTGGAACCAAGAGTTCATTCATTGAATAAATGTTACTGAGACTCTTGTGCCAGGCATCTTGCTTAGCACTGGGAATGCACTGATGACTAGACAGAAACTGGCTTGGCACTCATGAAACTCAAGTAGCACAAAGAGACAACATTTATTGAGTCCTTACTAGGAGGCAAGCATCATGCTAAGTATTTTTTATTTAATGAAGCTGACTGTCTGGTAGGAGAGACAGTCATTAAACAAGTAATTATTCAAATATTTATTTAATTACAAGTGGAAAAGTACAGAGCATATCCCTGTGTATAATTTGGGAGAACTGCTCCCCAGGCTCCTTAGGGAAGGTGATACTGGGCTAGAGGAGAGGAGCAGTCGTTTTGAGAATCTGGTCAATATGGAAAGATTTGCTAACATATTCAGATTCGAGACTTTTTTTTTTTTTTTTTTTGAGGGAGTTTTGCTCTTGTCGCCCAGGCTGGAGTGCAGTGGCACAATCTCGGCTCACTGCAACCTCCGCCTCCCAGATTCAAGTGATTTTCCTGCCTCAGCCTCCCAAGTAGCTGGGAATACAGGCGCCTGCCCCCATGTCCGGCTAATTTTTTGTATTTTTAGTACAGATGGGGTTTCATCATGTTGGCCAGCCTGGTCTTGAACTCCTGATTTCAGGTGATCCACCCTCCTTGGCCTCCCGAAGTGCAGGGATTAGAGGCATGAGCCACTGTACCTGGCCTGGAGACCACTTATTATTTTGTAGGCATGTTACCTCCCATCTTATCTCTGGGAGTGGGGAGGACATGACCTTCTGCTTGAGTCCATGGATTCAATGATCAGAACTTCCATGATAGGGGTTCTAAAGCGGTCTAGAATCTCTGCCCAGGCCATTTCTTGGCATGGCAAGCTAATCCTCTCTGCTTCCTGCCTACCTATCCCACTTGGGCCAATCTAACAGGAAACATCTAGACTGCAGAAAACGACTTCTCCCTCTGACCACCACACTTCTACGTGAACCCCATTCCTAGACTCAACTTACCTCTCCAACCCCATTTGAATATGTCCCATTGAGCCTCTGATCATGTCTCATCTTGTATGATTCTGAAATTTATCTCATTCCTTATTTCCCAGCAATACTGCAAACCCCTTGAAGACAGGGATGGTGCCTTGTTCTGCTTTTGTATCCCCAACAGACATCACAATGCAAACTGCTCAGGGCTGAAATCACTTGAGTGAGACATTGTGAACCAAAGACCTTGACATCATTTAAGAGAGGATGTTTGGAACGAAAATCATCTTGTCAATGCTCAGAGTTCAGCCTGACTCAGGCTAACCAACGTGCCCATGCAGCTGGGAGATATATCAGAGTGTCCGTTTATTAATTTTCAATGGGGGGAAAGAAGGCAAAATGTTCAGGTTGACGTGGTCTGAGTTGGTGAGTTTCCTTCCCTGAAGCCAAGTCACAGGGGAACCAAGTCATGACTGGAAACCATTTTATTTTTATTTCCTCTCTACAAGAAGCCATTTTTGCAGAAATCAGAAAATAATTGAGCCCCTTACGATGTAGTCTGTGAGAGGACTCATGGCAGCATAAATTGCCATTTATAACTAATGGGATTATTTCTCCAACCTGGGTAACCTAATGACTTTGTCCATTTATTTCAAGGCACCCAAATCTCTCCCTTGCTGGAAGTGTAACACCTCCCACTAGAGCTTACAAGATTAGCCTCTTTAGGCTGAAAAAGATGCCCAGTAAATGATGAACACACAGACATGGGGTTTTTGCTTCACTAGACATAGCCCAAAGGAACTAATTTATGCTTCCCTTTTCTTTTTGGCATATTTTGGGAGGCAATCCACCACCATGTTGATTTCAGACTTAAGAAGGAGAAATTGAGGGCCTAGGTGTTCTAGAAACAAACTTTATAAATAATTAAGTTTCAGACAACTAGCTTCAGAGACTACTGGAAATACCTTAGGATTAGCATCAACAAGAAACTTGAGCATTTAGAAACCATGATGATTTCAGATATGCCCACAAGAAAACAATGTTTCAACACAAAAGGCAGGTGTTGAGTGTGTAGAACTGTTCCAAGTAAATCATTCTATTATTTCTGCATAGTCCTCTATAACTGAAAAAGTCCTTTCTGAAAAATTTACTAGGGAAAGAAAACTTGCATTTTGTGCATCAGCTTTTTTACTTAGGCTTTTACATGTGTTAACACTTATGTTCCTTGCAATGGTAGATGAAGAAAATGTAGCTGAGTGAAGTTGAGTGGGTTGTTTATTGTCAACAAGTCCTGAGAGACAGAGTCGGTAATTGAAATCAGAGGTGGGGGCTCTTGTCCAAGCTTCTCCCACAACCGCATTCTGGGGCACTTCGTGGAGAAATGCCACTCAGCAATCTGCATTCAGCTCTGCTGTTGCTGTGGTTTTCGAATTGGCTACACATCAAAAAACACGTGAGAATCTTGTCAGCCTCAGATTTCTAAGCCTGACCTCAGAGGTTCTGATTCTCTTGGTATGGCACGGGCCCCAGGGGTCTAGATTTTTGCATCAGGGTAGGATCAGGTACCTATGAATATTCCAAGTGCCTGCCTTCATACAAAGCACCCTGAGGTGATAAGTATTACATATTCTTGTTCCTGGTCCTAGGGTTTATATTTAGCTTAATTCTATAAAATAAAAACTTCGGACATTTAACACACCCTGCCTCATTTGATACGGTTGTCCATGAAATTGAGAGACAGTGGAAAACTCATTGATCTTGCTATTTACCATGAGTCGCAGACCTAGTAACTTAGTCTCTCTGAGTTTCAGTGTCTGCATTGTTGAAAGCAGGGCTTATAGTAACTACTCTCTAGAGATACGGAATTCAAGTACGATAATATGTGTATTAGCTGTAGTAGTAGCCACTTATCGGAGCAGGAGGTAAAGGGCACAGGTTCTACAGCCTGACAGCCTAGAGTCATATCCCAAAGCTTTTAGCTACTGACTGTGTGATCTAAGGGAAGTTACTTAACTGCTCTGTGCCTTAGTGTTACAATCTATAAAATAAGAAATAATAATAGTACCAACTCAGAGACTATCAGGAGAAATAAATGAATTCATATGTAAAAGGTTTTGGCTGCATCACAGAAACTTTGGTAAGTCGTGTATTTTCATTAATTTCAAATAACATTTTATTTTTACCTTAATTTTGATGTTTGCCCAGGAGTTATTCAGGAGTAAATTGTTTAATTTTAATGTATTTGTGTAGTTTTAAGAGATCTTCCTGATATTGATTACTATTATTATTGCACTGTGGTCCCAGAGTGTTTGGTAATATTTCAATTTTTGAATTTATTGAGACTTGCTTTATGATAGAGCATATAATGGACCTTAGAATACATTTTTTGTCCAGAGGAGAAGAACGAATATTCTGTCATTGTTGGGCAAAGTGCTGTGTAGATGTCTATGAGGTCCAATTGGTCAAGTGTTGAGTTTAAATCTAGAGTTTCTTTGTTAGTTTTCTGCCTTGATAATCTGTCTAATATTGTCAGTGGGATGTTGAAGTCTTTTACTATTACTGTTTTCATCCAAAGCAGTGTTAAGAGACAGTTTATAACCCTGAATGCCTTCATCAAATAGTTAGAAAGATATCAAATTAAAAATCTAACTTTGCACCCAGAGGAATTAGAAAAAAGAAAAAAAAAGGAACAAACTAATCCCAAAGAAAATAAATCATTAAAATGAAATAGAAGAAAATAATTAAATTAGAGAACTTAAGGAAGTTGAGATGCAAATATCAATACAAAAAGTCAAAGAAAGCAAGAGTTTATTCTTTGAAAACATAGACTGCTAGCTAAATTAACAAAAAAATGAAAGAGAAGATCCTAATGAGCACAATCAGAAATAACAAATGACATTACAGCTGATCCCACAGATAGGCAAAAGATCTTCAGAGATTTATGAACTTATGAACAACTCTATGCACACAAATTAGAAAATCTAGAAGAAACAGATAAATTGCTAGAAGCACACAATCTCCCAAGATTGAATTCAGAAGAGATTAAAACCCTGAAGAGACTAATATCAACTTCTGAAATTGAATCAGTAATAAAGAACCTAACAACAACAACAATGAAAAAAGCTCTGGACCAGATAGATTCACAGCTGAATTCTACCATGCATACAAAGAACTGATACTGATTCTACTGAAACTATTCCAGCAAAGTCAGGAGGAGGGGCTGTTCCCTAACTCATTCTGTGACGTCAGCATCAGCCTGATATAAAAATCTGGCAAAGACACGATGAAAAAGGAAAACTCCAGGCCAATATTCCTCATGAACATAGATGCAAAAATCCTTAACAAAATATTAGCTGACCAAATCCAGCAACACATCAAAAAGTTAATACACCATAATCAATTAGTCTTTATTCCTGGGATGCAAGACTGGTTCAACATACACAAACCAATAAATGTCATTCACCACATAAATAGAATTAAAAAGCAAAAAACATATGATCATCTCGACTGACACAGAAAAAACTTTCAATAAAATTTAACATACTTCATGATAAAAACCCTTGACAGACTAGGCATCAAAAAATATACCTCAAAATAATAAGAGCCATCTATGACAAATCCACAAACAGTATCATATTAAATGAGCAAAAGGTGGAAGGATTCCCCTTGAGAACAGAAACAAGACAAGAATGTCCACTCTAACAACTCCTATTCAACATAGTACTGGAAGTCCTATCCAGAGCAATCAGGCAGGAGAAAGAAATAAAAGGCATTCAAATAAGAAAAAAAAATCAAACTATCTCTTTTTACCGATGATGTGATTCTATATCTAGAAAATTCTAAACACTCTGCCAAAAGGCTCCTAGAATTAATAAACAATTCTAATGATGTTTCAGGTTACAAAATCTATGTATAAAATTCAGTAGCATTTCTATACACCAACAATGTCCAGACTGAGAGTAAAACCAAAAACACAATCCCACTTATAGTAGCCACAGAAAGGATGAAATACCTGAAAATACAGCTAACAAAGGAAGTGAAAGATCTCCACAAGGAGAACTGCATAATGCTGCTCAAAGAAATCAGAGATGACACAAATAAATGGAAAACCATTCCATGATCATGAATTGGAAGACTCAATATTGTAAAAATGGCCATACTGCCCAAAGCAATTTACAGATTCAGTGCTATTCCCATCAAACTACCAATATCATTCTTCACAGAGCTAAAAAAAAAAAAAGGATTCTAAAATATGGTTTCTATGTGAAACCAAAAAAGAGCCTAGCCAAGGCGATCCTAAGCAAAAAGAACAAAGCCAGAGGCACCACATTACCCAACGTTTAAACTATACTACAGGGCTATAGTAACCCAAAGAGCATGCTACTGGTACAAAGATGGACACACAGACCAACGGAACAGAACAGAGAGCACAGACATAAGGCTGCACACCTACAACTATCTTATCTTTGACAAAATAGACAAAAACAAGCAATTCAGAAAGTACCCACTATTTAATAAACAGTGCTGGGATAACTAGCTAGCCATATGCAGAAGATTGAAGCTGGAACCCCACCTTTTGCCATATACAAAATGGATCAAAGATTTAAGTGTAAGACCTCAAACTATAGAAATTCTAGAAGACAACTTGGAAAATACTCTTCTTAACATCAGTCTTGGCAAAGAATTTTTGACTAAGTTCCCAAAACCAATTGCAACAAAAATAAGTGGGACCTAATGAAACTACAGAGTTTCTGCACAGCAGAAGAAAATTTTTTTTTATTATACTTTAAGTTCTAGGGTACATGTGCACAACGTGCAGGTTTGTTACATATGTATACATGTGCCATGTTGTTGTGCTGCACCCATTAACTCGTCATTTACATTAGCTTTATCTCCTAATGCTATTCCTCCCCGCTCCCCACAATAGGTCCCGGTGTGTGATGTTCCCCTTCCTGTGTCCAAGTGATCTCATTGTTCAATTCCCACCTATGAGTGAGAATATGTAGTGTTTGGTTTTCTGTTCTTGTGATAGTTTGCTGAGAATGATGGTTTGCAGCTGCATCCATGTCCCTACAAAGGACATGAACTCAGCCTTTTTTATGGCTGCATAGTATTTCATGGTGGATATGTGCCACATTTTCTTTTTTTTTTTTTTTAATTTTATTTTATTTATTATTATTATTATTATACTTTGAGTTCTAGGGTACATGTGCATAACGTGCAGGTTTGTTACATATGTATACTTGTGCCATGTTGGCGTGCTGCACCCATCAACTCGTCAGCACCCATCAACTCGTCATTTACATCAGGTATAACTCCCAATGCAATCCCTCCCTCCTCCCCCCCGCCATGATAGGCCCCGGTGTGTGATGTTCCCCTTCCCGAGTCCAAGTGATCTCATTGTTCAGTTCCTACCTATGAGTGAGAACATGCGGTGTTTGGTTTTCTGTTCTTGTGATAGTTTGCTAAGAATGATGGTTTCCAGCTGCATCCATGTCCCTACAAAGGACACAAACTCATCCTTTTTTATGGCTGCATAGTATTTCATGGTGGATATGTGCCACATTTTCTTAATCCAGTCTGTCATTGATGGACATTTGGGTTGATTCCAAGTCTTTGCTATTGTGAATAGTACCACAATAAACATATGTGTGCATGTGTCTTTATAGCAGCATGATTCATAATCCTTTGGGTATATACCCAGTAATTGGATGGCTGGGTCAAATGGTATTTCTAGTTCTAGATCCTTGAGGAATCGCCACACTCTCTTCCACAATGGTTGAACTAGTTTACAGTCCCACCCACAGTGTAAAGTGTTCCTATTGCTCCACATCCTCTCCAGCACCTGTTGTTTCCTGACTTTTTAATGATTGCCATTCTAACTGGTGTGAGATGGTATCTCATTGTGGTTTTGATTTGCATTTCTCTGATGACCAGTGATGATGAGCATTTTTTCATGTGTCTGTTGGCTGTATAAATGTCAGAAGAAATTGTTAATAAAGTAAATACACAACCTACAGGGTAGGAGAAGATATTCAGAAACTATGCATCCTACAAAGGACTAATATCAAGAATCTACAGGAAACTTAAACAATCAACAAGCAGAAAACCACCCCATTAAAACACAAGCAAAGGACATGAACAGACAGTTCTCAAAAGAAGACATACAAGCAGCCAACAAACATGAAAAAAAATTCTCAACATCATTAATTGAAGAAGTGCAAATCAAAACCACAATAAAATACCGTCTCTTACCAGGCAGAAAGGCTACTATTAAAAAGTCAAAAAATAACAGATGCTGGTGTGACTGTGGAGAAAAGTGAATGCTTATACACTTTTGGTGGGAATGTAAATTAGTCCAGCCACTGTGGAAGGTAGTCTGGAGATTTCTCAAAGAAGTTAAAACAGAGCTGCCATTTGACCCAGCAGTTCCATTACTGGGTATACACCCAAAGAAAAATAAATTATTCCACCAAAAAGACACATGTACTTTTATGTTTATCCCTGTGCTACTCAACGATAGCAAAGATGTGGAATCCACTCAGGTGGCCATCAATGGTAGATTGGATGAAGAAAATGTGGTACATACACACAATGGAATACTATGCAGTCATAAAAAAGAATGAAATCATGCCTTTTGCAGCAACATAGATGCAGTTGGATGCCATAATTCTAAGCAAATTAATGTAGGAACGGAAAACCAAATACCACATGTTCTCACTTATAAGTGGGAGGTAAACATTGAGCACACATAGACATAAATATGGGAATAATAGATGGTATAGAAACTAGAAGGGGTAGGGAAGGAGGGAGCATGGGTTGAAAACCTACCTATTGGGTACCATGCTCACTACTTGGGTGATGGAATCTATACCCCAAACCTCAGCATCATGCAATATTCCCATGAAACAAACCTGCACATGTATCCCCTGTATCTAAAATAAAAGTTGAAATTTAAAATAAATGTTAACTAATATTTATTGAAGGCACACTGTTTTATTTATTGAGGGTATACTGGTATTTATTAAGGGCCCTGTGTCAGGCTATATACATATATATATATGTATTTTCCCCCGCAATGCCTCTGAGTCAGTTAATATTAGTTTCCTCATTTTACAGATGACAAAAATTAGTCATAGTATCTTGCCCCAGGTCTGACAGCCAGCAAATGGGAGAGCTGGATTCTGAACACAGGCAGGCTCCAGAACTTAAAATACTATGCAATACTGCATAGTAGTTGTAGAACTTAAATAATAGTATTATTGCCTAGTGTTATGCAATATTTCACAGTATAATGCAGAACTGAAAATGCTATCATGATATCGCTATGTTGTGCTAGTCACTGCACATTCTCATCTTCTGGTTGTAGGCTTCTGAGTGGGTGGGAACGAGTTGCATTGTATCTCCTGCCTTTGGTATAGAGTCCTGTTCATGATTAAAAGAACTAGAAAGACAGGGAGGAATGGGATGACACCTGCATTTTGGCAGATGTTTTAAAAATTCTGGAAACCCAAGGAGCAGTTGGCCAGTCACAGGCTGTGTGTGTGCACACGTGCTTGACCACACTCTCTATTCCCCTCCAGTCAGAGCTTAAACATCTTTTCACGGAGCTCTGCTGTGGAAAGTCTAGAAACACATTCTACTCTCTCTAAAAGCAAGAACTAAAAATACACAAACAGGCCAGGCATGGTAGCGGGCACCTATAACCTCAGCTACTCAGGAGGCTGAGGCAGGAGAATTGCTGGAACCCGGGAGGCAGAGGTTGCAGTGAACCGAGATCATGCCATTGCACTCCACCCTGAGTGACAACAGCGAGACTCCATCTCAAAAAAAAATAAAACAAAAAAATGAGAACATAATCCACAGGAATGAATCTCCAGTGTAAGAATGGTGACACTTTGATACATCCAGGAGAGGGATCTTAGACTCAGGACAGGTTATATGCAATAGACAGTTTACAGCCTTAAAGGTTATAGAATTCAGCCTGCTACTGAGAAAGCAAAGGCTAGAGACATCCCACAATGACACAGTCGTCGACCAAATGCTCACCCCTGTTTTCTGGGGCTCTGAATCCAGGCTGCTGAATCTCAGGAAAGGTTGTTTTTCATATTGCCCTTTCAAATTATAGCACCTTTGCTGTCTCCATCTAAAACTGGCCCTACCACCATCTCATCGACTTTTACATTCTGATGTCCCCATTTCAGAGAGATTTATTTGAAACAGAGCCAGCCCTTCCAGTAAGCATATATAACAGAATGGTGATTTCAGAGAGTGGAGCCTGGTGGAAACAAAACCCAGACATGTAAAATTTGACACCTTAACCGACATAAGTGCCCACATTCCCTGCAAGTTCCCACTCTCTGCCTCACTGCACCTTCAACATGCCCATAATTTTATTCTGAGGAAAACCACAACCAGCACTTACCACCAGAGTCCAAATTCCCTGGCAGCAGCCTTGCTTTTAAAAGGGAGACATTAAAAAAATTGTCAAGACCTATGGGGCTTTCTAGCACATTAAAAAGGCCCTCAAAAACTGTGTTATACCAAGTATAATATTATCTTTTTCTTTAAGAGATTTCTTAATTGGTTCCATGCAAAAGGTTTGTAGGTAATGGGTTTTAAATAAATAATAATGTTCCACCACCCTGACTGGCCAAGAAAGTAAATGCCTTTTTCCCTGACTTGGGTGAGCATTGGGATGGAAAAAAGGTCTGTGTGAAAATTTTGGCCTCACTGTAAAAAGGCAAGACTTCAATTTGGGGGCTCAGATGTAATCAACCATGGTTTAGTTTCAGTAATTTGGTTGCAACAATTATTTGGCAAGCATAGTACTAGGTATTGGTGAGATGGAGATGACAGACTGCATAACTGAATGCTCAGAATAATTAAGTTAAATTTATTAATAATTAACAAGTATGTTAATTAATATTGAATAAATGAAGTTTATTTGAGCTTCAGTCTTTCTGTGCTCCTCACAGTTACAAAAATATAGCATACCCTTCTGGTTCTCAAGGAGTTTCCAACACAGATCTCTGATCTGGAGTGCCTCTCTTCCTCTTCGTCCTGAAGGTAGTCAGTGAGGCTCAGAAATTTTCTGATTCTCTCCCTTCCAGATACCTCCTTATGCTTTTGCACTCAATTGTTGCCATGGACTTGATTTGGTCAATGAAATGTAAGTGAAAGCAATGTTTGTGTCTTCAGGCAGAAGCTGAAAGCCAGTGCTTACTTTTGTTTCACTCTCTCTCTTCCTCTTGTCACTTTCCAAATAGTAGAGGCCCTATCAGCCTGGGTCCTGGAGTGAAGAAACATGAAGTAACACTCTCCCAAATTACCCATAACAGAAATGGAATAAGGAAGAAATAAATCTTATTATGATCTCAAGTTCTGAGAGCTGTTTGTTACACAGCATAGCATAACCTAGACTAACTGATACATACCTCATCTACCCATTTACCATTTACCTAACTCTAATCATCCTTCAGCTCTCTGCTTCATGGTTGCTTCAAAAGAGAAGACTTTACTGCTCACCCTTTGAACAGTAAAGTCTTCTCTTGTGGAGTAACCATGAAACAAAGAGCTTCATCAGATGCCCACAAGTTCATTTCAATAGTTTCCAAAGCTTCCTCAATATAATGCTTATCATATTATTAAGATTGTTAGTTAATTTATTTATAGCCCGTGATTGGTCATGAGCTCCTTAAGAGTCTAGGCCTCATACACACTATTATCTTTAGTATATAAGTATAGAGTAAATATGGGAATATTTACTATAGATTTACTTTAATACTCTGTATTATGTATACATAATATGTATTATGTATTCACCACCCAGGACTGCCTCAGAGTATTATGTATACATAATACATAATAAACATGATATACATGTTATACATAATGTATACATAGTATACATAATATACATATATGTATATGTATTATACATATATACATAATACTGATATAAGGTGCTATGGTTTGAATGTATGTGCCCCTCCAAAATTCATTTTGAAACTTATACAACACTAGTAAAAGGTAAGGCCTTTTTAGTGTGATTAGGCCATGAGGACTCTGCCCTCATAGATGAGATTAGCAACCTTATAAAAAGACCAGAGGGAACTAGCTAGGCCCTTCTGTCCTTCTACCTATTCTCTTATGTGAGTACACAGAGTTCATCCTTTTTTGCCCCCTTCCACCACAATGAGGGCACAGTAAGAAAGCTCTGTCTTGGAAGGACAGAGTAGCTTTCACCAGACACAGAACACATAGAATATACTGGTGCTCTAATATTGGACTTCCCAGACCATATAACTGTGGACAATAAATGCATACTGTTTATAAATTACCCAGTCTCTGATATTTTATTATAGCAGCATAAACAACTAAGACAGAAATTGGTACCAAGAAGTGGGGTGTTCCTATAACAAATACCTGAAAAATGTGGAAGTGACTTCAAATTGGGTAATGTGTAGAGACTGGAAGAGTTTGGAGAATCAGGCTAGAGAAATAGTCTGTATTTTCATTAACAGAGTATTAAAGTAATTCTGAAGAGGGCTCAAATGAAAAGCTGCGGAGAGAACCTAAATTCTCCTAGAGACTGAGTGGTTATAAACAGAATGTTCGTAGAGATACAGACAGTGAAGGCCATCCTGAGGAGATCTTAGGTGGAAATGAAGAACAAGGCATTGGAAACTAGGGGAAAGGTTATAAGTTGGCAAAGAATTTGGCGACTGATACCCATGTTCTAATGTTTTGTGAAAGGCAGAAGTTATAAGTGATATACTAGGATATTTTGCAGAAGAAATCTCTAAACAAAGTGTTGAGAGTGTGCATGACTGTTTATAGGAAAAGATGAGAAGGGACAAACAACTTAAAGACAGAGCTTATCATCATCACTGCCCATCAGGGAAATGCAAATCAAAACCACAATGAGATACCATCTCACACCAGTTAGAATGGCAATCATTAAAGAGTCAGGAAACAACAGGTGCTGGAGAGGATGTGGAGAAATAAGAACACTTTTACACTGTTGGTGGGACTGTAAACTGGTTCAACCATTGTGGAAGAGAGTGTGGCGATTCCTCAAGGATCTAGAACTAGAAATACCATATGACCCAGCCATCCCATTACTGGGTATATACCCAAAGGATTATAAATCATGCTGCTATAAAGACACATGCACACATATGTTTATTGTGGTACTATTCACAATAGCAAAGACTTGGATCCAACCCAAATGTCCATCAGTGACAGACTGGATTAAGAAAATGTGGCACATATCCACCATGAAATACTATGCAGCCATAAAAAAGGCTGAGTTCATGTCCTTTGTAGGGACATGGATGCAGCTGGAAACCATCATTCTCAGCAAACTATCACAAGAACAGAAAACCAAACGCCGCATGTTCTCACTCATAGGTGGGAATTGCACAATGAGGTCACTTGGACACAGGAAGGCGGACATCACATACCGGGGCCTGTTGTGGGGTGAGGGAGGTGGGAGGGATAGCATTAGGAGATAAAGCTAATGTAAATGACGAGTTAATGGGTGCAGCATACCAACATGGCACATGTATACATAGGTAACAAACCTGCACATTGTGCATATGTACCCTAGAACATAAAGTATAAAAAAAAAAAAAAGACAGAGCTTATAATCAGAAGGGAAGCAGAACATAAAGCGTTGGACAATTATCAGCCTGGCCAGGTAAAGAATGGAAAGGCACTGCTTTGGAGAGAATAATCCTAAGGGTGTGGCCAAGTGACTCTTTGACAAATAAACTAGTATACCTAGAAGGAAGCAGATGCTATTCCATCAAGACAATGGAAGAATGACATCAAAGTCATTTCAAAGATCTTGGAAGCCGCCACTTTCATCACAGGCCCAGAGTGCCAGGGCCCTGAAGGCAGAACAATTTCATAGGTGGTACCTTGAGGTTTTACCACCCAGGACTGCCTCAGGCTTCTGCTGCACTATTCTGGCCCAACACTGTTTGTCTGTCCCAGCTGTAGCTCCTCAAGTGCATCCAAGGTATGGTTCAAACCACTAGTCCAGAGAGCATAAGGTAAACCATGGCAGCATCCATGTGGTGCTAACTGAGCAAATGCTCAGAGTGCATGAGCTAAGCAGGCATGGCTACCTCCTCCTGGATTTTAAAGGATGCTTACGAGAGCCTTGCGGCCTAGGCAGAGACCTGTCACAGTGGCAGGGTTACCACAGATAGCCCCTCCTAGGTCAATGCTTAGTGGAGCCGTGGGGGCAGGGCCACTCCTGAGGCTGCCTAGAGTCTTGCAGGCACCAACCCATATCCCAGTGTGTCAAGAAGTCAGGAATGGAGTCAAATAAAATTATTTTCAGTCCTCAAGATTTGAGTGTTATTTGCCTTGTTTGGTTTTGAATGGGCGTAGGACCTACTACTCCTTTCTTCTTTCCTATTTTTTCTCTTTTGGAATGGAAACATCTATCCCATGCCTGTCCCACCCAGTACATTTGAAGCACATAACAAAATATATTCATTCTATCTCAATAACTCCAAAAGTCTTAATTCATCTAGCATCAACTTTAACTTATAAATCTAGAGTCTTATCTAAGTATCATCGAAATCAGATATGGAGGAATTCTTCTCCAGCAGAGTCTATGAAATCTGACAAGATACAGATATCTATATGTCCACATATGTAACTATCTGTTGAATTCATTCTCTAACCACTTCTATCAAGTCACTGTGCTAAAACTGCTTACTTAATGCTCATTAGTGTTACACACACACACACACACACACACACACACACACTCTTGCTGTTAGATTTTACTCTCTTGGTGGATTTTACTCTCTTGCTGCTAGATAAGGGGTACCTAAGGTAAGATATACCTATCTTAGAGTTTGCACATTATCTGCATTATTGAACATAAAGTAAAAGCCAAATGGGGGAAAAGGGAAGTTTAGTGTTTCATGATCATTGTCTTACCCGAAACAATTAGGAAGCCACCATTCAGCTTTCCAGGCTACGTAATTGTCATTTATCATGAATGGCTGATAAGGGGTTGAATCTGTGAGGTTTTCCCATAGAGGAAAGGGAAATGCTGATTCTAACTTCAGCAGACAGCAGTTGTCTCTAACTCACCCACACTGTTGAGAAGAACTTAAGAACTATTTTACTTTGCTCTTTTTCTTATCTATTTATTTATTTAGAGACAGAGTCACACTCTGTCACCCAGGCTGGAGTGCAGTGGTGATCTCGCCTCACTGCAACCTCCGCCTCCCGAGTTCAGGCGATTCTCCTGTCTCAACCTCCGTAATAGGTGGGATTACAAGCATGCACCACCATGCCCAGCTAATTTTTGTATTTTTAGAAGATACGAGGTTTTGTCATGTTGGCCAGGCTGGTCTCAAACTCCTGGTCTCGTGATCCACTCGCCTCAGCCTCCCAAAGTGCTGGAATCACAGGTGTGAGCCACTGCACCCAGCCTTTAAGAGCTATTTTATTTCCAATGCAGAATGGAACCTCAACACCATCATGGATGAGTTCCAGATTCATAAGACTTTAGGCCTGCAGGGGACATCAGACACAATCTAACTGAGCTCCTTCACTCTAGAGATGTGGGAAAGGAGGCTCAAGATAGGAAAGAGACTTGCCCAAGGCCACACAGCCGGTTAATGGAGAACAAGAGACAATACTCATTTCTCCCAACCACCATGCCAGTGGGAGCTCCAGGTCCACCCTGCCCGAGAGCTTCATGACCACCTCGAAGATGGCCCAATGCTACCTTTTAAAAGGGATCAGTGCCTGGGCCATCTGATGATGAATTCATTAGAGGTAAAATAAATGCTTATAAAAGGGAAAATGGAGATGTGTAATTCTACCTCTTGATTCAGAGAAATCCTTTAATTGGGTCTACAGTGTTCATAAACCTCTATAATTTGAAAATTGAACAGCACAGTTTTCTATGTACAAGTGCAAAAACAGGGTCAGAAGTTAGGAAAATTGTAAAGATGGAATGTGACATTCTGGTTCCTCAATCTTTACCTACAAAAATCTCTCCTTGCTCTCTTCTATTCTATCAAATCCTAGTCTCAGATTCTTAATTTACACTAAGGTATAGATGACTGACAGCAAAATGGCCACTCTCAGGGGCATTTGGGGACAAAGGGATGACATTGCGATTATTGACCTGTCACACTGGGGGTATCAGAGCCAGAGAGAAGACATGGTGTCTGAAAAGAAAAGCTGTACCCACAATAAAGAATTATCCAGCCCTGAATGTCCATTGTGCAGAGGTCGAGATATCCTGCTCTGGGTTACAGAAAGTTGCATTAATTCCTAGCATGAATCATCAGATGGGCACCTTGAGAGCAATCTGCCATTTCCATAACTTTATGCCTTTGCCTTTTTTTCCAAAAAGGAAGGGTTTAACCAAGCCATGCTTATGACCAGCCTCAGCCTCCCATTAACTGGCACCATTGGCATCCTGGCCCCTGTGTATTTGCACAGTCCCTGCTACACACTTCACTAAATACTTCTCAACTTCACAATAATTCAGGGAAAGGAGACAGTATTATTATTCATATCCCACATATGAAGAAACAAAGAAGGAGGCAATTTACCAGGTTTTCACAGGGAGGAAGAGGAAGGGTCAGAATTCCAATCCAGATTGATCTGAGCTCCAGAAACTAAACTATCACACTATCACACTTCAGAGAGGAGTGCAGATTATAAAACACAGACTATTTTAAGAAATGCTCAGGGGCAGAGCAACAGCACAGGTGCCATCCAGTGCTGTTTGTGGAGAGAAGGTATTCGGAGGCCACATCGTAGGGCAGGACATTTCTTCCTAAGCTAGGTGTGAAAGGTAGAATAATGGCTCCCCTAAAGATGTCTACATCTTAACCCCGTAACCTGTGACTATTACCTTACACAGCAAAAGTGACTATGCAGATGTGATTGAATTAAATGCCCCGAGTTGGGGAGATTATCCTGGATGAATCAGGAGGGCTGCATGGAATCACAAGCGCCCTTATAAGAGGGAAGCAGGAGAGTCAGAGTCAGAGGAGATGTGAGGATGGAAGCAGAATTTGTAGGGGTATGGGCAAGAAGCCAAGGAATGCAGATGGCCTCTAGAAGCTGGAGAAGCAAAATGGATTCTCTCCCAGAGTCTCATAAGGAGTGCAGTCCTTATGTGCTCCTTGATCTTAGCCCAGTGAAGCTGATTTCCAGCTTCAGACCTCCAGGACTTTAATGATAATAAAGTTGTGTTGTTTTCAGCCACCAAGTGTGCAATAATTTGTTATGGAAGCCATAGGAAGCTAATATATGAGGATTGCTACATAAAGTATAGACCACACCATCCAACTTGAATTTCAGATAAACATCAAATAATTTTCTAGTATGAGTATGCTCCATACAATATTTGTGTATCCTGTATTTTCATTTGCTAAAACTGGTAGCCGTAACCAACTTCCCCCTCCCACTCAGCCGCTGCATCCCCAAAGTCCTTTTCCGGATCTGCTCTGTTACAGTGGTATCATTGCACCTGCTATTCTGGGGTTAGTCTACGACTCAACCAAGTGAAATTGTTAAGGCCTCAGATAAATAGCTCTGAGGGAAAGTTATTATTCTATATCATTGCCTATCAATTATTTATAGTTTATAATGCAATGCCATTTGTAATGGGTAATATGTTTTTCTATTGTGTTGTAATATCATCCAACTCATCAGAACAACCATTGGGGAGATGGATTGGCTTGGTGCAAATAGCAGTGCCTAGTAACAAGCTGTGTGTGTTTTTAAACCTGGAAATCACTGCTCTTTCTGATAAGAGGAAACTCTTCTTTGAATTCAAAGAGAGGGGTACAAGGCACCTTTTCTGACAAATTGATTTCCTGAGAAGCAGGGCAGGAACTAGGGCAAGGCAAATGTGCACAGTGTACAAAATGTAAGGAGGCTCTCCATTTCAGGTGCTGACCCTGTACTTGGAGAATGTGAAAATGCATGCTGCTTTAAATCTTGCACCCTGGGAGACTCACTTGCCTCACTCGAGTATCGACCCTGCTAAGAAAACTCACATGAAGCCATCAATAAAAGCCAAAGCTAATCTGGCCTCTTTACATGGCTTCTGGGGAACTGAGGCCCAAAATGATGGACCAGCCAAGATTCAATTTGCTTAGTGACTAGTGGACCTGGTGGTTGCTACTGCAGCATCTGCTGCATCTGCCAACACCTACCCACTGAGTTGCAGCCAGAGGCTTGAGGTTTGCACTGCCCTCCCAGCCCTGGGACCAGGCCCTGCCTCAACTGGATTAAGCAAATCAGTATAATTTTGTATCCCTGATCCCAGTGATTGAGCACTTAACTCAGGCCTAAACCAGTAAATAGATTGTATGATCCTGGCCACAGTGGTTAGCTCCAGGATACACACATGGGGCAGGGTGAAGCTCATGACTTTGATTCACGGAGAGAGAAAATGATTCCTCCTTCCTTTGGAGGGTGTGGAATACAAATAGAAAGTCTGGAACTGCTGCAACCATTTTATTGCCATGAGAAAAGCCAGAATGGGAATGAATGCAATCATATATAGAAGGGAAAAGGTGAGAGAATCATAAAGGGAAGCCAGATTCTTCAACTCTCATCTAAAGGACCCACTACCTCTGGACTATTCTGTTACATGCACCAATAAATTCAGATTAATATTTAATCCATTTTGAATTAACATATTCTGTTACTTGCACAAAAGAGGTTCCTAACTGGACAATGACCTTAGAAAAGCCAAGTTCTACAGCTACACTGCCCCATAGAACTTGCTGCATTGATGCAACTGTTCTATATCTATGCTGTTCAATAGAGTAGCCACTACCTGCGTGTGGTTATTGAACATTTGAAATGTGGCTAATGTGACTGAGAAATGGACTTTTAAATTTCATTAATACTAATTCCTTTCCATTTAAACAGCCACACAGACCAGTGGCTACCATATTGGTCCATGCAGTCCTATAAGCTTCTTTTCCTTCATTTCATTTGTTGCCTCCTCCAGAAACCATCTCCAGATCCCTTCTTTCCCCCAGGCTCATCTTTTCTGTGATCCTATAGCAACTTGGCATTCCTCTAAAGTTGTGATTGTCTCTCTTAGAATAATGATCTTTTAGCATGTGTATCTCCCACCTTTGGATGAGGTTTTAAAAGGCAAGGTCCATTCCTGTGTCCAAGCACTGAGCAGGAGCATTGCCCATGGTGACTTTTGAATGGGATGATGACATCTGTGGCCCAAATGTGTACCAGATGTTGAAAGGCTTTGTAGCTTTTAAGAATGTAAGACAATATAAAAATGTTTGCTATCATTATTAGTTCTTGTTACTATTTCTGATTGTTAACCTTGATCCACTTCTCAATTTGCTGTGGGAGTCTCAGTCACTGCCCTCGAATGACTGGAAATTTGTCAAGCCTTGTGACATCTGTGACCATCAATGTCAGGCTCACTGGCTTCTTACCCTTCTGTTTTCTTTTTTTTTTTTTTTTTCCTTGAGACGGAGTCTCGCTCTGTCACCGGGCTGGAGTGCAGTGGCGTGATCTTGGCTCACTGCAACCTCCAACTCCTCCATTCCCTGGTTTAAGCGATTCTCCTGCCTCAGTCTCCTGAGTAGCTGGGACTACAGGCACACACCACCACACCCAGGTAATTTTTGTATTTCTAGTAGGGACAGAGTTTCATCATGATGGCCAGGATGGTCTTGATCTCCTGACCTCGTGATCCGCCCACCGCGGCCTCCCAAAGCTGCCTTGACTTTCTAGCTCAAATGTCCTGTTTCCCTGATTATCTGGCTTGGTCCTCTTAGTCTGCCACCTACACACTTGTGGGTGAGAGAGGAGGAACTGGTGGACAACACAGAGCTGCAGTTAAGGCCACTGTAATTGCCAGGGTGTGCTATGTGGCTTCGGCGTGCTTAGAAGCTGGTATGGTTTGGCTGTGTCCCCACCCTGCTCTCATCCTGAATTGTAGTTCTCATAATTCCCACATGTTGTGGGAGGAACCCAGTAGGAGACAATTGAATCTTGAGGCCAGTTTCCCCTATACCATTTTCACAGTAATGAATACGTCCCATGAGATCTGCTATTTTCATAAGGAGTTCCCCCTTTCACTTGGCTCTTATTCTCTCTTGCCTGCTGCCATGGAAGACATGCCTTTCGCCTTCCACTATGACTTCCACTATGAGCCTCCCCAGCTCCCATATGGAACTGTGAGTCCATTAAACCTCTTTTTCTTTTTATAAATTACGCAGTCTCAGCTTTGTCTTTATTAGCAACATGAGAACAGACTAATACGGAAGCCTCCTCCTCGAGATGTGCTTCCCGATTGATTCCAGGCCTTTAAACCAGAGGAATTCATCAAATTCATTCATCCCCTTAACAAATGTTATTGAGTTTCTAAAAAGTATCAAGCATGTGATGAGGCACTGGGGTTCTGTCAGTGAAAAAGACAAAGTTTCTGTCATACTGCAGTTTACATTCTAACAGGGGAGACAGACAGAAATAATACACTATATAAATAAATGGCTGCAGTAAAGAACAATAGAGTGTGGGAATAGAGGGGAAGCAGGCAGATAATTGCAGTGGTCCAGAAAAAAGCAATGGTGACAAGGTCCAGAGTTATGGCAGGTGAGACAGTGGAGTGTTATCAGATTTGAGACCAGGAACTTCTTAAGAGTCCTTTTTCTTTTGCCCTTGGTCTCACTCCTTGATTTATTCCAGCTCTGCCAAGATCAGATCTTTGTCTTTACTTGCCCCCACCCATTCTCAGATACCCTCTGTACCTTTACAACTAATATCCTGTTGGTTCTTTCAAAGGAATAACTTGTACTCAGCTTCTAGGGTTCTAGGCTTTTCCACTGGAATAACATTTTCTCCTAGCTGAGTCCACTGTCCAATTAATGATGAATTAAGAATTAAAATTTAGGAGATACAAGTCACTTCTCCTCTCTGGATCTGTTTCTTCCTGTGCAAAACGAGATGTTGCACAACATAATCTCTTGTGCCCCTTCCAATTTAATATTTTATAATTATAGCCTAGGTTTTGAAGAATAAAAATATAATAAGAGGAGGGAGAAAGAAAGGGAAGAAGAGTTGGGGGAAAAGAAAGGGGAAGAAGAGGAGGAGGAAAAGCAGGGGAAAGGGGAAGGGAGAGGGAGAAGAAAGAAAGGGAGGGAGGAAAGAAAGCTATTTGTAAGGCCAAGTTAAAAATTCATTGCCACAATAAATACTTCGGTGTGAGGCTGTAGAAATTGGCAAAATGAAAAAATCCTGGCATGTAAACCCACAGCTGAGTCCTAGGCTAAGAGAAGTGTCTCCTACCTCCTGCACTTCCCGATCCCTATCCCATTAGCATTTCTGAAATGCTTGGAAAGATGCTCCCTAGCAGGGTGGAGTCAGGAGCCCGCTGTCTTCCTTTCTCATCTAATCTGAGCATAAACTGGTGCTCTGGGCTGTGGAGCGGATTTATCTCTCCAGTCTGTTTCTGCCTGTCCTGTCTTGAGGTGCACTAGGCAGGGATCTCAAGTGCGTCCTTGGCCTGCAGTGGGGACTTGTGCATCTGAAGGAGCAATCAGGCAGGTGGCCTGGGGCAGCCTGCTCCATAACGCTGCCCTCATTCCCAGGACCAAGACTGAATGTCAGTTACTCAAATCCCATTACTGGCTTTCTGCTTCACTCATTACCAAGAGTTTTTCGTATCTTCTGGTGTTCAGGAAAATATTTCTATTTTCAGGAGAAGCAACTCTGCCTTATACTCGAAAATTAACCAGACATACTATTATTGCTGCAAAATCTTTCCTTGTATTGCATTTTATTTAGGCTTTTTTTTTTTTTTTTTTTTTTTTTTTTTTTTGAGATGGAGTCTTGCTCTGTCGCCCAGGCTGGAGTGCAGTGGCGTGATCTCGGCTCACTGCAAGCTCCGCCTCCTGGGTTCACGCCATTCTCCTGCCTCAGCCTCTTAAGTAGTATTTAGGCTTTTAAAAATACTTTATTTATGCAGTTTGAATCAGGGGTATTTTCTGGCTTAAAGGTTAGTAGAGGATTACAGAAGATTCAAAATTTCAAAGATTCTCTAAGGGGGAAGTGATCTATTCCAATATGGGCTTATATTCCAGGAAGAAAAAAAAAAAGTGTACTCCCAGAAAGATTTGTCCGGGAAATGACTGCAAATGAGAAAACTCGCTCAGATGTGAGAAATGATACTGCCCTGGACTTTCAGGCTGGGTCCTAAGAATTACGACATGGATGTAAAGAAGATTGCCACGAGTCGCCCGCTTGCCTGCTCCTTAAGATGCTTGAGGTCCCCAGTGAAAGCTGAGAAACATGAAATTACTTCTGAATGTGCCTACAGACAGGACAGTGTAAATTGTAATATCGGAGAAAAAGACCTGCTGCAGACCTCCCTGACGCAATCCCAAATGGGTTTTACAGTCATGTGGCAGGATACAGTGAGCCTAAATCTAAGGCTGAGGAAGCTGAGGCTCAGTAACCCCAGTTTGATCAACTTGAGTCAGCAAGCTCAAAACTGGTGAAAGCCAGATTTTCTTATTTTTTTCTACCCAGGCCTTCTACAACAGGTCTCTACAACTAGTGTCTTTTATGACCCAGTGCTGCTTTCTGATTGGGAACATACCAAGTTCAAGGTGCCCATATAGTCCTACATAGTATTCATAATAGGAATAATGACATTTTCCATGCGAGGAAAACATGTATCTTACAATGCACTTTCACACTTAGTGTCCCACTTGACCCTTACAACAACTTCATGGGGGTAAATATTTCTTTCCATGTTTATGAATAAAGAAATTGAGGCTCACATTCTGTTAAAGCCATTGTTATGGCCTTAACACATTCTGTTATGCCTCCAAGAACACACAAACTCTGGTGGCTGTTCTGGGAGCTGACAAACTCTGGTTTAAGTCCTAACTCTGCCATTCTCCAATTTTGTGACCTCAAGAAAAATGCAAATTTTCTCTGCATCTCAGTGTTCACATGCAATAACTAGAGGGAAAGAGTACTTGCCTCATAGGGCAGATTCTTCATTCATTCTACAAGCATTTATTCAGCATCTACTATGCTCTAAGTTCTGGAGATACAGTAATGAACAAAACAAAAGCCTCAGCCCTTGTGGAGTTATGTGCTGCTTAGGGGAGACAGAAAAGAAAATATATTGCATTTGAAGGTGATAAATACTAAGAAACATAAAACAGGGAAAGAGAATAGGGAGTATTGGAAGGAGGGGTTCAGTTCAAGACAGAATGACCAGGAAAGACTGCAACCGAGAAAGCAACATGCAGTGAAGACCTCAAAAAGGAGTGAGGGCCCAGGCACAGTGGAGGAGGATTACTCCCGTAATCCTTGCACTTTGAGAGGTCAAAGCATGCTGAACACTTGAGCTAAGGTGTTGGAGGCCAGCCTGGGCAACATGGCGAAACCCCATCTCTACAAATACAAAAAAAATTAGCTAGGCATGGTGGTGTGCTCCTGTAGTTCCAGCTATTAGAAGGTGGGGGTGGGAGAAACACTTGAGTCCAGGAGGTCAAGACTGCAGTCAACTGAGATTGTGTCACTGCACTCCAGCTTGGGCAACAGAGTGAGATCCTGTCTCAGAAAATAAAGGGAGGAGTGGGCGATGAAACAGCAAGCTTTGTAGGTATCTGGAAGAAGAGCTTTCTAGGTAAGAGGAAACAGCAAGTTTAGAGGACCAGAGGCAAGACATTGGGAGGGTGGTGCCTCTGTGTTCCAGGAACAGGGAGGCCACATGACTGCACTGGAGTGAGCGAGGGAGAAAGAATTAAGAGGGAAGATCAGAGATGTAACTGATAGTGCAGAGGATGGGGCACTAATTATGGATAGTGCAGAGGATGGGGCACTAATTATGTAATGCTTTATGGGACCATTACAAGGACTTAGATTGTTTTCTCTAAGAGTAATTGGGAGCCGTTGGAGGCTTTTGACGTAGGAGTGCCATGACCTAACTTCAGTTCTACTAGGATCACTCAAGCTGATATGTTGTGTTAGACCTGAGGGGTCAGGTGTGGAAGCCAGTTAGGAAGATGTTACCTGTTCTCTAGGAAAAGAGGATGGTGGTTTGGGCTGCAATGGTAGCCACGGAGATGGAGAAATGGTAGGAATTGGGTTTTATTTTGAAGTCGAGCCAATAGGATTTGCTGATGAGGTCTATGTGGATAGGAGAGAAGGAATGGGACTACGAGTTTCCTGGTCTGAATAACAGCTTTTCACAAGAATGGAAGTATAGAAGAAGCAGCTCTGCAAGAATGAGGAAAAACTGAACAATGAATGTATATTTTCTCTAGCTATACAGTGTCTAGCACAGAATGTGTGTTCCATAACAGGTAGATATTACTATTAATCATGTATCTGCTCACCTGGTTAAATATTTCTGCAGACCTTTGCCCTATATCTAAGCACTCTGAGAAAGCACATGGTCAGGCTGTTTTCCACCAGCAAATGGACCACAGAATCTTGGTACCATAGTGGTTTTAAAAGCTCATTGGCTACCCAAAGGCCCTTTGACCCACCAAGCGTGCTCTGGACTCAACACCTTTGCACAGGCTGATCTCCCTCTCCACCTACCTTTCCTTCCTCTCAGCTTCTCCATACAGAAAATGGACAAAGGCACAAACTGGAAGTCAGTGCAGATTCAAGCTTTGGTTTTGTTCAGAGAGTATTCCTTAATGCTCAGAGAAAATCTAGCCTAGCTTCCCCTATTACAAAACTGGCAGCTGAGGACTGGAAAGATGAAGTGGCTTGCAGCTTCCCCGTCAGTAGGATGAAGAAACTGTATTAAATAATTCCCAAGGATTCTTCTAGCTTTCAGGTTTTCAATAAACACAAGATACAATAAAAAGCAATCAAAATAATGACCAACTGATTTCTCTTTCCTTCATTACGCTCATCTAAGTCACCAGCAAATTCTGCTAACTCTTCCTCCAAAATAGACCTCACTCTGTAACTCTCTTCTTATGGCCACCACTGTGAGACAAGCCACCACCATCTTGAAATGAACAGCCAGAGCAGCCTCTAATTGGCTTCTTTCCCCTCCTTACCCTGGCCCTCCTACTTCCTATATACCTGTGACAATCTGAACAATCTGTTCAGAATTTGAACCAAATGTATTTACATCTTTACCCGAAACCCACCAGTAACTATCATGTCTTACCTTGGCCAATCAGGCCTTATGATCTGGCTGGCACCCATTTTTCTCTTTGACCAGCTCTTGCACCACTACCCCCTTATCTACAAGCCTCTCTGACCTGCTGCCTGTGCCTTTGATATTCCAGGCTTCCCCTCTCTTTGGCACTCAGGCTCCTAAGAGGGCCACCCTACCCACAGTGATTCCCACCTCTCCATATTCACACCCTTTGTGTAGGCTGGAACTAGTGATTCGCCTTTAAAGAACAGAATATGGCAAAGGTGATGTCACATCCATGTTTAGGTTGCAAAAGACTGTAACTTCCATCTTATTGGCTCTCTCTCTCTCTCTCCTTCTCACTTTCTCACTCAGATGACACAAGTTTCCATGTCGGGAGCTGCCCTATGAGAAGGTTTACTTGCGAGGAACTAAGAGTGGCCTCCAGCCAACAGCCAACAAGGAACTGAAGCCCTCAGTCTAGCAGCTTGGGAGAAACTGAATTGTGCCATCAATCATGTGAGTGAACTTGGAAGCTATTCTATCCCCAGTCCAACCATAACAAGACTACGTCCTTGGCCAACACTTTAATTACAGCTTGTGAAAGACCCTGAGACAGAAGACTCGGTTAAGCCAGGCCCACATTCCTGACCCATAGAAACTATGAGATAAAAAATATTGCACTGTGGCCGGGTCCAGTGGCTCACACCTGTAATCCCAGCACTCTGGGAGGCCAAGGTGGGCGGATCACGAGGTCAGGAGATCAAGACCATCCTGATTAACATGGTGAAACCCCGCCTCTACTAAAAATACAAAAAAAAAAAAAAAAGTTTAGCTGGGCATGGTGGCAGGCGCCTGTAGTCCCAGCTGCTGGGGAGGCTGAGGCAGGAGAACGGCGTGAGCCCGGGAAGCGGAGCTTGCAATGAGCCGAGATCATGCCACTGCATGTCAGCCTGGGTGACAGAGCAAGACTCCATCTCAAAAAATACATATGGATGGTTGGATAGATAGATGGATGGATGGAAGGATGGATGGATGGATGGATGGATGGATAGATAGATAGATTGATTTAAGCCATGCAATTTTGGAGTAATATACTACACAACAATAGACAACTAAAACACCTTCTCAGAACATTTTGTCTTCTTTTTTTCTCAGCCAGAAATTCTATTTCCACTCAAGTCTTCCAATGGTTGGCTCCATCATGCAGCCTCTCAGGCCAGATGTCCCCTTCTCAGAGCTTATTCCCTAGCTAACTCTACACTCAGCCCATTACTCTGTTTCATTACGTTTATCCACTTTTAACTAGCTGAAAAGATTTTATTTATTTACTGATTTACTTGTCTTCTCTATCATAATAAAAGTTCCTTGAGAAGAGGAACCTTCTCAGATATGTTCATAGCAGAATCCCAGCTCCTAAAATGGAGCCTGGCGCAAAGCTCCCTTCAATAATTACATTTTGAATAAATAAATGAAGAAATTACGAATGAAAAGGAGTTGGGGGTGGGGGAAGAATGGAGATGCTCTACCACATGACTTTTTTAAAGCTCTAGGACAGTGGACCAGCATTTGCTCTCCTGATTTATCCCATTCATCTGCTTGAGTACATTTAAATTTTGAAGGACCCCAGGTTGTTTATTTCTTTCAAAGATCACCCCCTAACTTCAATTTTCCTGCTTGAGTTTTCTGCAGATCTCAGCTGAATTTCAGGGTGGCAAAAACCCACATCCTCTTCCTCTGGCTCCACCTTTCTCTTCTCCTTTTCTGCAACCCACTGACTAGTTTCAACACATCTCTCCTTCTAAGTGAAGAGCATTTAAAAGATTGTAAAGCTTATTGAACTCGTACAACACCACATCTTTATTTGTTAAGTGCCAATGACTCAAAAATAGAGTAGTCTCTCCTGAAATTCATGTGGTTTTACAAATTAAGGAGAAAGTTCTAGGCTCGGTGTGGATTGCCAAGTGGTGAAAATTTGTTACGTATCTTTTGCAAGGCTCTGTTTTCTTCCTTTCTACTGACATTTTGTCCATAGCTTGAAGCAATAGTGTGAACTATATCCCCATATTGTCACGGAGAATAGAGAATAAAAGATCATACCATTTTTAAGGGCCCCTCCACATAAAAATACCTGAGGATTTTGTGTTTGCTTTATTCTTAAATGCAACCTATAAATGAGAACATTTATCCAAATGTCCAACTAATATTTGAAAAGGTGTTTCATTACTAATTTCATTAGTAATCAGGGGATGAAAAATAAAACCACTATTACACACTCTGAAAATTGACTTAGATGTGAAAGATTAGAAATCCCAAGTATGGGCCAGAATGTGGAACAATGAAAACTGTCATACTTCTGGTCAAAATGTAAACTGTTACAAGTATTTTAGAAAACTCTTTGGTATCATCTACTGAAATTTAATATAATACTATGACCCAGCAGTTCTAGGTATATATCCTCAGAAATGTGTGTACATGTGGACCAAAAGACATGTAGAAAAAAGCTTATAGCAGTATTAGCTACGATAGTCCCAATCCAGTAACAACAATAGTTCCAGTTCAACAATACTAGATGCGAGTTGATAGGTGCTGACGAGTTGATGGGTGCAGCTCACCAACATGGCACATGTATACATATGTAACAAACCTGCACGTTGTGCACATGTACCCTAGAACTTAAAGTATAATAATAAAAAAAAACAATAGTAGATGGATAAACAAATTTTGATATATTTTACAATGGAATGTTATATAATAATGAAAACAAACTACTACTATATATAACAATGTGGATGAATCTCAATTATATAATGTAGAACAAAAGAAACTAGACACTTGAAAATGCTACAGTATGATTTGATTTATATGAAATTAAAAAAAAAAAAACAAACTTGGTTGCCTTTGGGGAGCAGGAAAGGGCTAAATATGGGGTGATATTGGGGCTCCCAGGGTGCTAGCAATGTTCTGTTTCTTTGACCTGGGTTGTGGTCAGTTTGTGATAATTTAATGACCTGTTCACTTAAGATTTGTCCACTTTTTTGTGTATTTGCTATAGTTCAAGTAAACAGTTTAAAAATTCAAAAAATAATAATAAATAAAAACAAATAAATGAAGACATACATCAGTTCAATCCCAAAACATCAATAACATGTCTAGCAAAAGGCAAGGACTATCAAAATGGGTCACAAAGCAAAATCTTCCCTCTGCCATTTTCATGATACATGCCTATAACACAATGCACAAAATATACTCAAAGTATTTATCATACAATATTCGTATTAGCACAAAATTAATTTAGATCTAAATGTCCAATAAAAGAGGACTGTGAAAGTACATTACAGTGTATTTCTACAACAGAGTATGATACAGCCAATAAAACTCATGTTCTCAAAGACTTAAGTGAAATCCTCCTGATATCTTGGTAAATGAGATTCATTCAAAGTGAAACATGTAAACCGAGCCCTGTTTGTATGTGCTTACACCTTCTAAAGTAATTTTTGTCTTCAGTTGCTCACTTTTCTGTTTTCCCTTCTTTGTAGCTTCTGTCCCCCCTTGCTTTTCATTGTCCTCCAAAGGAAATCTTATTCTCAGCAGCCATGATTTCATGAGACAAGATTAGGAGAATGCATAGAGAAAGACTGGAATTCAAAGGTAGTAAAACTTTAGATAAAATTCTTTCTTGTTGGGTATGGTTTCAGGTTTTCCTCTATTATGGAAATTCTAGGTAATGAGCAAAGAAAAAAGCAAATTTAAAAGGAGTCCAGATACTCATGGACAAAAAGATGGCAGCAACAGAAACTGGGGACTACTAGATGGGGGATGGAAGGGGAGAGAGGGGAAAAAGTTGAAAAACTATTGAGTACTATGCTCAGTACCTGGGTGGTGGAATTAGCCACACTCCAAACCTCAGCATCATTCAATATACCCAGGTAACAACCTTCACATGTACCTCCTGAATCTAAAATAAAATTTGAGGAAAAAAAGAAAGCCAGAGAAACTCTTCCTTACTGTATTTAAAAGAAGCTTAAAATAGGGTAAGAAAGGGTTATGGGAGACTTATAAAGAGGTGAGGCTAATTTGGGGTAGGTTGGAGAATCCAGAAGCTATTATATAGATTTTGGTGTAGAAAGGTAGGAGAGTAATAGAAACAAAGGTTTAAGAAGTTTTAACGTGAGTTATCAATTACATTCCACTTAACATTATTTGAAGACCAGAGGTAAAGCCTGTATTTTTCCTAATAATTATGTATGGCTAATTGAGTAGCAATTCTTTGAGTATCCATGAGCACATGAAGTCCTAGATTATGTTAAGAGCATAAAGTATGACACTGAGGTCATCAAAAAAGCTTGTCATGAAAAAAAATCCTAGCAGTGGTTATTTCTATACAGTGGAACTAGAATTAATTTATATTTTGTTCTTTACATTTTTCTCAAATTTTCCCAAGCTTTCCTATATAAGAAAGTACATGACTTATATAGCCAGAAAAATGCATATATATAACATATATTATTCAGAAAAAAGTTCCAATAAACATACTATTGTCTGTCCCTTCATTCACTGCTGGAAAAATGTTTGATAGTGAAGCAGAAAAAGAAAGAACAGAGAAAGGGCTCTCTGAGTATCTGGGGTGGGGATGGGAGAGGAACAGAGGAACAGCCGTGGAACCCCTCCCACCATGGCCTTGGCCTTGTTCACAGGAGAGCAGTTTGCCCTAAGTAGCTTTATAGAAGCCTTTTAAAAAATTGCATCAGGCTGGGCGCGGTGGCTCACACCTGTAATCTCAGTACTTTGGGAGGCCGAGGCAGGTGGATCATGAGGTGAGGAGTTTGAGACCAGCTTGGCCAAGATGGTAAAACCTCGTCTCTACTAAAACTACAAAAGTTAGCTGGACGCGGTGGTGGGCGCCTATAATCCCAGCCACTTGGGAGGCTGAGGTGGGAGAATCACTTGAACCTGGGAGGCAGAGGTTGCAGTGAGCTGAGATCATGCCACTGCACTCTAGTCTGGGCAACAGAGCAAGACTCAGTCTCAAACTAATAATAATAATAATAATAATTGCATCAATAAAACAGCAACTTGCAATAGAAATAGTTATGACAGTCTGTTTTACATATAATCAAAAGATCTGTATACAGAATTTGATGTGAATGATGTATCTACAGAGAGCTAGCAATTTAAGTGCGCCCGGAGATGACTGCTTGCCCTGAATATACTACAGATGCTGCCAGGGAGAAGTAGTAAGCTCTGGAAAAAGCATGGACTTGGGTTCTTTGAAGTTAGACAAGCCTAGATTTGAATCTCAGTTTTGCCACTTACTGGCTATGTGACTTTAGTCAAGTTATTAATCGTTTTTGTGCCTCTGCTTCTCTATCTGTCGCATGGATTTAATTAAATCCATATCACCTGGGTGCTATGCACAATAATTGAGAAATGGGATTATATAATATACATTTAAGCACCCAGTGGAACTCTGAGAAGTAAGAGGTGCCCAATTAGCTTTATCCTTACTGCCATTCCCACTTATAGTTTCCACCCCCCACCACACCTCTTCTGCCCTGCCCCAAAGTTCTCAAAGCAAGGGGGCTGGGTGGGGATGGCAGGGGTTGGGGGCAGGGAAGGAGTCAGGGAGGGAAACTGACTGTAGATATTATTTTATCATAAAATAATTTTCCTGCCAAGTTCCTCACTTACTCCTGGATTTAGTTTTCCTTTTGTGCATAGATAAGGGTATGTGCTAGTGTATTCCTGTCTGAATTTAGAGGCATTTCTTAAAAAGCCATACAGCATCAGAGTACAATAGTTCTTAAACTCCACATACAAGTAAGCATTCCAGAGCACTCGCGTGTCTTGGGATGTACCTTTTATCAAACAATCAAGAAATTATAATAAGCAACTCTGATATAATCTTTATGAAGCACCAGGAACTTGTCTAAATTTTTTACCCTACAAAGTAGGTGCCATGACGATCTTCATTTTATGCATGAGGCTCAGAGAGGCTGAATAACCTGACCAAGATTATTCATCAGGCCAATGTCAAGTCTGGATTTAAGCTCAGAGCAGAAGTCAAGAAATCACTTGATTTCTTTGTGTTTTCTTTTCTTTTTTTTTTTTTTTTTGTTGTTGTTATTATACCTTAAGTTCCAAGGTACATGTGCACAACGTGCAGGTTTGTTACATATGTATACTTGTGCCATGTTGGTGTGCTGCACCCATCATCTCATCAGCACCCATCAACTCGTCATTTACATCAGGTATAACTCCCAGTGCCATCCCTCCCCACTTCCCCCTCCCCATAATAGGCCCCGGTGTGTGATGTTCCCCTTCCCGAGTCCAAGTGATGTCATTGTTCAATTCCCACCTATGAGTGAGAACATGCGGTGTTTGGTTTTCTGTTCTTGTGATAGTTTGCTGAGAATGATGGTTTCCAGCTGCATCCATGTCCCTACAAAGGACGTGAACTCAGCCTTTTTTATGGCTGCATAGTATTCCATGGTGTATATGTGCCACATTTTCTTAATCCAGTCTGTCATTGATGGACATTTGGGTTGATTCCAAGTCTTTGCTATTGTGAATAGTGCCATAATAAACATACGTGTGCATGTGTCTTTATAGCAGCATGATTTATAATCCTTTGGGTATATACCCAGTAATGGGATGGCTGGGTCATATGGTATTTCTAGTTCTAGATCCTTGAGGAATCGCCGTACTGTTTTCCACAATCGTTGAACCAGTTTACAATCCCACCAACATTGTAAAAGTGTTCCTATTTCTCCACATCCTCTCCAGCACTTGTTGTTTCCTGACTTTTTAATGATTGCCATTCTAACTGGTGTGAGATGGTATCTCATTGTGGTTTTGATTTGCATTTCTCTGATGGCCAGTGATGACGAGCATTTTTTCATGTGTCTGTTGTCTGTATGCATATCTTCTTTTGAGAAATGTCTATTCATATCCTTTGCCCACTTTTTGATGGGGTTGTTTGTTTTTTTCTGGTAAATTTGTTTGAGTTCTTTGTAGGTTCTGGATATTAGCCCTTTGTCAGATGAGTAAATTGCAAACATTTTCTCCCATTCTGTAGGTTGCCTGTTCACTCTGATGGTAGTTTCTTTTGCTCTGCAGAAGCTCTTTAGTTTAATTAGATCCTATTTGTCAATTATGGCTTGTGTTGCCATTGCTTTTGGTATTTTAGACATGAAGTCTTTGCCCATGCCTATGTCCTGAATGGTATTACCTAGGTTTTCTTCTAGGGTTTTTATGATTTTAGGTCTAATATTTAAGTCTCAAATCCATCTTGAATTAATTTTCGTATAAGGAGTAAGGAACGGATCCAGTTTCAGCTTTCTACTTATGGCTAGCCAATTTTCCTGGCACCATTTATTAAATAGGGAATCCTTTCCCCATTTCTTGGCTAGGGCAATCAGGCAAGAGAAAGAAATAAAGGGTATTCAGTTAGGAAAAGAAGAAGTCAAATTGTCCCTGTTTGCAGATGACATGATTGTATATTTAGAAAACCCCATCATCTCAGCCCAAAATCTCCTTAAGCTGATAAGCAACTTCAGCAAAGTCTCAGGATACAAAATCAATGTGCAAAAATCACAAGCATTCTTATACACTAGTAACAGACAAACAGAGAGCCAAATCATGAATGAACTTCCATTCACAGTTGCTTCAAAGAGAATAAAATACCTAGGAATCCAACTTACAAGGGATGTGAAGGACCTCTTCAAGGAGAACTACAAACCACTGCTCAGTGAAAAAAGAGGACACAAACAAATGGAAGAACATACCATGCTCATGGATAGGAAGAATCAATATCGTGAAAATGGCCATACTGCCCAAGGTTATTTATAGATTCAATGCCATCCCCATCAAGCTACCAATGACTTTCTTCACAGAATTGTATTTGTTACAATTACTCAATTGGCCCACCAGCTGGTGGTCCAAATACAGCCCATCGGATATTGTACAGAGAGGACTTCTGTAGCCAGCCTTCCCTCCTCAAGGCCGCCTCATCATCACTCCCTTTCTCTGTTACTGATCCTAGTGTTCTGTTTTTATAGCTCTCAGAACCCGATCCTATTTATGCACTGACTTGTGTATCATTGTGTATACATACATACATTGTGTATTGTATGACTCAAGTTAAAAATAATTTTTACCTTTTTTTCTGTTTTCCCACACTACACTGATGTAAGTTTTTACTTTTTTAAATAGATATCTATTAAATACAGACAGTCCCTGACTTACAATGGTTTGACTTATAATTCTTTGACTTTACAATGGTACAAAAGTTATATGTATTTAGTAGAAACAGTACTTCAAGTACTCATACAACTATTCTGTTTTTCGTTTTCAGTACAGCCTTGAACAAATTGAGATATTCAAAGTTTATTATAAAATAGGCTTTATGTTAAATGATTTTACCTAGCTATAAGCTAATAGAAGTATTCTGAGTGCTCTTAAGGTAGGCTAGGCTAAACTGTGATGTTCAATAGGTTAGGTATATTCAATGTATTTTTGACTTAAAGTGATATTTTGAACTTCAAATTAATTTATCAAGACATAGGCCCATCATAAGTTAAAGAATGTCTGTAGTTATACAATAAAATTTTCCATGTTTCCTCTTGGCCCTCCAAACCTAAAACGTGTACAACCTTTTCTTTACAAAAGAAGTTTGCTGCTCCCTTATCTAGTGTATCTTAATCACTATAAATATTCCCTCTCATTGCATGCAGTTGCAAGCACAATCTGCACAGGAATAAAATATTTGTTATCAAGCAGGAAGGCATCATCATCATCATCCCTTCTACTGTACAGTTGGTTTAGGGTAACACAAGCAGCATTGTATGCAGGCATGGCCTGCCCATCAGTGACACAAATGCTCTGGGCTCTCAGGGGCTATCAGTAACTAGGATAGGTGCTGAGGCAAATACAGTGGTAGAAGACACTACCTTCATCCTGAAGATTTACTGTCAAAATATCCCAAAATAGTGCATTAAGAGCTATTCAAGTCTTTAGGTGAACTAAACCTTCAGCCAAAATATTCTCTAGTAGATTATCAAGCCACCTAGTGAGAGAGATAAATCAGACAGACACAAATTTCTACATCTGGGGGGAAATTTGTCACTCACTCTATGCCTCAATTTCCTCTTCTATACAATGGGGTTGGTGATGACATCTACCTCATGGAGTCATTGTAGGATTTGGCTGGGACAATAGATGTCAAGTAGTTAGCACTTTAAGTAGTTGAGACAAACTCTCAATAAATGTCTAGTATGACTGGTATTGCCCCAAAATTTCTTTGTGGTAGAACAAAGAAGGCCCTCTGTAGAAAGACTTCAGCAGGGTTATAGTCATCCTGAAATTGTACTAAAATTTTATATTCAAGATGCATTTTTCTGGGGAGAGTTTCTGCAACTTACTTCAGATTCTCTGAAAGATCTGGAGCTCAAAAATATTAAGTGCTACAACTCAAAACGATATAAACTATGGGAGATTCATGAAGGCTTTTGGGAGAAAGATGTGTGCATCTCCAGACATGTCCCCTCTGATGCACCACAGAAACCTGTCAGTTGGTACTGATCTACCCTCTTCCTCCTCATTTTCCTACACACACATACACACACACACACACACACACACCCCTTCATCCTACTCTCCACAATTCAGGGAAGAAAACAGAGGCAAAGGTTGAGAGCTGCATCCTTGTAGTCACTGCTCTTGGGACTTCTGTAGCCAGTCTTTCTCCCTCCGTGCCCCCTCATCATCATTCCCTTTCTCTGTCAACTGATCCTAGTGTTCTTTTTATAGCTTTCAGAAACTGATGCTATTTATGCAGTTACTTGAGTATCATTGCTATCTACTATTTGAATATAGGCTCCATGAAGATAGGAACTTAGTCTGTCTTGCTCATGACTGAATTCTCAGCATTTGGCTCAACAGGTATCTGATCAACAAGCAAAAGAGACCCCCAAAACCCCCAGAAAATTTCAGTTCAGCTTGCACATGAACAGTGAAAGGCAGCTTGAGAATCTTGAGTCTACTAAGAATGCCAAATACTGCTTAACCAAGGTTGTCCAAATTCAGCTAAGGGATACATCAAGATGGACACCATGAGTGTTTTGTGTGGAAACAGAGTGAGGGTTTCCCTATCATTAAGCAACTTCTGAGTAATGAGTGTATAACATCCAGGATGTTTTGACATTTGGGCTTCTTACATCTGACTGCTGTCACCTCGGGCCAGTGCATACCTTAGGGGTAGAGTAGCCACGCTTATAGACCTGAAATTCTAGTATAATAATAAAACCAAATATCTGAATTAAGACAGTCATAAAAATAATCTTGGATTTCTTTTATTTGTTCATTCATTCAACAAATATTCATGGAGCCTTGTTATGCACTAGGCACTGGGAACTGAGCTGTGAACAAAACGGATAAATCCTTATACTTGGGAAGTTTATATCCAAGTGGAGGACTAATGAGAACTCCTCCTCCCCCAGTCCTATTGTCTAATGCCCTTCAATATCTGATTTGATCAAATTTACCAAAAATACTTTTTGCATAAGGCAACACACCCACATGCCACTCATATATAGACAGTGCATCAAATGTGTTATGGTTGACAGCAGTTGTTCTCAACAACGGGCCATGTTGCCTTCTCCCTAGAAGACATTTGTCAATGTCTGGAGACATTTTTGGTATCACAAGAAGGGGGTTGTGCTAATGGCACCAGTGGGGAATGCTGCCAACCATTCTATAATGCACAGGGCAGCTCCTCACAACAAGGAATTATCTGGTCCCAGATTTCCTAAGTGTTGAGGTTGAGATGCCCTGGTCTATAGTTGAGATCTAATAGCCAGATCCAAGCAGCAGTTATACTTTCCCTGGTTTCCTTTAATATAATAATATCCAGCATTAAAGAGCTATTGTAGACACTGGGAGTTTTCCCACTGCTCAGAACTTCTTAAACACCCTTCCATCATCTAAGACCTTTCACATCGCCAAGGTAGAAACAAGAAACTCACTTTCCCATCCTCCTTTGCAATGCTAGACCTCAGCCCCACCAACCACAATGAGTGAGAGACTCACTGAGAAGTGAGCAAGACGAGACAGCCAATGCTGGGTAGAAACTATTTTTTGGCTAGAGATGGCAGTGATGGCCAGAAGTGAGATTTCTGACATCCTGAGCCCAGAATGTGAGCTGTGGTCTCTGTCCTCAATAGCATCGATGGAGTCTGTACTAATGCATTCCCATTGTATAGTATGGATGTGATCCTTCTCCATAGAGCCTCCCAGTGTGACTCTCCAGTCATCTTGGAGACCTGAAGTGCTAATACTCCTCAAAAAATTCTTTTTTCCCCTAAACCCACTTAATGGGTTCTGTTTGCATTGTCTCATCATAACAAGCAAAAAAACTGTTCACAGTCTATAGGAAATCTAAAAAGGATGGACTCACAATTCACCTAGAACTCATTCACTGGCTTACACTAATCATCTTATTTTGGGGTAAAAACCACCTTGGCTACTAACATAGTGAAACACCCTAGTGTGCACTGCATGAAAAAGGTATTCCAAAGACAATGACTTCATCAACAGCAAAAGAAGAAACCTTGGCCGGGCGCGGTGGCTCAAGCCTGTAATCCCAGCACTTTGGGAGGCCGAGACGGGCGGATCACGAGGTCAGGAGATCGAGACCATCCTGGCTAACATGGTGAAACCCCGTCTCTATTAAGAAATACAAAAAACTAGCCGGGCGAGGTGGCGGGCATCTGTAGTCCCAGCTACTCAGGAGGCTGAGGCCGGAGAATGGCATGAACCCGGGAGGCGGAGCTTGCAGTGAGCTGAGATCTGGCCACTGCACTCCAGCCCGGGCGACAGAGCGAGACTCCGTCTCAAAAAAAAAAAAAAAAAAAAAAAAAAAAAAAAAAAAAAAAAAAAAAAAGAAGAAACCTTGTCCTCTGTCTTATCAAGTAGCCAATGCCCTCATCCAGCCAGTTTTTCCCTAGCTGTAAATACAGCCTATGTGCATGTGTCTCTATCTTGCAAGCACAGGAAATAGGAATCATAAGCCACCTGCGCTCCTTTCATATCAAATTAAAAGGGAGAGAAAAAGATTGAAAGGGTGAGCGGGAAAACAAAACCTCCATAAAGATTTTAAAGTCAGACTGCCCTTGAGCCACCTTGAAGGTTAGTTTAAGTGGATTATGATGCCAGCTTGCAAGGATATGCTATACCATGGGAACGGAGAGACGGTGCATGAGATGTACCACCTTCATCTTGCGTTTGCTACTGTGGGAGAAGACTGACCTGCTAGCCTTTTCTGCTCACCAGTTCATCTTTTGCTGGGAGAGAATTCTGAGTGCAGAATTCTTCACATTATCCATGCAGAACTAGGAAAATTTCCAGAAGTTATGGTCTGTACACAGTTAGTGCCACTGTAAGAATCCCATTGTCCAAGCAATAGGGTCTAAAATCACAATCTTATTCAAAGTAACAGCAGCCACTTACCTCATGCCTCATGTGTGCCAGATACTTTTCTTACATTATTTTTAATCTCCATAGCAATTCTTTAAGGTAGATAATATCTAGAGATGAGGAAACTGGGGCTCTAAGAGTATGCATGATTTGTCCAAGGTCTCACAGCAATATCTTAGTAGAGTCTGTCTAGAATCAAAGCCAATTTGTCTTTTTGCCCTATCATGATTCATCTCTATTTCACTCTAACTCCATCCTAAAAACCACCTTCCCCACCCACTATATAAATGAATGATAGCACCACCCTTTCAGTAAAAGGATCTAGACATTCACCATATCCCTATCATCCTAGCAGCAACTGCAGTGCTTGGAAAATAGCCGAGGATTAGTAAGGGCTTGTCAAATGAGACACAGTTTCTTGTTCTGGCCCTGACATGAAACAGGTAATCAAGTAAATGTATATTTTATATATATTCACTTCACTTTCCTCAGCACTAATTTCCTTATCTATAACACAAGGGTATTGGACTAAAAGTCTAGTCTCAAAGGCTCCTTTCAAGTCACTGATTGAAAGTTTGTCTGCTACTATTTTTACTAAACTTTATATATTCCTTAAATACACACCCAAAGAAATATGTACAGGTGAATACATACAAGCTCTATCTAATGGTGTTAACTGTCACTCAATATATAAAGACGTCTTCTCTCAGAGGAATTGGTCACATGTTCTTTCTTTAGACGACTGCTCATCGTGTCCTTTGACTAATCATAAGCCAACAGTAAGAAGTTAAGAGTGCCAAGAAAAGGTAACTCTATTAATTTGCATTTGTATTTTTCCAAGTATTTACTCTCCCCTTCTTTCATATCTATAAGAGGATTATCCATCCCTACCCACTGGCATGTGCCTACAGTGCCTCCTTGGGAGGAGTATATCTGGTCTTCTTCACAATGGATTGATCACATGCCTTGCTTTGGCCAATAGAATGTGAGTAAGCATAACGACGTGTGCATGTCTGAACAGAAGTCATGAAACAATTGCCTGGTTCTGATTTATCTCCTGCTTTTTCTTTGACGTTCAGTTGGTATGTGCGAGATAGAGGTTGATCTTTCACCTTTGACCTGGTATTGAGAAGGCACCTGAGGCAAAACTAGAGCTGATCTAGAGTTGACATACACAGTGGACATATAAAATGAATAAAAGATAAACCTTTTAGATTGTAAGCCACTGTAATTTGGAAGATGTTTGGTACTGCAGCATAACCTATCAAAGGCTGACTTATAAGTAATATTTCAGATACAGTCAATTCTCACTGTTCACAGTAGTTATGTTTTATGAAGTTTCCATGGATACTGAATTAGCGAACACTGAACTAACGTTCCTAGGTAAAATATAAGGTTAGGTTCCCGTGAGCTCTGGTCAAAACATTTTCATCATCCAAGCAATACGTAATCTTGCTTTATGTATGTTTCTATGTAAAGACACCTTATGCAATATATTTTGTTGATTCATTAAAATTAAGCTCACAGCCAGCAGCATTATAGCTCAGGCCTAAATGAGGCTTATCTAACATGTATATATTTTCCATAAGACATTTCACAGTCTTCTTGCACTCAAGAACACTACACAGCACACAGCACTTCAGCACTATGCTGAAATGGGGCCGTTTTAAACAGAAAAATCACCACCAACAAAAATTGGCCAGGAGTGGTGGTGCAAACCTGTAGTTCAAGCTACTCGGGAGACTGAGGCAGGAGAATCATTTGAACCTAGGAGGCAGACGTTGCAGTGAGCCAAGATTGCACCACTCTACTCCAGCCTAGGCAACAGAGTGAGTCTCCATCTCAAGAAAAAAAGAAAAACACTTCATCAAAAAGCATAAAAATGGGGGAAATGTGGTGTTAAGTAGATTGAAAGGGACACTTGTTACAATGTAAGAGCTGAAACGAGATAGCAGAGGCTCACCTTGTTTACCCTCAGCTAGGATCATGTGTGTCAGCTGACTTAGATGTTTTGCCACTCACTCTAAGCATGTCCAAGAATCACTGCAAAAGCACCATGAGTATTGATTTGGGGATTATAAGTGTGTTTTAGCAAGTAGGTGAGTTCACAAATATAGAATCCACGAATAATAAAGATCCAGTCTACTTACATGTGCCACATCATTTAACCCTCATAACAATCCCAAAAGGTGAGTATTTTTATCACCATTGTAGAGAAAAGTGAGATTCTGACGGTGAAATAATGTGTCCAAAGGTATAAACTAATTCATGATAATGCAAGGATTTAAAGGTTTTTAAAGTCATCCAGGTTTGCATGGCTCCAAAATCACAATATGGCTTTTTTTCTATGCCCCATATTGTCTCCCAGCAGAAGGAAAGTTGATATGTGGCACCAAGACTCAAATTCCTCTGCCTGGATTTCAGGGCCCTGCTTAATCTGATTGCTCATGGTATTTTCCATCTCCATTCAACCCATGCTCACTAACACCCTCCTTTTCAGTGAAGAGATTCTTTCTTCCCATTGTGCTCAGCCACCATTTTTAGTTCTACTTTGACACGGAATATGCTCTTATGTCAGGCTTCTGGTCGACATTCTCAAGGCTGGTTGCAAAAGCTTGGAGTTTATTTGGTCCAATCTTGATGTTTCCATCTCAGACCCAGAGAGGGTCAGTGATTTTCCTAATGTTAGTGAGAGTCTGAGTCAGGACTTGAACACAGATTTGCTGACCTTGGGGCAATTATCCCTGGGATTATTTCATTTTTCCTCCCACCCCAAAAGCAATTACCTTTAACCTCAGAGCAAACAAATGAGGCAGAGGAGGGGCAGGAGTAGCAAAAGCAAATCATTACCACTCAGAGGTGTTTACAAGTGATTTCAAAGGGTTTTTAGGAAGGAGACAGAGCTGATGACTTTGTCGGTCAAACAGCCTCCTGCTCTAAAAGAATCCAACGAGCCGTTGAAGAATAATAGCAGAGACTTTCTGGTCTTTGAATTCATACAGCAACTTTCATCTCTGAAGCTCAAGGCTCCTTCCAGACATTATCTCATTCTTCTTCCCAGAACACTAGCAGAGAGTAATTGCAAGTACTGTGCCCATTTTGCTGACAGAAACATTAAGCCTCAAAGGCAGTAAGAGATTTTCTCAGCATCAGAAAAATCAACAACCTTATTCTGCAGAACCAGGAGAACTAGAATCAAAACTTAACCCTTCCAAATCTCATCCTAAGCCATAGAAGTAATTGTCTAGAAATGAGACTGAAACAAGGGGGAAAGCAGGACTGGCATTTGTTGAAGATGTGTTGTGTCAAATGTCTCATATAAAAGCTATCACGGGTCCTTGGCATCTATCGTGTGAAGTAGAAATTGTTATCCTCATTTTATAGACAGGGAGACTGAAGCTAAGGAAGGTTCAGTAAGAAGGTACTCAAAGTGCTAAATAGCAAAGATTTGACCACAGATATTCATAACATCAAAGCCAGCATCATTGACAAAACTGCAGGAAGTGCCTAGTATTTGCAGAAGACTGTGCTAGGCCCAATGAGTGTACAGTGAAGCACAAGATGAAGATGTAGCAAGAACTTACTATGCACCAGGCATCAGAGATCCGAAGATAACTAGAATATGCCCTCCAGGAGTCAACACTCTATTTGAACAGAGAAGAGGAGCTTATGGAGCATATAGAGAATAATCCAGCACCCACTCTCTTATTGAGCACTTCCTATGTGCCAGGCACTGTGTTCTTCATGCTAGCAATTCAACAGGGAACAAAAGCACAGTTCCTACCTTCGTGTAGCTCATTATGAATGATTGTCAATGTATTCCAAGGGATGCTGCATACTCAATGATTCCGGGCAGGCACAAGAGAAAAGGGAGGACTTTGACTTTGTGTACTTTATCTTAAAATTCATGCAAATTTAACATCCTACTCTGTAATATATGGAGGTTCATTTTAACATTACTATATATTTCCTAATAATCAACAGTTAAATTGTTTGCCTTTCTTTTCCTTTACCAACTTTTCCAAAACAGTTGAAACTTCAGGATGCCGTTCGCGTTGACTCTGGAGCATAAAATAACTCCTAACAAACTAAAGCTATACCATCAGGATGCACAAGCCTGATTTAAAAGCGCTGGCCAATAGGTACAGTCCAATTCTGTCGACACCACTTTGATTCAATATCGTTGTGTCTACTATGTGCTATTATGCACAATGTTAAGTGCTGGGGGAAAAACAAAACAAAACAAAAACAACCAAAACCAAAAACTGGGATAACAAAGAAGAAAATCTCAAATTATTTCTATTCAATGAAGTTAGAGCTATGGCCAAAATAGCTACAGGGGCCAAAAGGAGACACCCAATCCAGATTAAAAAGCTCCAGGTTCCTTTCATATTTGCACATTAAAAGCACACAATAAATGTTTTTGGCTGATAGAGTCACATCAGTTTTGTCTTAATCTTATAAAATATGTATTCCTTGCAAAGCACATAATCATACCCAGTCTTGCAGCTCCATGTAGAGGCCACAGACAGTGGAGGGCCGTTTCTGGACCCAGGAGTCTAATTAACTCTTTCTCATCAAGCCAGCCGAGTTGGCCCTCCAGCCTCCTACCCTACCCCTACCTTGGATGTGCCCTTTGGCAGCATTTACAGGAGTGGTCTCCCTCTCATTCCCCAAGCAAAGAAAGTTTCTCACATGGTGATCTATGGATGTGTCTGCTCGTGACTTCTCTGGAAGTTAATTCTATTACCTTCTGGGTTGGATTGACAACGGCCAAATGATTTCCTCACACCTCTGGGACACACCTCCTGGCAGTGCCTCTTTCTACACTGCTGCAACGTGACAAATTTAAAAATGAATCATTGGCCGGGCGCAGTGGCTCATGCCTGTAATCCCAGCACTTTGTGAGGCCGAGGCACGTGAATCACGACGTCAGGAGATCAAGACCATCCTGGCTAACATGGTGAAACCCTGTCTCTATTAAAAATACAAAAAATTAGTCGGGTGTCGTGGCGGGCCCCTGTAGTCCCAGTTACTAGGGAGGCTGAGGCTGGAGAATGGTGTGAACCGGGAGGTGGAGCTTGCCAAGGTGGAGTGAGCCAAGATTGCGCCACTGCACTCCAGCCTGGGCAACAGAGCAAGACTCCGTCTCAAAAAAAAAAAAAGAAAAAAAAATGAATCATTTAATTCTATCTACACCCAAATCTTTTATTTTCCCCTCCTAGTTATGAACTAGCCCAGAAACCTCAGTCTTACCACACTTTCTATTGTCAGTATATTCAGATTCAACTAACATTTACTGAGAACCCACTGTGTGTCTCTCATGTTTATAAATATTATTTAATCATATGTCCTGATTAGCCCTGGGAGTTAAATAACTGTTGCAATTTTCAAGATGGGTTCTCTGAGTCTTAAAAGAATAAGTTACTAAGCCAAGTCTCCAAACTCCAATTCTACTACTTTTCCCTCTCAACAGTGTTGCCTAAACCTTTGGATGGATAGATGAATGGATGGATAAAGAGACAGAGGAGGAAAGAGAAAAGAGAAAGGCATACGCGTGTGTGTGTGTGTGTGTGTGTGTGTGTGTGTGTGTGTGTGTGTATATATTTCTTCATTCCAGGGGCCCACCCTGAAACTACTGAATCACAGTCTCTAGAGATTCTCAGGCAACTAGCCCAGCTGTTTTTGCCAACTGGAATTTATGAGCCACCGCAAGAGACCACATGCAGCTTCATCTAAAACAAATTATTTTTAAGCATGCAGAGTGAGCAGTGATATGAGGAGTGCACAGGAGTGCTTTTGCTTAAAACTCTCTTTTTCCCTGGTCTCCATGAGTCTCCTTTGCAAAGTCAGGTATTACAAGATTCTAGAACACATATTACCTGCCACTGACATTTTAGTTTGTTCAGCAAACATTCATTTGTTGAGTTGCATGCCAGACACTATAGTAGATGATTGGACAACTAAAGGGAAATGAACAGTTCTGTCTCTACGTAAAAATAATAAAGATGATGATGATGAGACGGGATTTCAATTGAGGAAGTGCCATTGGGGAAGTATGTAAATGGTGCTATGGAAAAAAAGCAACAGGAACCCCTTGATAGAAAAAAAAATACTGGAGGGGGTGGGGATTTCTGCCTGTGTTATTCAGCATGGGGTATGGGAAAATCTGGGAGGAAAATAAATTTAAGTAAGAGCAGAGACTTTGCAAAATTTGTTGTGTTGACTTTTCCTCATGCTGCTTCCCCTGGCATGGGAAGTCATTAGCTGGATAGAAGAGACTTCACAAGAACTGCAGTGAATCAGATGTGTTGGTTTTGTTTTGACACATGGAATTCTTAGGGATTTGATGGGTTTTTTTTCCCCAGCCTTCTCCATCAAAGTTGTTTTCAACCAGTCCTGGTTGGACTGATTGACTCATCCTCAGATATCATAGTTTTCCCACTACAAAAGCATGGAACTGATGCTGATAAACCCATTCCTTACTCCCAGAGGGCTAGGGTGAGTCCTTGCAGAGGAGAGTTGCTACGGATGGCACCTGGCAGAAATGGACCATCTGTCTTTCCTCTACAATTATGGTCCCTGCCATTGTGAAGGAAACATTTACCTCCCCCTCACCCTCAGGCCCCCTCTTCCTGCACTTAGAGTCTCAATGCCCGTCCCCACCCTCCGACAAGTAGCTGGTGCTTTCTCCTTGACCCCTGACTCACTGTGGGGAGACCTCTGCCTCACGAAACATCTTTTCATCTCACTCTCTAGTTCCAACTGTCCCTTTGCCTCCACGCAGAGTTCCTTGCTCTCTCCTTCGGTGTTTCTCTGAGGGCTCACTCAGACCACTCCACTCCACCTGCCACCAGTGGTCTCATACTAAACTATAAATCTGGCCATCCCCCTGTCCTGTTCAGTATCTTCCATCCCCTTCCCATGTCTGGCACATGATGATGGCCTCAACCCCCAGCTGACTCTTGGACCACGTACCATCCATGCTTTTCCCGTTGAGCTACTGTGGAAAGCCCTTGCTTGCTTCTAAGTGCTCCATGGTATGGTTTGGTTTTGTTTTCTGTCATGTCATTCTCTCTGCCTGGGACAGGATTTCTCCCTACCAACACTGGGAGATCTCCTGCTGACCCTATAGTCAATGATTGTGTCTGCCTTGTCCCTAGCACCCAGATCAACACCTAGCAAACAAACAAGTGCTCAAGAATGTATGTTAAATGAGTGAAAAAGCTACCTAGCAAGAGAGTGAAAGAGAATGAATGAATCCTTGGAGAGCACAGGCCTTCCCCATGAGGCCTCTGGAAGCCTCAGTGAATGCCATACTCCTTCCTCTGTGCTAACAGCATGTGAAATACTCCTCTGCCGTCACCCTTATCTCTCTTACGATGTGGAATCTCAGGCTCCCTTCTTGGGCACATAGTTCATGTCACATTTTGTATCAGCAGCACATAATAGCCATGCAATACATAATCAGCTATTTAGTTTTACAAATCCATTTCACCATCCACGTTCCCCACATCTCCTCGCCTCTTTCTACAGCATTTTCTGACTCCTCACTTTTCATTCTATCTCTCTTACCTTCAGAAAATTCCAGACCTCGCTCCTTTACTCTAGTATTACTGCCTGAAATGCCCTCTCCTGCATCCTTTCCTATGTGTATTTAAATCCTAAACTCCTCACAGCTAACAAAAAACCATCCTCCCAAGCCTCCCCAGCCTTCAAGAACATTCTTCCTGTGGCTCCCAAGTCACACACATGTCTTTTTGACAATAATAATAAAAACAATCATTTTTCAGTGCCAGAATGAATCTCAGGTGCTTTATGTATTACATAAATTCAGACATATCTCTTTTTATTGTACTTCTCTTTAGTGTGCTTTGAAGAGATACTGCATTTTTTTACAAACTGAAGATTTGTGGTAACCCTCCATCTAGGAAATCTGTCAGTGCCAATTTTCCAACAGTGTGGGCTTATTTCATTTCGCTGTGTCACATTTTGTTAATTCTTCGGTAAGTTCAAGTTTGTTGTTATTATTCTATCTGTTATGGTGATTTGTGATCTGTGATCTTTGATACTACTATCGTAATTGTTTTGGGGTGCCACACATTGCACCCATATCAGACAGTAAACTGGTAAATGTTGTGTGTGTTCTGAATGCTCCACTCCAATCAGCCACGTCCCCCATCTCTCCCTGTCTCCTCTGGCCATTCTATTCTTTGAGTCAGAAAAAAAATATTGAAATTAGGCCAATGAATAACCCTACAATGAACTCTAAGTATTCAAGTAAAAGGAAGGGTCACAGATCTCTCATTGTAAATAAAACACTAGAAACGACTCGGTGAGCCGAGATCGCACCACTGCACTCCAGCCTGGGCGACAGGGCAAGACTCCGTCTCAAAAAAAAAAAAAAAAAAATTAGAAATGATTAAGCTTAGTGAGTATGGTATGTCGAAAGCTCAGCCTCTTGTGCCAAACAGCCAAGTTGTGAATGCAAAGGCAAAGTTCTTAAAGGAAACGAAACGTGCTATTCCCGCGAACGTATGAATGATAAGAAGCAAAACAACCTTTCTGTGATATGGAGAAAGTTTTAGTAGTCTGGATAGAAGATCAAACTAGCCACAACATTCCCTTAAGTCAAAGTCTAATTCAGAGCAAGCCCCTAACTCTCTTCAATTCTGTGAAGTTTGAGAAATATGAGGAAGCTGCAGAAAATGAGTTTGAAGCTAGCAGAGGCTGGTTCGTGAAGTTTAAGGAAAGAAGCCATCACCATAACACAAAAGTGAAAGGTGAAGTAGTAAGTGCTGATGGAGAGGCTGCAGTAAGTGACCCAGAAGATCTAGTTAAGTTATCCAGAAGATCTAGTTAAGATAATTGATAAAAGTAGCTACACTAAACAACAGAATTTCATTTTAGACCAAACAGTCTTATATTGCAAAAAGATGCCATCTAGGACTTTCATAGCTACAGAGGAGAAGTCAATGCCTGGCTTTAAAGCTTCACAAGACAGGGTAACTCTCTTGTTAGGGACCAATGCAGATGGAGACTTTAGGTTAAAGTCAATGCTCATTTACCATTCTAAAAATCTTAGGGCCCTTAAGAATCATGCGAAATCTACTCTGTATGTGTTCTGTAAATGGAACAACAAAGCCTAGATGACAGCATATCTGATTACAGAACGGTTTGCTGAATATTTTAAGCCCATGCTTGAGATCTGCTGCTGAAAATCAAAGATTCCTTTCATTAATATAGCTACCCAAGACTTTTGATAATGCTTTTAGTTATCTAAGAGTTTTGACGAAGATGTACAAGGAGATTAATGTTATTTTTATGCTTGTGAACACAGCATTCCTTCCATAGCCCATGGATTGAGAAATAACTTGACTTTCAAACCTCATAATTTAAGAAATACATGTTATAAGGCTACAGTTGCCATAGATAGTGAGTCCTCTGATGAATCTGAGCAAATTAAATTGAAAACTTTCTGGAAAGAAATCAGCATTTTAGAGGTCATTAAGACTATTTGTGATTCATGGGAAGAAGTCAAAATAGCAGCATTAATAGGAGTTAAGAAGAAGTGGATTCTAACCCTCATGGATGACTTTGAAAGCTTTAGTGGAGGCAAGAACCGTGGATGTGGTAGAAACAGCAAGATTAATTAGAAGTGGAGCCTGAACATGTGGCAGAATTGTTACAATCTCATGATAAAACTTGAATGGATGAGAAGTTGCTTCTTATGAGCACACACACAAAAAAAAAGTTTCTTGAGATGGGATCCACCCCCAGTGAAAATGCTGTGAACACTATTGAAAGGACAACGAAAGATTCATGACAATCAACTTAGTTGATAAAACAGCAGTAGGGCTTGAGAAGATTGACTTCAATTTTGAAAGATCTATACTACTAGGGGCGAAGTGCTGTTAAACAGCATTGCAAGCTACAGAGAAATCTTTTGTAAAAAGGAGAGTCAATCAATGCACTAAATTTCATTTTTATCTTATTTTAGGAAATCGTCACAGCTACCCAACCTTCAGCAACCACCACCCTGATCAGTCAGCAGCCATGAACATTGAGATAAGACCCTTCGCCAGTAGAAAAGATTATGATTTGCTGAAGGTTCAGGTTTATTATTTAGCAATAAAGTGTTTTGTTTTGTTTTGTTTTGTTTTTTTGAGACGGAGTCTCGCTCTGTTGCCCAGGCTGGAGTGCAGTGGCATGATCTCAGCTCACTGCAACCTCTGCTTCCCGGGTTCAAGTGATTCTCCTGCCTCAGCCTCCCAAGCAGCTGGAAGTACAGGCGCCTGCCACCACACCTGCTAATTTTTGTATTTTTAGTAGAGACAAGGTTTCACCATATTGGCCAGGCTAGAACTCCTGACTTCTGGTGATCCTCCTGCCTCAGCCTTCCAAAATGCTGGGATTACAGGGATGAGTCACCATGCATGGTCAGCAATATAATATTTTTTAATTAAGATGTGTACATTTAAGAATAGGCGCAGTGGCTCACACCTGTAATCCCAGCACTTTGGAAGGCTGAGACGGGAGGAACACTTGAGGTCAGGAGTTCGAGGCTAGCCTGAACAACATGGTGAAACCCCATCTCTACTAAAAAAAAAGTTTTTAGAAATTAGCTGAGTGTGGTGGCATGAATCGCTGTAATCTCAGCTACTTGGGAGGCTGAGGCAGGAGAATCACTTGAACCTGGAAGGTGGAGGTTGCAGTGAGCCAAGATTGCATCATTGCACTTCAGCCTGGGTGACAGACTGAGACTGAGTCTCAAAAAAATTAAAAAAATAAGATGTGTACGCTTTAGACATAATGCTATTTCATACACAGTAGACTACAGCAGTGTAAACATAACTTTTATATGCACTGGAAAACCAAAAACTTCATGTGACTTGCTTTATGGCAATATTTGCTTTATTGCAGTAGTCTGTAACCAAACCCACAATATCTCAAGGTATGCTTGTATATACATTTTTATAATCTCCTATACACAATATGGAAGGATAAGAAACTGAGGCACAAACAGGTTAAATATCTGTCTTAAAGTTGGGCAACTGGTAAAAGATAGAGCCAGTATTTGAACTTGGCCATTATTCATTCATTTATTCACCCATTCATTTATTCATTAAACGAATAGTTATGCAGTGCCCATGGTATTATTCATCTGGCAAACTAAACTATTCTGTTGCTTAGACAAAGTGAAGGCAGACAAAGAAGGAAAACCAGAAGGGATTACTGGCTCTGAATCAAAGAAAGGCAGAAAAAGGGAAGAGTGAGAGACGAGTTTCAGTTTCAGGTGAGATACCTGAAAGGGAAAACTTTCCTACGGGGTAGCTTTCCTCCTCCAGGGCTCCAGATTGAATGAATTCCTTGAACTCAGGAACAAGTGTCAAGACTTGTTTTATTGGTATTTACAAAAGTAGGTTTTAAAGGATCAGCGATTTGCAGATTCCAGTTGGATGTGTCACACACACATCTCTCATTCATCACATCTGAGAGAGGGGAGAAGGAAAGACACGGCTTTGAAACCCTAGATATTTTGAAAGGGGTGTTTTGGGATTTCAGAGATTTCTTTTTCCAGCAGCAACTGTATCTTGGACTGTGGTTTATCTCTTTTTCCCATCTTCCAGGAAGGTCGGTTAACCCTTTTGGGCTGTGTTCAATCAGGGTTAGTGCGTAATAAAGACCCTCTGCATTTAGAATTACCTTCTTACCTGTAAACCTGCTTCAGGAGGCTGCAAACTCTTCAAAGACAGAAGCTGCTGTATTGATTTTTCACCTGCTTCAGAGTCTAGTGAGAAACAAGGGAGAGAAGGGGAGAGAAAAAGGAGGAAGGAAGAAACAGATGCAAGGGATATCTACTTGGTACTTTACAAGGTAGTATTAATGAAATACACATAAATGGAGAGTTCTGGGTTCAAGTTCCAGTCCTGACAGTGCCTATACGTCCTTGGGTCATCACTCAGACTCTCAGAGCCTCAATTTCTTATTCTGAGAAATGGAAACAATAATGCCTACCTCACCAGATCATTAGGAGAATTAAATAAGGTAATGTATTGGGTAACATTTTGTAAATGTGTCCTACTGTGTAAATTAAAACTGTATGAAGGTTTAATAAAAGGAATTGTTCTGTAAGACTTCAAGGAGTTTCTGTCAGAAGTTGAAACTAGAGGATTTACCAGGATGTTTCTGGCTTTATAGGGGTCATGTCCCTTTTCCAGATGCCTCGGTTGACCAGTAGATGCATTCCCTCCAAGGTTTAATATTAAAATAATATCAAATTCTGATCTAGTCTGGATCAGAAGAGAATATATTCCAACCTGCAATTGTCAGCCGCAACACTGGTTGTGTTTAGTGGTGATGGAATTCTGTCACTTCCACCAACACTTTTGAGCATTTGCTGGGTGCAAGGCATTCTGGTGTATACTGATAAGAAACAACAACCAAAGATAATTAAGATTGATCTCATCCTCCAAGATGTTTACAGTCTACTTTGCTTCCCTAAGCCTCCGTTTTTCCATCTGCCAAAACAGAAGCTTGGAAGAGATGTCTCCAAGACACTTTCTACCATGATCTTTTGAATTTCATAACTCTCTAATTCCAGAATTCAAAGAGTAACTGTTTTACCTCCCACCGAATGAATCTTCTGAAAAAAAAAAAGCTCTCTGCTACCTAAGCTAGCCAAGACACCATACCTGAAGACAATACCTGAACTTCCGTTTGTGTCCCAGGAATCCCAAATTGATATCACATCAAAACAATGTCATTTTATACAATTCATTATATAAGTCACTCATTAACACATTTGCTTCGTTGATTTTCATTAAAATCCTGCAGGTAGCATTATTACAAACATTTTTCAAAAGCGATAACTGAGTCATAAAAGGATTAAATTATTTGCCCAGGTCATTAGCGTGACCGGGGCATAAAACCAGATTTTCTGTTTTTAAACATAATTTTTTCTCTCCCTTCCACCCTGTAAGAGCTTTTATTACCAAGCAATTGAGAAGCATAGGCTCAGGGACACTGGATTTGACCAAAGAAGCCAATAGAACCATTCCAAAAACTGATGGTTCCCCCTAATGCACTGGAAAGACTCAGAATGGGTTAAGTTCTTCCTGGCTCAGTCCCAACAGACATTAAATTCACCTGTGCTTGCTCTGAAATAAATCAGTGTCCCTTTCTGCTGCTGCTCTTGTCTGGAAATAATGCAAATGCAATGGGCCTTTACTGACATTGTGCTTCCCTGGAAGGATACACATAATAAATTGTCCCTTAATACTGTTAAAGAGACATTTTCCTCTTACTCAGGAGCTTTTAGGGTTGGACTGGGCTACTCACCCAGCAAGGAGGAGGACATGTGTCTTGTCACTGGCCCAGTTATTCATGTGGCCTCTCATCGCTCCTTGGCTCACTGCATTGCAAGGTTCAAGGACGCATTTCCAGGCCTCCACATCAAGTCGTAGGACTTGCTGGTAACCTAGATTGGTTTTCTCCTTTGTAATTTGACTTTATTTTATGTTGTGCATTTGTATGTTTATTTATTTGGCTGCTCAGGAGCTGAAGATAACTGGTGCTCCTGGTCCGTGCCATTCATCAATTGGAAGAATGCCAAGCTGTTTTCGCAGAGGACAGAAGGCATTGGTCTCCCCTGCAGGAAGCCACTGCTGCTCCTTAATTGTTTGCTAGAGGAAGAATCAAGGGTAAAATTTAAAGTAAATGGCTGGCCGAGTTGCACTAATTCATCAAGCATGTTTCAAGTCAGTAGTCAGAGCATGCATCAGCCCCCGGCGCCACCAGCTTCTACGAGAGTGGAAAAGCCAGCAGACCTCCAAGCAGATGAAATCATTAGGAGGCATTCAGCAGGGCTTGAAAAGCAAAGAGAGAGGAGGTGGGGATTTCTGCATGTGTTCCCTTTGCCACATGGGAAACGCCAGCTGTCTGTGACCTAGTTATCCAAGAAAGGAAACACGGAAGAGAACCCACAAAACTGTTTGCTACACGAGAACCCCATTCTCCAAAGACACACTGGGTGTTGAGGAAACAATTAGCATCTTCTAGTTTGACTCTTTTTTTTTTTTTTTTTCGCTTAGAGATTTTTGGTAGCGATAAAGACAAACCCAATTACAGTAGCTTAAGAAAATGGAATTTTTAGGGATAGACCATGGATAGGAAGTAAAATCCTCGTTTGTGAAAGATGGGAAGTGGGAACTGGAATGTTTTCAGAAAATCTGTCAGCATCTCACCTCTTTCTCTTGCTCTCTTTCTCTCTCTCTCTCTCACACAGACACAAACACACACACACTCTCTCTCTCTCTCATTACATGGTCCTTTATCTGTGCAACATTTGATTTTCCTACTTCTTTCTGAAGGTCTCTCTTCTTGCTTTTAAGCAAGAAGTCACTCATTCATTCAGTAAATACTTATTTAATGCTACCACGTGCTGGCACTGCTCAAGATGCCAGGGCTACAGCAATCCAGAAAACAGACAAAATCCCTGCCCTTGTGGAATGTACACTGTGGTGAGGCAGGCGGAAACTGAACAACATAAATAAGTAAAAGATACAGTGTGTGACAGGGCAATGAGTGTTTGGAAGAAAAGATCAAGGGAGGGGAAGTGAAATGCTGGCAAAGTAGTTGAAATCTTAAATAGACTGGTCATGGGAGACCCCACTGAGAAAGTCATTTCTGAGTGAAACCTGAAGGAAGTAAGAAGTTAGCACTGCAATTGCCTGGGGCGGAGCATGCTGGGGAGAGGGAATAGCAGGTGCAAAGGGCCTGGGGTGGTTCAAGGAGCCAGCAGAGAGACCACTGAGGAAGGAGGTTAAGCAAGTGAGGGGGACTAGTTAGAAGTGAAGTCATAGACCTGAGGGCACAGATCACAAAGGGCTTTCTAGGTCATAGTGAGGACTTTGGCTTTTACTCTGAGTGAGATCAGAAGATCTCAAAAGACCGCCACAAGCTGATAACCACGTGGCCCACCTAATCCAGTGGTCAGTCCTATTGCTAACTTGCACACAGTCAAGCTCTCTTAGTCTCCAAAAGAGGAGATCTAAGCAACGATACTTCATGCGCAGTCAGCTTCAAGAGTCATTCTGAGTTTTCAAGGCTGACACAAATATCAGTCTAACTACCCAGTCCACCTGTGTAAATATTTGGGTAATAGTGGAGGGTTAAGGAAGAGATCCAGTCTGAGATAAAGTGTCTAGGCCCTGCACACATTTGGGTCTCACAGAATTAATTGGCAAATGCTAGTAAGTATCAGGACCTTAGGAAATAGAGATTCCCTGTAGAAAACTCTAATTCCCAGAAAGATTTTCACATAAGATCTTCACACAAAGACAAAATTAGAATGTGTATTCTCTCACCATCTCCTTATCCAGAGTGTCCTTAGATGTGGCAGAAGGACCCACAAGAGTTGTCAGAGGCAGTTGTGAGGGGTTGCCAGTCATGTTAGTATTAATAGATACCATGCGAAGTTAGACACGTTTTTGAATAAATTAGAATGAATTAAATATTAACCCAAAATGCCATTATTCTCACTCCCTACCTTCCCAATATGCTTTCCTGATGGGGAAAGAAAGCGTGGCACCGTGGGTGGAATACAGATCCCACAGGACTCCAGTATGTCCTACACATAAACCTCCTCCCTTTTGTGACCCTTGGTGGAAAAAGTATGAGAGCCACTTATCTTAGAAATAACTGCCTTTTCTCCCTAGATGCCTACCAAAAAAACAGATATGTTCTGGAACTTTCTTCTTCCCAGTTCCAGGAACACTGAACTCATGGTAATGGCCAAACAGTGATCTTTTTCTAAGGACAATGTCAGAATGGTTTACTGTGCCATTTCCATAATGAGACGCAAGAAAGTTACCATCTGTAGTTCAGCCATAGCACTTCGTATGAAAGAGGAAATGACTAAATATATATTTACATAGCTCCCATGAATATGCATTTTGTAAATGCACAAATATGTACAATTACTTGATAGACTGTTTTGGTTCCTATCTTTCGAATATTTAATACAACTGTAAATGTTTAATTCATATTTACTGGATTGATTGAACAGTTTCTAAATTATCCCAAGCCTTGCTGGAAACAAGACTGAATGTTTCCAGCATATTTGCACACTAGGATTTGGCCAGGAGAATCCACACTAACTGGTTAAATGATGATTTTCTTAGAAAGCATATTGAATAAGCTGCTGGTGAAATCATCTTGCTGACCACAACATAGAGGGACAGCACCAGATCTAAGTCCAACCATGACCTGCAGAGACTCTCAGGACTAGGCCCCCCAGTGCCTCTTTGCACTTCTGCACTGCCCCTCATCACTAAGCCACAATCACCCCATGTTCCACCTTCAGTCCTCTGCACCAGCTGCTCCATGTGTCCAGAATGCTCTTCACATAGACATCAAGCCTTTGCTCTAATGTCACCTTTTCAATGAGGTCTATCTTAACCTCTGCATTTAAAATTGCAATCCCATCATCCCCCAGAACTCCTGATATCCCCTACACTCCCTTATACATTTTTGTCTATAGCAACCACCCCTCACCACTTTATAATATTTATGCTTTGTAGTCTGTCTATGTCCACTCACTAGAATACAAATATTACAAAAGCAGGAATCCACTTTTTTTTCCATTGAAAAACTCCAAATCCTAGAAGGAAGCTGGCATTTAATATGTGCTCAGTAGACATTAGAGGGAGGGAGGGAGGGAGGGAGGGAGGAAGGAAGGAAGGAGGGAGGGAGGGAGGGAGGAACGAAGAAAGGAAGGAAGGAAGGAAGGAAGGAAGGAAGGAAGGAAGGAAGGAAGGAAGGAAGGAAGGAAGGAAGGAAGGAAGGAAAGTCAAGAGACCTGGGCTCAAATCCAGCATGGGAATGAGTAGGGAGGAAGGAAGGGAAGTCACGAAACCTAGGCTCAAATCCAGCATAGGAATGCTGCAAGGCCAGAGCAGAGGAGATTGTCCCTGAGCTCAGGTGACACCCACCTGACCAACTCTCCACAGAGCTGGGTCACACTTTATTTAGAGGACAGCTCTTGGCAGTAGTAGTAGTGCTGGTGGGGAGGACTTTGTCATCATATTATGTGTGTATGGGGTGGGACTCCTCCTTAGTTCAGCTAAAGACAAGCTCCTTGTCACACAGCCATGAAAGATTAGGCTCACAGACAATTTGAAGGGTGAGAATAATGGGATTTATTGAGCATAAGGAAAAATGGGGGCAGAACAGAGACTCAGCAGAGTCAGAGTCTTCCTAGTATGTGCTTCGAGCCTCACAACTGAATCTCAGCTACCACCCAGGAAGAGGAAGGGCCAGGCTCTTCCCCGCTGCAAATGGTGAGAAATTCTGTGGCTCCACCCCAGTGTGCACTCCTCCCAGTGTGCAGGCTGGTTGGAGTTTCTCTGAGGACCCTTTCCCATGACTCTCTCACATGCAAAATGGGAGTATTAGAATCTCCTTCTGAGAGTAATCTCAAAGTTAAATGAGGTAAAGCAAGTGAAAAAAATGCTCATGTGTTAGGGCAAGGGAGGAAGCAAAAAAGAAGTAGAAGGATTCTCCTGAGTAGGGAATAATTCTTTTAGGGAGATGCTTACTCCAGAATTATTAATATTTGAGCAAAAGCCAGGAGCGACTGTAAAACACAGCCTATCATTGCAGAGCAAAGACAAAGCACCTCAAAATGCATTTACTACAGCAGGCATATTTTGCAATAAAAATATTAGAGAAAGCCACATCTCCTTAGAGCAAAGTGCCGCAGGTACCCAACAATAGAAAATAGAAAAAGACATCATTGCAAATATAGAAAAATAGTAGATGAAGATGCAAGATCCTAAAATGTGTACTTTGGGCAGTTTGTGACAGATCAAATCACATTTATGACAGAGTGAGAATTAACCCAAAGCAAAATCAAGAGATCATTTAAATGTAAAATGGAATGACAGACACAATTGAATGGGACAAGGAGACAATGTGAAAATAACAGAGACACAGAGAACAAAGAATAAAAATTAAAAGAAGGCGACTCACTCCAGAACCGAAATAAGATACCTTACTAATTCTCCTGTCTGCAGACATCACCAATATTCTGGTAAATAAAATTAATGATAATTACCAGAACGACACTATAGTTATCAATGAAGAGTGTTTGTAGTCTGCCATACGTGTGTATGAATGTTCAAGGGGATGTTTAGTAAACTGTAAATAGTGTGGGTTCAGTTCTGCTCTGCTAATCCTATATGCCATAATTACAAAGTCTCAAATAAGTGCAAACCCTTCAATTATCAGGAAGAGGTATCTGAGCCAAGTGGAACCAACTGACAGTAGCAATCAAAATTCTATTGCCCACAAGGGTGTGGGGGAAAGAAGTACTTTCAAAACTTTAGTGGCATTATAAACTGGCTAAAAATACATATACTTCTGGAAAGTAATTTTGCATACTTGCATATGCAAATATTCCTGTAAAAATGTGCTTAAAATTTATTCCTCTACTCTTCTCCATCCACCTCTGTAATACAACTTCTGGCAGTGCATTCTACAGGATCTAATACAAAGATCCTGGGGAAACAATGTTATTTTGCTCATAGGTGTTTATGACCACATAATGTTTTATGGTAAAAAAAATAAAAAACAGCATACATAATTATTATGGGTATAGTCGAGGATTTCATGATGCCTTCTTTTCGTTTTTATTAAACTTGGTGTGTAGAGATATAATTTACATAGAGTTTTAAATATTTTAAAAATGCAAATTTTTAAAAATGTATACAGTCATGTAACCACTGTCATCAAGAAATGTAACACTTGCCTGGAGTCCCAGCTACTGGGGAGTGAGGCAGGAGGAGCAACTGAGCCCAGGTGTTCCAGGCTGCAATGCACTGTAATCATGCCTGTGAATAGCCACTGCGCTCCAGCTTGGACAACATAATGAGACTTTATCTCTAAATTATTCTTTAATTTAAGAAAAGATATATAAAACTTACGTCACCTCAAAATTTCCCTCAAATAGTCAATACTCGCTTCCTGCCCCAGGGAATCCTCTGGTATAGTTATTTCCCTATGGTTTTGCATTTTCTAGGTCATTATATAAATGAAATCATACAGTACACAAACTTTTGTGTATGCCTTTTTTCACTTAGCATGATGCATATGAGGTTTATCCACATTGTTACTGGGTAATATTCTACTATACAGATGCAACAAAATTTGTTTATCTATTAATGATTCATTTTATTTTGATATAATTATTGTCAGTTCATAATTATTAATTATCTAAATTATAGATTTGAAAGACAGTACTGAGAGGTCTTGTATACCCTTCACCAAGGTTACTTCTATGTTTCCACCTATGTAACTATCATACAATATCAAAATCCGGAATTGACAGATGCACAGTGTGTGAGGGGGGACAGGCATGTGCATGCACAAATTTGGATGTGTGTGCATGTGTAGTTCTGTCATTTTATCACTTGTGTAGATTTCTGTAAGTGCTTCTGCAAGATACAGAAGTATTACCTCCCGCAAAGATTATTTTGCTACTCCTTTACACTCACACACCCCCATGCTTATTTCCTTTTGCTTTCTCCAAACAATAATGTAATTGTTTTAGACATTTCCTGTTTTGATATACTTTTTAAACCCCATCAGGCAGTGTTATATTTTTTCTTCAATCATCAAACATGACCTAGAAATCTCAAGAGAAGAAAATCTACAGTATTTGCTGGTATTTTTACTCTTTCTATTGTTCTTCCTTCCTTCCTGATGACCCAAGACTTCTTCTTTTGTCATTTACTTTCTTTTTAGAGGAATTCTTTCTGAGAACCTCCCTTGCTAGCAACATATTCTCTTAGTTTTACTTCATCTGAAAATATCTTTATTACACCTTCATCCTAGAAGGGTATTTTCTCTGGATATAGACTAATTTTGGAAAGACATAGTTCTTGTCTTTCAGCACTTAAAAAATATGCCATTTTCTTTTGGCCTCCATGGTTTCTGACGAGAAATGTGTTGTCATTTGTATAGGTTTTTCTCTATAAATAAAATGTTGTTTCTAATTCACTGATTTCTAGAATTTTTGTCTTTAGTTTTTAAATGTTTTGCTACGGTGTGTCTTGGCTATCTATCTTGTACTATTGTACTTTGGATTTCTTCGGGCTTATCATGTTTGAGATTTCTTGGGTTTATCATGTTTGAGGTTCACTCAGTATCTTGAATCTTTAGGTTTATGTGTTTTGTCAAATTTAAGAAATGCAGCAATTATTTCTTTAAACACATTTCAGCTATGCCCTCTTTCTCTTCTCCTTCTGGGACTTCAACAATATTAATATTCAGTCTTTTGCATTAGTCCCATGGGTCTCTGAGGCTCTGTTCAATTCTTTTCCAGTATATTTTATTTCTGTTATTCAGATCGGGAAAATGTCCATTATTTCATCTTCTGTTTCACTGATACATTATGCTGTGGCTTTCTATTTTGTTATTGACACCACCTAATGAGTTGTTTATTTCAGTTTATTGTATTTTTCAGCTCTAAAATTTTTATTCAGTTCTTCTTTATATCTTCTTTGCCAATACTTTCTACTTTTTTCTCTTTTTTCCAAATACGTTCATAATTTCTCACTGAAGCATTTTTGTAATGGCTGCTTTAAAATCATTGCCAGATAATTCTAGAATCTCTGTCATCAAGGTAATGGCGTTCCTTGATTATATTTTCTCATTCAAAATTTCTTGGTTTCTTATATAAGTGATTTTTTAATGGAATCCTGGACATTTGGATTATGAAACTCTAGATTTTCTTTATATTCTCTGTTTTAGAGGGCTTCCCCTGATATCAAGCCAGAGGGAAAAGAGTGGCACTATGTTGACCCTATCAGGCGAAGGTGGATGTCCAGATACTCCACTCAGCCTCTGTTGAGACTCAGAAAGGGGGAGGATTCCTCATGACTGCTGGGTGGGAGTGGGAATTCAGGCCCCGGCCAGGCCTCTGCTGGTACCACTCTGGCTGGTAGTGGGGTGGGTGGTAGTAGGGAGGTGAGGGGTGTGGGCGAGATGGACTCCCCACCCACCATCGAGAATGAAATTCTCAAGTTCCTACTTTACCTTTTCTGATGCCAGCCAGGCAAGGGGGTTGGGTACCTCCTTACATCTTGGTGAGGGTGAAAGTCAAAACTTCCTGCACAGCCCTGGCTGATAAGGTGGAATGGGCTACTGTTTTTACAATGGTGTTTGGTAGTTGATGTCTAAAAGCTTTTTTTTTCTTGCTAGGCTGCCCTTTCCTGGTCCTCTGGCTGGAGTGAGCAATCTTGTCTTGGAACTCTTTTCATTTGCATTCATTGACAGTTCCAGGTTGCCAACTCCTTGAAAGACCAGTCCTGGGATACATGAGACCAAAAGAAAACCCAAGAATCCCACTGCCATGTCATACTCTGAGTCTTGAGACCTCCAGCAAGTTGCCTTCTTTTCTCCACCTTTCAGTGTCTTCTCGTGCTTATATTATACATAATATCCAAAGTTTTTAGCTTTACTTATTCAAAAGAATGGGAAAAAATATCCATCCATTTCATTTCAAAAGATGTTTATAAGACTATGTTGGAGCACAGAAAAATAATGTCATAATATTAAGGGAAGAAAAATGATATAAAATGTTCTTCATATTACATGCAAAACCCCGTATCTACTAAAAATACAAATAATTACCTGGGCATGGTGGTGCATATCTGTAATCCCAGCTACTTGGGAGGCTGAGAGATGAGAATTGTTTGAACCTGGGAGGTGGAGGTTGCAGTGAGCCAAGATAATGCCACTGCACTCCAGCCTGGGTGACAGAGACACTGTTTAAAAAAAAAAAAAACTGTAGTGGTTACTACTATGCATGTATTTTTTAAATCACAGCTATGCAAGAAAAAAGACTGAAAGAAAATATGCCAGATGTTAATATGCACTGAGTTAGTGAAGCAGAAAGAGGGATAAAGCAATTCTCTTCTGTTTCACAGTGTTCTCTATGATAGCAAGATTACATTAAACATATAAATTAGATTAACAAAAAGTATTCAGTCACACAGACAAGTAAAGCTCTTAAAAATGAGACCTGCAAAGAGATCTATTTCAGGATGGCTATGCTGCACATTCATAAAACTACATCGTAAACTTCACAGTTTATGAAGTATATAAGGACAGGCATTGGGGTTGCTTTGTTGAACAAATCTAGCAGATATTTGAATGAGGATAGCAATATAGTCTGTAGAAAAAAAGTGCAAGACATAAGTAGAGAAAGAATGGATATTTTCTGTTGAAGCGCATATTCTCTGGCACAAGCCCACAATAAATTGAAATTGACACCAACAGTTGGCTCAAAAATAATCAACTACAAATACACTCAACACATAAGCATTCTCTCAGACAGAACCACAAAGCACGGTCTGCGTTGCTCCTAACAGCTCTTTAGAAGTCACCAGATGCAGTTTAAGCTACAATAACATAGTGAGGTACAAGTTAATTACATAGTTACCAGAAAGTCACACACTTTTTTTTTTCAGTAATAATGTAGTAAATAAATACACACTCACTCCATGGGAAATGGTGGCAATTATTAAGAGCACATATTCACACCATCATATTGCTTACTGATAACCGTGCAGTTAACCAATGGCAGTGTGCTAAAACGGATATTAGTGTTTCCCTGAGTTTTGCATGCTACGTGGGATGCATGTGAAAACCAAGCGTAGGGAATTTCAAGTATGAACTTCAGCATGTGAGTGTTGTTTGTGGTCCAATCTCCGTCCCCAAACATCCCCAGAGTGAGGCTTCTGCTTTTTAACAACAGACATCTATTTTAACCAGTTGTCTAGCATATAATTAATGCTCCATAAACTATTTGCTAAATGCATTCACAGAAGGTAACAAAAGATTTGTGTGACATGAGTAAACCAAAAGGAACAAATAAACCTGAACTGCTTTATGTTTGCATTGGTGTTTCAGAAAAGAGGCTTTGCCTTTGAATTCAGAAGTTGCTAATCTGAATACCAGGTCTCCCAATCACTAATTAAGGAATATCAGATGAATTACTTGCAGTATTTGAATTTCAGATTTCTCAATTATAACAAGGATGTAAAGAGGTTTATTATGTGGCTCAAATGAGAAAATGCATGTAAAAACACTTGTAAACCAAACAAGTACTATACACACAGGAAACAACGTTATTATGGTGCTACTATTTAAGCAGTAGCAAATTCAGGCCTATCTTCAAAGAATCATACATTGTCTAAGGACCTGTCATTGATAGTAAGAGAGAGGTGGGAAGAGAGTCAGCACAATTATTAGTCATAAGGGCAAGGGAATGGCCTGGGAGGAATCCATAATGAGAGATCTGCAGTGTAAATACTCCACAAATTTTGGACACAAAGGCTCAAATCTAGAACCAAATCTATGGCAGGAAGTTTCTACAAATATAAACGCTCTGGCATTTTTGTGCAGTTACATATCTCTATGACATGTAAATGAGCTCAAATTATTTATTTTTCTCATTTCAGTTGACTCATTTGGCAAGAATAATGCACTCTCCAGTAATAAGGATAGAGGAAGGATAAACAACTGTGGAAATTTATTGCCTTCAAACCAAAATTGTGCACCTCTCTAAAGCTCTGCTTTGGACTATCAGAACTAACTCTGATTCTTAGGTTAATGGCATTCAGGGAAAACACAACACATGTAGAACAGCTTTTGCAAGCTAGAAAAAAAGTCAACAACTAGATTTTTCTTATTTATTACAATTCATCAATAGAATAAAACCCTTCTATTCAATATGAATGGATTCAAAGTTGGTTGTTTAATTGAAACATTTGTTAAAATGGGTTAACGTCTGCTGAGATCCGGCCACCGCACTCCAGCCTGGGCGACAGAGCCAGACTCAGTCTCAAAAAAAAAAAAAAAAAGAAAATATGTAAATGCTTATGTCATCACAAATCGTTTATTTTAAGGCTCAGACCTTCTCTTTGATGATGGGTTTGGTTGTTGACGTTCAAATCATGTTTCTTGTGTAAGCCATAACTCCTGGTTTTTCATTGGAGGGAAGTGATAACTTAAAACGCTTGGGAAGAAATCTAAGACCCCAGTAGATTCCTATGATGTTTTCTCGAACTTTTATGGTTGTCTCCCTCACACCTAATTCTACACTAATTTTGTTAGGAAATTGTCTTTATCAAGCCTGTGCAGAGCATTTAGCTTATACTTCATCAACTCTCCTTTTGCATTCATATTTCATCAGTTTGTATAATAATTGTGATATAAGATATAGTACAGCCAAGACAAACAAATGCATGTACAAATAAAACCAAAATACAGAATAAGTCCTGGGTCCCTACTTTTCCTTTTCTGACAAACACAGACATTGAGAAAAAGAAGAGAGCATTTCTTAAACCAAGGTAAACTGAATTGAATTTTAAAAGTTATTTCCATTTCCACTGCCCTCTGCAAAAATGTTTGCTATATGCTTATTGCCACCATCAAAAATGAAGTCACTCTCTTTCTCTCTCTCCTGAAAAACACAGAATTTTATTTTGTTTAGCTGAAAGCTGTGTGATATGACTTTGAATTGAAAGTATTTATTGTCTATAATAAGATATGTGTTACATTGGTAGCCAGTCTTTTTGTAAGTAAACCTTCCTTATTTTAAAACAACTTCATATTTGCAGAAAAGTCTCAACAACAGTACAGAGTTCTCACATACCCCACATCAGGTTTCCCTTATAACTAACAGTTGCTGGCTTTTGGATGTAACTGTAAAGCAATTAATCTGAAACAAAATAATCTCCTATTTTATAGAAGTCATCAAAATATACACTCTTTCTTTTATAATGTTATTATGACGTTTCTATTCCTCACTGCCAATCCAGAACTACAGCTACCAAAGGCATGTACACTTTCATTGTGTTGACCACCCAGCAACCCTTCCTTCAAATGGGACACGAGCACCTAATTTCCAGTTTTGGGAACCACCCCGCTCCAACTCACAGTTTTTGGCATTCAGGTGGGGTGATTCCAAGGGTGGACATGGGGCTCAGACCTGGCCAATCAGAGCACCCCTTACTCCACCCACAGTAATCAAGGAGTGGCTGGAGGAGATTGTTGCCACCTTGTGGGAGCAGCCTTGGATTATCTCAGTTTACACCTGTTGTCCTGAGAGGATCATTAATGGATTTTCCTTTCACCTTCAAAAGCCATAAATGATACAGTCCCTCCAGTGAAGGTCCTGAGCTTATTCATGCATGACTTTAGCTGCTTCCATAGTTATATGAACCAATAAATACCATAGAAGATGAAGGGGGAGAAGATTGGCTTAAAGTCATTTGACAAGCAAAGAGTGCCACTTGCCCAGTTCCTCACCACAAGTTCATGGTTGCAATCACAAATCTTTCTGTTTGGCCACTTAAAGTTCATACATGCATAACCTGCACTGGCAATGCTGGAACATTTCCTTAGAAGAAGCACATGCAAAGACCTGGAAGCAAGAGCCGGGGAGTATGTTTCCAAAGTGAAAGGGAGATCAAGAAGGAGATCAAGTGCAGAGGGAAGTGAGGGTGGGAGGGAAGACATCAGGCGGGGAGGGTAAGCAGGGGGCCATGTTGCCCAGGCTGCTTACAAGCTTGTGCATTATTCTAAGGGCAATAAGGAACCAGAAAACGATTCAAGTCAGAAGGAGGGTCAAGATCATGTGCTCATTTTGGAACAGTCTCTCTGAATGCTTAGGGAGAATGAAAGGCAGATCTGAAGACAGGAAGCTGCCTCAGGAAGCAATGATCTTGAGTTGGGGCTATGGTAGTGGCAAGGGTAAGAAATGTATGTATTAAAGATATAACCAGGCAATTCTCACGGGTCAAGCTTAGAGTCTCATTAATGGAAATTCCTGTCTGCTGCCCCTGGTCTCTTTTCCCTTTGCAGAACAAACCATTAGGGCTCAGAATACAGCCCCGCACAAATAAATATTTGTTCAATTAATGCGTCTCAATAGTTTGATAGCTGAATACAATTAGAGATTCAAGCCACCTCCAAATTCTCTAGCAAAGAAATTGTGTCTTGGTTCCTAGGTTTTATGCATTCATGGGGGAAGTAATCATGCATTACCTACCTCAATATGGCAGCCTCAATTGCTTGAGCAAAAGCTGAAGCCAAACCTCTAAGATGTTCAAATACTTTGTTAAGGGTAAGTATTCATATTCTTTTGCCCTTTAAACAGTAGAGAATCAGTAAAGTATTTTCTTGGTTCCGTTGATATTAGATAGAACTATTGACTTTCCTCCTCTTTTATGGCACCATAAAACATGTTGTACTGAAATAAAGGTTTACTTTGCAACTGAGAATTCATAGGCAAGGCTTCCTGCTGACTCCTCAGAACCCGGGACAAGTGTGTCACTGTTTTTGTTGATGGAGGTATTCTTAGAACCAATTAACTACCCTTTCCAGAGGAATCTTTGGATCATAATTAGTTTTGTGTGTGTGTGCACGCACACATGTTCTGGAGAAAAGAGAGAAAGTGTACCACATATACATGAGTAATTAGGTTTCTGCTAAATTAAAAATTTTCCCAAGTCACTGTCTGCACTTAGACGAGCTGTTTCTATTCTGCTAACCTCTGCTCAGAGCAATCACTGCCCATGAAACCATCATGTTTTCTTATTCCACAGAGGTCATAGAAGTCCTTTTCTTCTGATGGGGAAAGAAATCCTTGCCCACTTTCTCCTATGCCTGCAAAGATCAGGCAGATGATGAATAATGCTCCAAAAAGATGTTTAGCCAAAAGAACTTTAGCTCAAGGCTTTGACTTTTACCCCTAGACTAAAAGAAGACAATTTGAGTTTCACTGTCATGAGATCACGAAAGAGGAAGTGACCTCAGTGTTCAGCTAGGCAGAGAGGTGGCATGAAAAAGAGATGCACTCTAGAATCAGGCTTGAGTTCTGTTGGGGGCACCTCCTGGCTGTGAGGCCTTGAGAAAGATGCTCTGTCTCATTTGAGCCTCATTTTCCACATTTAGATGGGAAATTTTAGTGTGTTTGGACTTATCACCTCTTATTTTAAACCAAATAGTTTAACCAAAGCATAGGAGTATACCTTTTTCTGAGCCATCTCATTCTCAGAATTACAATTATTTATGTCACCCAGAGTGAACACCTAGCTCTAATTTATCTGAGGCCTTCCGTTTTTGAACACTGAAAGTTCCTCATGCCAGGAACTTCTTTAGCCCAAGCAAAGTGAGACAGTCATCTGTCCCAAATGTCTATATTTCTCTGAATGTCTACAATATGCCAGGCACTGTTCTGAGCTCTTTATTGACAATGTTCTACTTATTCATCTTGAAATATAGATGATGTAGGGTTATTTCCACTTTATGAGGTGAGGAAACTCAGTTCTAAGTGACCCAATAACTTGCCCAAGTCACACAGCCAATGTGTATTGGAGCCAGGACCCAGGGCATTCTGAATCCAGAACTGTGTCACGTAACGCTGACTCCCGAATGCCCTGAACATTCTCAGGAATTGTGGGTGGGAGGCATAAGCTGCTTCACACCAGCTTATTTTATAATCTACCTGCCAGTTGTAATGGTTCTGGATTGATTGGAAAATGGTTCTAGTATTCAAACTTGGGAGCGTGATAGTGAAAAGAGCACTAAAAAAATACATATAAAGCCCTCAATTCAAGTTCCTACCACATTGTTTCTTGACTTTACATCTCGAAGTCTTTTTTTTCTTATCATATGAAGTGAAAATAATAAAACCTACATCAAAGTAATACCATGAGACTCGAAGTGTTTAGAAAATGTTTTATAACCTAAGAAACCCAATATATTAGCAAAGTGGGGCTTAATTTATTTACATTAGGTTAATTGTGTTATTGAGGATTTATATGGTGTCACTGTACAAGCTTAATGGCTCTGTTAGCCTCTAATTTTTTTGGTTTATTTCCCAAAATTTACTTTCACAGCCATTATCTTCCAGACACCGTATAGCAGACACCTGTGGTCGCCTGCACAGCAGGAATTCTTCCATTTCTTTTAATGAGATCCTGATTTCCAAATGGCAACATCATCCTGTCCCCATCCTCATTCTCAAACATGAGCTTTAGCCAATGAGTACATGAACCAATCAGTGTCAGTGAGACATTTGTGAGAACTTCTGCAAAACACAAGTTCTCATCATCTTCCATGGGCAAATTTATCTTCCCCACTGGATGTGAACAATAACAGTTAAAGCCACTAAAGCTATCAACAGTAGACTTAAGGGTTTTGAGTGAGGGAGAGAAGATGAATCCTCACGTCATGAAAGTGGAATTAAAAATAGAAAGAGAAATTCATTTTTTGTTTTTCATACCAATTTAGTCTTAAATCAAGTCACAGGCTGGCATGGTGACTCAGGCCTGTAATCCTAGAACTTTGGGAGACCGAGGTGGGCGGATTGCCTGAGTTCAGGAGTTTGAGAACAGCCTGAGCAACACGGAGAAACCCCGTCTCTACTAAAATACAAAAAGTTAGCTGAGTGTGGCGGTGTGCGCCTGTAGTCCCAGCTACTCAGGAGGCTGAGGCAGAATTGCTTGAATATGGGAGGCAGAGGTTGCAGTGAGCCGAGATGGTGCCACTGCACTCTACCCTGGGCAACAGAGCGAGACTGCATCTCCAAAAAAAAAAAAAATCAGGTCATATACAAATTACAGCTCTGCCCTTTCAAGGCTGAGTGAGCTTGGGCGTGGCCATCAATTTCTCTGAGCTTTTGTTTCCTCATCTGTAAAATAAGGATCAATAGCATACTCCCTATAGTGCTGTGGTGAGTGTTGAACTGGGTAACAATTGTCAAGTTACCTACCACAAGGCCTGGCAAATAGTAAGTGCTCAGTGAGTGAGGGCTTTCCCTCACTGCCCTGCCCCTAGCGGAGAAGACTGGGCAGTGACTACATAAAAAATGGTTTGAAAATAGGATTCTTTTTTGGAGTTTAATAAGACTCCAAGAACTTTGCTCATGCTACTGTGTGTGATACAATAAAGGAAAAGGAGGCTAAGTTATTTCTTACTGTCTCATTTTCGTATCTGTTTGCATAATTCAATCTGCATTTTTATTTGCATATTAATTCACTTTCCAAGATCAACCCTGGACCAAATCCTGATGCAGTATTTTGTGTGTGTGTGTGTGTGTGTGTGTGTGTGTGTGTGTCTGTGTATGGGTTACAAGGTGTGGCTTTGGGAAGAGGACAACCATGACCCTAATAAAAAACTGGCTAGAAAACACAATTCCTCCAGTTACAGCCATTCTTAACCTCCTCATTGCCAGTCTCTTTGACCATATACTAAAGCTGTGGTCTCACTCAGTCTAGGATTGTCCCATATTAACATAAATCTGAAAGAGAGAACAATCTTTATTATTGGAGGAGAGTAGGTCTTCTCTGGCTGTTCAGATGTATCTTGGAAACCCAAAGACGCAGCTGGCTACTCTTCAACAACAGCAACAGATAAGGAAGCAACGTGTCTGCTCCATCTGAACACCATCCAAAAGGAAATCCTCTCCAAGCCTACAGGAAACTCCAAGACTACAGCTGGCAAGAGAACACAGGGAATAAGAAGCAGCTAGGTTTAAAGGCAGGAGCACAAAAATCAAGAATTTGCAGTCCGCTCTGCTTCAACCATGTATTTCCCACTCTGGGAACCAGGGTTCCCACCTGTAAAATGGGCAGTCAGAAATAATGAAGAGTAAGAAACAATCTCAACACCAGGTCAGCCACTTCCAGCACAATCCGGGAGTGTGAGCACATCCTAAGGTATGTGAGCACATACCCTAGACCTACAGGATAATAGCAGGAGTGAACCCCGCAGGAGTACAATAAGTACCCCAGTGTTCCTTCAAAAACTTCCTTCCATGTCACAGCATTCTTTTCTTCCCAGCAAAATCCTTATCATCTCTGAGGCCCAGCTCAAATGCTGTCTCTTCTGTGATGTTTTTGCAACACTCATTGCCCAAGTGATCCCAGTTATTCAAGCTCTTGACCCCACAATGCCCAGTCCACAGACCCTGAAAGATGCTGATGCATTGCTGCGTCCCATGTCTGTTTCCCCAGCAGGTTGTGAGTTCTCAGTTGAATTCAGTTTCTTGTTGCAGAGTCTTTACCAAACCACAGAAGAATCAAAGTGAACAACATGGAGTGTCTGCACTGGAGCAGCCCACAGTTCAGGGGTGGACATAGAACAAAAGAGATTCATTACAGACATGAAGCAGAGATGTTGGGGTTTTCTCTGTTGGGAAGAATAAGAGGTCCAGGGAAGCTTCCCAAAGAGATGGCACCTCAAGGGTCAGGTCTTCACCTTATTAATCTCCATGTTCCACTATCTACTACAGCATCTGTCACAACTGGGCTCTGAAAATATTGGCTAAATAAATGATTGAATGATATTGATACACAGGGTTTTCCCCCATTTTCTGAATATTCTGGACTAGGGGATATCTCAGAACAGTACGTAGCACCTAGTGTGTGGTCAGTAAATTCTTGGTAAACCACTAAGTAAATGTTGGACAGCTGAACTGAAAATTACTCACAGCCCCATTCAGCTGCATCAGCCATGAAAATCAACTCAGAATTTGCAAATCTATGCTGGCATTTAGCACTTAAGATATAAATAGAGGGTGTCAGCCATGTGGCTAAGATCAGCTCTAATTCAGTGTTCATCTCTGAAATTCATTAATTATTAAATATTTTTTTCCTTTGCTCTCTCTGGGAATTGAAACAAGTATCATGTATCCAAAGACCAGGGTTCAGTTTGACCCAACGTTAATTCACTTAATGTTTCAACAAAAATTTATTGACCACCTACTAGGTGCTGAGTGCTAGAATTTATTGACCATCTACTAATGAAGTACTAGGTTTTAACACAGGGACATCTGTGGTAAAACAGTAAATTCTCTAACCTCATCTAGAGGGGTTGAAAGTTCCGTCTTTGCCTACGTTCTATAGTCAGAGACTACTGGTATTTTAATCTGTAAGTATTAACTGAAAGTCACTCTAGTTCCCTGCACATGTGAAGCAGAGCATTTTATTATTTTGTCCTTGTTGCTCTATCTAAATGTCATCCATCCTGTCCATCCCATCACTTATTTTGTCCTTGGAATTCCTTCTGGATTTCCTCAAGATTATATAGAAGCTCCATGAAGCAGGACACTGTCTGACTCACTGGCTCCTGAGTCCCTTGCACGTAGTGCTGAGCTTGGCATATAGTAAGGGCTCAATAAATGTTTATTGAATGAATATATGACATGATGGATGATTAGATGAAAACGTCTCCTTTTCCAGAAAGTTTTCCCGGTTTCTAAAAAAGAGTTAAGGGCCTCTGCTGATTGCTCCCCAAGTCTCTCCTCTGGGTCCAGCAGAACACATCCTCCTCCATTTTCTCCCATCTCCACTGCTCAATGGAGAGTTCCTCTAAGGCACAGGGCATGAGTGTTTCATCTCTAATTTCCTGACTCTAGCAGAGGGATGTTCACAAAGGATGTGCTCAGACAATAAATAATGATTAAACTCAACAGATCTAAATGAAGGGAAACTTTAAACTCTTGGGTAACTCACCGCAGATTGGCCCTCGATCGGTTTCTAGGGACCCACTCTACCCCATGAAAACTCCGGTGATAATGAAGAGCTTCTTAAAGTTAAAAAGTATCAGTGAAGTGGAGGTGGGATGTGTGTTGATCAACAGAGGTCAAAAGTCCAGTCACAGTTGTGGGAATGAGGAAAAGAGTGAATATAGGACTATTCGTACTTCTTACCATTAAAACTAAAAATCATATTCTGACACTGTACGCAGAAGAATCAAGTGCATTCTCCAGCAGGCAATTGACACCAGCCTGCTCATTGGAACTTCAAAAGAATAAGCAACCACAAAGGCAAGAATACACAAATACTGTTCTACTTATCCCAGGGAGGTAATTCATGGGCTCTTCCTGCCATCTGGTTTCCTGGCAGGGATAGTAGAGGCAAATCTGAGACGGCACCACTTGCTGCTTAGGATAGCAATGGGGTAAGAAGCATCACCAACCTGTCATCATCACCAATCAGACAACTTGGGGTTCTCCCCACTTGATAGTGCTGCCCTCAGGCTGCTCTATCCTGATGGTCATTTTGGTTGTGGTGAAAAGGGGCCAATTTTACCCTTACTTTCTCCCCCATGGGAGAAACCTGATGGCCGTCATAATTGTAAAAGCACACCATCACAGTAGCTATTAACTTGCTGACACATCCTTGAGTTACTCTTCTAAAATACATCCCTAAGTGGATTGCAGAAGTCTCTGGGAGACCATAGGATCAGACCATCCAATGCAAGACATCACCAGTCCACTGCTGTCACTGAAACCTGGCTTTGTTGGGATGGCATTGGTCTGCAGCAGCCTTTCCAGCACTGGTTCCCCAGCCCACTGGAGCCAGGGATTTCTGGTGGGAACATCTGGTAAACCATAGGATCTTTCTGTTCTCCACATTACTCAGACATGCATGCATTAGGGAAGAAAACATAAACGTTTCTACTCTCAATCTGCTCCACCCCTCAAAAACGGTATAATGCCTAAAACAGGTCTGGTTTCCATTGGAGCCAGTTGGGCCATCTCTCTCTATTCCACGTCCCTCATATATTAAAGTAAGAACGCACGCCTCCTTTTAAAGTTAAAAGGAAGAAGGATCAGCTTCTTTTAAGTATGTAAAGTCTCAGTGGCATCAACCAGTAAGTGGAGACTGTTAAACTCCCCTGTAGTGGAATAATGCGGACAATCTTGTGAGTTTACATGTGTGTGTGTGCTGTCATGTGCTAGAGAGTGTGCTAAGCTTATTGCATCTAATTTTCACAACAAACCTAGGAGACAGGTATTATCATCATTTCCATTTTAGAGGCGAGGACACAGGCGCAGAGCTCTAGTGATATGGCTCAAATCCCCATGGCGAGTGAAACAGTGGTGCCTGGGTTTGAATCCAAGTGTCCTAAATTCAAAGCCCAGGCTCTTAGCCAATACTCTGGGTTGGGGTAAGAAGAAAATTGGATAAGGTATGAATCAGAGATATTCCAGATTAAAGAAAGCTTGAGGAGCTCCTCCCTAGTGTTTTGATGTTACAGGTGGGGAAGTTTTTGAAACTGGAAGCTCCTTAAGGCTTACATTGTTACGAGCCAACACTTGGCAAGAACGAGTTGCCCAAGTTCTTTGCAATTCTGATGGCTAGGCCCATATACTCGAGCAGAACATTTTGTACATGATGGTTGCTCAAGTAAATATTATTTGAAGAAAGAATGACAGACTCAAAATGAGAAGATCTCGACTCATACTTCACCACCAAAAATGATCCCTTTTCTGTGGCCATTTCTTCATCTGTAAAACGGGCATAGTGCTTTCTGCTTAACTTTAAGACACCAAGATAAAAGGTTACATAAACCCACTGAGGCACATTCCTACAATGCACATTTATACATCCTTAGTGGCATGCTGATGGCTGGTAAAAGAAAGACTTACTGAAAACAAAAACAAGAAAGAAAGAATAAATAAAAATAAATTTTCATATTGTTGCCAGACTGAAAGCTCCCTTAGAATAAGGACGGTGTTTGGATTGGTCACCACCGTATCTGTAATGCCAAGTAGTTATTGCTGTTTGTATACATTTGGAGAATAAAGGAACGCATCACCAAGAATGTTTAATACAACGCAAAAGGAATTTTGAGAAAAAGGTAGGTGGGAAAATGTAGGATACAAATTTGCACATATGGTATAAACCCAGCTCCATAAAAAAGCAAGAAACATGTAAGAGAGAAAAAGAATTTAAGCCCAGGAGGAAATATACGAAACACAGAGTGGCTTGCCTCTGCATAATAGAGTAATGAGGAAATCATGTTTCTGCCCCATTCAGTTTTTTCTGAATTCTTTAAATTTTCCACAATGATCAATTGTTAATGGATAATCAGAAAAAAAATGAAAAATAAAACTATTCACAGAGTCCAGCTTAATAACCCAAGTCCTAACATAAGGAGGTCACTCAGAGTCTGAGCAGCTTGGGTGTGGGGATCTCAGCTGTGAGCCACCCCACTGCACACCATTAGAGCAGACATTTAGCCCTGAGTCATACTCCAAAGCCATATTATACACTTGAACTTGCCTTCCCCAGCCCTACAGCTGCACAGCAGACTTGCTCAAAGTCCCATATGCTTCTTTAGTACAGATTATTCAAGAAACACAGGCTGGGAGAAATGGCATTGTCAGGAATATTGCAAGACAGACAAGACTTGCAGGTGCATAGCAGCAGAAACCCACAGTCATGGTTATTCATCAAGTGAAGCCGGAATCTAAGGAACGAACAGACCTAGAAGCTCCTTGTGCAGTCACTTTGTCTGTGTCTCCATCGCCAGCCTTCTCAATTTGTTGCAACTGCTTATAAATAAGCATGTTTCTGAAATCTCCAACACATTTCCTATGGGACCAAAGAAGATAAAGAGATGGGGCCAAGTGTGGATGAGTGGAGAAATACAGATATGCTCAGGCCAGGCATTTCGTATGGCTTGCAGAGATTTTACTGAGTGATGGAAGGCTGCAGGCCCCATCAGTCCATCAGGGGACGCTCATTTTGAAGTGAAGATCTGGACCCTCCTGCTCCTCATGGCCCGCTCTGGTTTATGGCTCTGTCTCTGGTTGTCTATTAACATGAGTTAGTGCCAGCACTTTATAGTCTAAACCTTTGCAACAGAAAACAGCTATTCTTTGAGCTCTGGGAGCCCAGCAGGAGCAACAATGTACAGAATGAGGAGCGTCATTTCTCTGGACGCTTACTTTCTGCCTCCTTGCCCTAATGTACAGCTACAGTCTTCTAAGCACAACACTTCCTTTTAGCAAGGCTTTGAAATACAGTTCTGCCTCTATCGCTATCCTCACTACTCCTGTCCAAGGGCCTAGTCTCTCTCACCTCTCTCCGCATTGATGGCTTCTACCCTTGCCCCCGCTCTTCCATTCTCCACTGGTAGCCAGAGTGAGCTTACAGAAACAGAACTGAGATCATCACATCACTGCCCTGCTTAAAATAACTCAGTGGCTTTCCATCACACTTAGAACTCTCTACATTGGCGTGCAAGGGACTGTCGGACTTGAGCTTCCTCCCTGACACCCCCTTGAGCTACTTATCTCCTTTTCTGTGTTCCAGCCACGCTGTTTGCAAACCTACCTAGCTTGTTCCTACCTCGGGACCCTTGCACTGACAACTCTGTCTACCAGAAAGGCTCCTCACCTGAGTGTAAATTAGTTCTACCGTTGTAGAAGACAGTGTGGCAACTCCTCAAGGATCTAGAACCAGAAATACCATTTGACCCAGCAATCCCATTACTAAGTATATACCCAAATGATTATAAAGCATTCTACTATAAAGACACATCCACACGTATGTTTCTTGCAGCACCGTTCACTATAGCAAACACTAGGAACCAGCCCAAATGCCCATCATTGATAGACTGGATAAAGAAAATGTGGCACATATACCACCATGGAATACTTTGCAGCCATAAAAAAGGATGAGTTCATGTCCTTTGCAGGGACATGGATGAAGCTGGAAACCATCATTCTCAGCAAGCTAACACAGGAACAGAAAACCAAACACCACATGTTCTCACTCATAAGTGGGAGCTCAACAATGAGAACACATGGACACAGGGGGAGAACATCACACACTGGGGTCTGTTGCGGGGTGGGGAATTAGGGAAGGGATAGCATTAAGAGAAATACCTAATATAGATGACAGGTTGATGGGTGCAACAAACCCCCATGGCACGTGTATACCTATGTAACAAACTTGCACACTCTGCACATGTATCCCAGAACTTAAAGTAAAATAATTTTTTTTTAAAAAAGGCTCCCCACTCTCACTTACAATCTTCTTTTAGTTTGTTCTTGCTAAGCTTTCAGCTCTTGGCCCCAGATAGGCTCTCCGGGGTCCATCTAGTTCAACTCTCTGTTTAAGATTTATTCCTAGGAAGGAAGGAGGGAGGGGGAAAAGGACTGAAAAACTATCTACTGGTTACTGTGCTCAGTAACTGGGTGACAGGGTCAATCACACCCAAAACCTCAGCATCACATAATATACCAATATACCAAACTTGCACATATACCCCCACACCCAAAATAAAAAATTTAATTTTAATTAAAAAAAAATCTTAAGATATTTATTCCTAACTTTTAAGTATATTGTTCTTTACAGTCTGTTTCCCTCTATAAGAAAGCAAAGCCCATAAGAGACTAAGGATCTTGACAATTTAAAGCTGTATCCCCAGTACCTAGGACATTGGCAATATCAATTCATATGTTTTTAATGCATTCCTGAGTGAACGAATAAAATAAATTCAAGCTTAAATGGAACCCAGAATCACAGAAATGCTGTTCTTCAGTACATTACTAAGTGCAGTGCCTCCTTGACCCATCTACCCTAAATCATCAAATGATAAAGAAAACCTTCAAGAAGCAATTCTGAATCCTGGTTTCACCATTTACCCCATGACTCTAGACAAGTCTCTTAAATTCTCTGCACCTGTTTTCTCTTCTAAACTAGAAGGTGTAAGGGAAATAAAAATAGCTGTACCTACAGTTGTGATGCCTATTCAGTGAGTGAGGGTATGTTGGGCACTTTGAACTGTATCTGGCACAAGCATCGCCATGAGGATATTCTCCCCAAGTCGACGGCATTGTGAAATAAAAAAGCTCTTAGCTCTGCCGCTGGAAATAGGCAGGAAGGGGCACAGCAGGGAGCAAGTCTGTAAGCGGGGAGACCCTGTAAGGAGATTGATCCCCCCCACAGCTGACTGGTAATGAGGCTGGGCCAGGGGAGAGGCTGTGCGAGTAGAGATGAGCTGATAAATTCAGAGCAATGCAGAAGTAGAATTAATAGGATTTGTCTATTATTGGAGATATTGGAGGGAGGAGTGAAGAGCAGGAAGCTGAGGATGCAGACCTGGCCACCTACAATAGGGATGAGCAGCTGTGCACTCACATCCACTGATAAGCCAACCCAGGAGATGCTCAGGGCACAAATCACACACAACCTGGAGCCTGCCTTGAGGACGTGGGTGCAAAGAGAGAAACCAGCAGAGACCAAAAAAATAAGTGATGAGGGTCACCCTGGAGGTACGAACAGAGGGAAATGTGGTCACAGAACGGGATTCGATTTCTTCAAGTATAGGAGGTTTGGATCGGCATCACAGGAAAAGTGAAACCCCGTAACTTTTTTATTACAGCATACCCAAAATGGTATCCCTTACAGCATACCCAAAAGCGTTGGTGAGGACACAAAAATTACAGATAAGAAGCAGATTCTAAAAAGACAATTCTCTTTTGTATTCCTGTGCTCTCCCCTGCAACTTCCCAATCCCTCACCTCTAATTAACCCAGCTGCCCCTCCACTAGCTTGTGAGTTGAGGCAACATCCAGTACTTGTTCCACCTTTCTCCCTGACCAGCCATCAAGAATATCCTGTATGTTTCTCCTACATATCCCTGCCGCTGGACCCAGGAATTCTTCCATTTTTCCATATTTGGGCTATATTAAGTAATAAGCCCACATTCTTTCTGTTGAGAAAATACAAAAAGATGTTTCCCTCTGTCATAAAGAAAAAGATGTAACCCAGAGAACATTTTGTCCCTCTAGTTATCTTCCCACAGGCCCATCAACCATCAGGCAGTTGATGAAAAAGAAACACAGAGAACCTAGGAACACAATGGGAAGACCACCATGGGCCCTTAGGGGGGTCAGTGAAGTCTTATGATGCAAGAAGAAGGTCCCAGGTACCTTAAAAACTCCACTTCCCTCTCTAGGATCCCTAAGAGAACTTGACACCATCCCTCTATGCAGATGTTCGTAAATCAGGCATGTGTAACTCTGTGGTTTCCTGCACATAATTGATCATAGTTGAGCTGCTCAGACATTAAATCCAAAGGACATCACAGAAGGATGAGTTCAGTAAAGAACGTTGAGAAAGCGGTAGACCCTGAGCATAGATCTTGGCATACACAGGTGAGAAATGGCCTCTCAAGGGGTCATTATCCATTCCATTACACACACTTGAACTTGGAAATAAAAAGTTCCTGCCCTTGAGTAAGTTACTGTCTGTTAGGGGAAGTGAAAGTTCACTAAGAGTAACAAATAACAAATTCAAATGCCTTCTGGGTCCAGTAGATACCATCCATACCTATCATGACCAAGGAGGTGAGTGGCCTATGAAAAACCAGAGAGTCCAGGGCCACCTGGAAGACCTTCAATTTCAGAAACATTTTACATTTCATGACTAGCAAATAAATACCCCTGGGGTAGTGAATTTTCAAAATCTCACACAGGTCTCCTTAGAGCAGAGTTTCTCATCTTCAGCAATATGGACGTTTGGAGTCAGATAATTATTTTCGGGTTGGGAGGTGGGCACTGATATGTTCATTGTAGGATGTTTAGCAAGATCTCTGGACTCTGCACACTAGATACCAGTAGCACCCACATAGTGGTGACAATTAACTGTGTCCCCAGACATTGCCAAATGTATCCAGGGGAGCAAAATCACCTCCTGTTCTCACCCCCTGAGAAAGCAACGCAGGATATCACAAAAACAGAGAGCAATGGAAGATGACAGTCCCACGCTAGAAGCTGCTTTGCAAACACAGTCAGCTGCTAGCTCCACAACAGCCAGGTGAGGAAAGATTCATGACCCTCAATGAAATGAACAAATGCAAGCAAAGCCAAGTTGTCATCGAATGTGGCAGGTACTGCTTATTTATTTTATTTATTATTTATTTATTTTATTTATTTATATTTTAATTCCTCTTTTTTGCTTTTCTTTTTTTTTTTTTTTTAAAGAGAGATTGGGTCTCACTGTGTTGCCCAGGCTGGTCTCAATGTCTTGCCTCAAGCATTCCTCTCACCTTAGCCTCTCAAAGTGCACTCCACCCTGTCAGAGTTACTATTTAAATCCAGATATTCTGACTCTGAGGCTGTGTTTTAAACCAGCCTGACATCAGGCCTCAAGCAGGGGATCTTTCAGAGGACAGGATGGTGGAACTGAGGCTTGAGAGACCGTCAGCCTTCACCTCTGTGTGTGGAGCATCCTTCCAGTGATTTCCCTGTCCACAGTGTAGAAGATGAGCTGGCCAGAGGCCACAGACGTCCGGAGGCTGCTGCAGTTGTATTGATGATAAATGACAAGGGTCTGCACTTGAGCAGTGGGAGTAGGGATATAGAAGATATTAAAACTATTTAGGCTGGGTGCAATGACTCACGCCTGTAATCCCAGCCCTTTGAAAGGCCAAGGCAGGCAGATCATTTAAGGCCAGGAGTTTGAAATCAGCCTGGCCCACATGGTGAAACCCCATGTCTACTAAAAATACAAAAATTAGCTGGGCATGGTGGCAGGTGCCTGTAATCCCAGCTACTCAAAAGACTGAGGCACGAGAATCTCTGGAACCTGGGAGGCAGGGGTTGCAGTGAGCCAAGACCAAGATCATGCCACTGTGCTCCAGCTTGGGCAGCAGAGTAAGACTCTGTCTTAAAAAAAAAAAAAGAAAAAGAAAAGAAAATTAAAGACAAAATTGACAGGATTCATGATTGACTGAATTAGGGAGTTTTAAAAAATTCTAGAATATTCCATGATTAGTCATAATACTTAATATCATACATACATACATAATGTATGTATATATGATACATAATGTATAATATATAATATCAGCTGGTTTCACAAACCAACTAACTATCACAGCAGCTTAAAAATAAGTTTTATTTCTCACCCATGTTGGTCCAATTGCGTGTTTGGCCCGCAGCCTTCAATGTAGTGACTCAGGGATTCGAAATCCCTGCATCTTGTGGCATCGGCCCACTCTAGGTCAGGGGTCAGCAAACTACTGCCTGTGGACCAAATCCAGCACTGCTTGTGGGCCAAATCCAGCCACTGCCTGTCTTTGTAAACACATTTTTTATTGGGACACAGTCATGCTCATTTGTTTACGTATTATCTATGGGTGTTTCACATTACAACACGGAGTTGAATAATTGCAACAGATGCAGAGACTGTATCATCCATAAGGTCTACAACATTTACTATCTGGCCGTTTGCTGGAGCAGTTTGCTGACCCTTGCCCTCAGCTCTCCTTGGAGTCTCTCACTGGATTTCCTGTTTCCATTGGCCAATGAGGAAAAAGAGAAAGTAAGAGGGCTCACACGAGAGGTTTATCGCCAGCTGGGCATGATGCATACCCTTCCTGTGGCCACACACTGTTCACTGGTCAAGACTCAGATTCATGGCCCTGTTCACTGCAGGAAAGCTGGAAAGCATGCAGGCAATGGTGGATAAGGCTGAGAACCCACAGTCTACGGCACACGTCCATCCATGGCTTTGGAGGAACTTCCTTTTGCTGATTATCATCCTTTGATATCCTTAGAATGGAAAACTTACATATTCTTGCAAAGTGCTGTAAACAACCATATCTCACTGAGATGCATTAATGACCAACATAAACTGCTGATCCCTGAGTTTAAACAAATGTATTATGTTAGTTGATAATCTTAGAATAAACATGACCTCAATTAATAAATTTTCTCAGAGCTATACTCTTTATTAGTTCAAGTAAGCATATAAATGGAAATTCAGTTTAACTGGATAATACAGTGTGTCTACTTTGTGCTCAGCGCCGTGCCAAGCAGAAAGGAAAATAAAGACATACCGGATACCTGCCGGGACCTCATCCTATGCGTGAAATACATAAATATAGAAATAACAAAAGAAGTATTATGTCTAAGTTCAAAAATATGAAGCTTTATCTTCTCATCAGCTCAGAGAAAGAATATATCATGAGGAATGGGATAGTGAGAGTCACTTCCTGGACAGGAGAAAAAAGGCCATTATAATTTACAACTGTGTTCAATAAAAATTAAAATAACAGTGAAAGTTGATCAAATGTAAAAAACACTTTAAAACTTAGAAGTCATTCTCACTATGTGATCTTCTTTAGTATTCATCAAAATTCTGTAATTTCCAGTGTCATCAGAACTAGCTCAGTTTCAGTGAATTCCAGCAAGGGACGTCAAGTCACCTGAGACCTGGAACACACAGCCTGTGAGGAGAGCAGCAGGCCTAAAACAAGGGCGGGATTTTTCTTTTTCTTTTTTCTTTTCTCCCCTTGCCCCCTCTTTCTGATTTTTACTCCAGGGCTCTTTTCACTACCACATTGTCATTATAAATAAAACAACGTCATTTGACAGACTTAAACTGAGAGAACCACAGAAAGCTCCGGATCTGCTCCAAAGCAAACAGCAGCCGGGAAATCCTTTCCATGCACAGACAGTAACATTTCTCCTTAGCTCAAGGATGGTGCAGCCAGGGGTAAAGGAAATGAGGACACAGGTTGAATGCTGTCCCTGAAGAGTGTTCCTTCCAGGAGCTCAGGTCAAAGGCAGCTTTGAGATTAAAACACAGCGATCCTGATAGGGGAAGGAAGTAGCACTGTGAGGGTTGTCAGTTTTATCAAGTTCAGTAAATGAACTAGACACAGAACAATTGATCAAGAATATGCAGCCCTTTGTTGACAGTTCTGAAGAATTCTGGCTCCTCTCTGGGGTCATGCTCCCAGGTCCCCGTGGCCCACGCCATTTGTCATCTACACTCACAGGCAGTTGGGACGATAAGCTCCTGAATGAGAGAGGATATCTGGGTGTGTGGCACACATATGGACACAGTATTCTGCCTACAAATGCAGGAGGTCTCCATGTGATGGTAGAGTAGACACCTGCTATTATGGCCCACTTGAGCCAAGCATGTCTGTAGGGTGAACTGTAGCAGTCACTATAAGTTTGGCAAGAGGACTTCCCTTTGATGAGGAAGTCACCATGGAAATGGGAGACAAAATGAAGCATTTGCCTTGGCCCTTAGAAATAAAGCCCACATCTTTAGTGTGACATATCTGTGCCCTGGTCCCCATTCACTGGGGCAATCTTTCTGTGTCAACTCCTGCTTTTCAATGTCCCACCAATATGAGACACTCAGCACATTACTCACCATATACCTGGGCTTGCTTATAATTCCAGTTCCTGCTTCCTGGTGTGTCTCTCCCACTTTCCCCACCTGGAAAACCCCTATCCATGTGCCATACTTAACTATTAATGTCAGTTCATATGTGACAGTTTCTCCAAGGTGTTGTTTTAATGTCAGGAAGCCACTCCTTTTGCTCTGCAACTGTAACATTTTGTATGCATTATTAATATAGTTCACGTTACATTCTGTTGACATACTCTATGTTCTCCTCTGTCTCTCCAATCAGTCTGGATAGTTGAATGGACAGACTTGATGTCTAATTCTTTTCTGTTTTCTCCAGGCAACTATCAGAGTGTCTGACATGTAGTAGACATTCAACAAGTATTTGCTGAAGATGGTAAATCTCAGGGGAAAATCTGGTTGGAAGGAAACTGTGAGGAAGTGGACGGAGGCAAGAATTGAAGCTTGAAGTATTCTGGCCCCAATACTCTGTGCCCTTGGAATCGTGGACACCTAAGCAAATATCTATTGCTTCATTGAGAAAGTGGGAGTATTTTGTCTACCTTACATATTAATAACTAAAGTCAAGATTAGGCAATAAAAAGCTAGGAGGAAATAGTTGATTAATTGTGTCAACAATGAAATAATGAAATAATAAGGACATGAAAGGAATTTGCAACATGTACTTTTAGCAACACTGATTCATTGCTACAGAGTGATAAGTCAAGAAGAAAAAACAAAAGATGGTATCAACTGGTGGGATAAGAGGAGGGTCTAACCTTTTGACCAATGTGCTGAGCAATCAATTCGGATTTACATCCAAATGGTCATTTGGTCTCAGAATAATTAAGAACAGAGAAGCAAGAAGGTAGAAACTCACTGAATGAAATCATGACTACTCTAACTCTCCTTATGATTCCAGATGCTGTTTAATCACATCATTTGTTGGTGTTTGCATTTGTTTATTAATATTTGCATTCACTGAGAGGCCCACACAGCTCACTCTCAGAGTCTGGCAGCTCCAAGGAGATCAGTTCTACTGTACATAGATTTGCTCTTCTCAACATCATTGCCTTAGAAGGGGAGAGTGGTCCATCTGCCTTAGTCAATAGTAGTAATAGTAGTAGCAATGGTGGTGACAGAAATAGGTAGCAGTCGTTGTGTTATGGAAATTCACATTTATTGAAATCTCATCAATGACCATGTACTGGCCAGTCATTTAACCACATCTCAGTTAATCTTCAAAACGCACCTGCAAGTGATTTACCATCTTTTATTCAACTAATATTTAATAACACCTTCTAGGCACTGGGGATATAGCACTGAACACACCAGACAACATCTTCAGTTTCATGTCAATTATTACTTGCTGGTGGGAGAAGAAAGACAACAGACCAAAAAAAAAAGTAGCCGCACTAGATAACGCATTTTCTAACATGTGACAGAAAGTGACTGAAAGGTGAACTCTATGTTAGGTAGCAGAAAACTTATTAGTCTCATTTTACCAATGAGGCATTAGAGGCTCAGAGAAATTAAGTAACTTCTCCAAGATCACATAGCTACCCACGGACAGAGTAAGTCTGTCTAAATAGGAAGCAATAAAATAGCATGCACAACAGAATATAGTCAAGAATTAGATGTATTATGCTTTAAGCTCTTGTTTAGTAGCTTCTTAAGAACAGGATGAAAAGTCAGCGTTGGCTACATTGACTAGAAATCTTCACGAAGGAAGAAAAAGTTAAGTTCATCTTGGAGTGTGGTTAGGATTTAGACAGGTAGAAAGAAAGAAAAGAGTTGTGAGCAGGAAGTAACAGGTATTTATCGAGGACTTACTAAGTGACAAGAACAAGGCAAAAAGTTTTAGATACGGTATTTTAGTGAATATTTAAAGTTTTTAAAATTCAGGATGGTTACACGACCTTTCAAGGTGACATAAGATGCTGGGTTGGGCATGTAGGTAGGAACTGGCATGCTGTATGCAGGGAACACTAAAATGGCTCAGGTACTTGAGGAAGAAGTTTATATTGGGGACTACTGAGAAATACAATTCTATGTGTTAGCAAACCAATGAGAGGCAACTGAGGACATTGAAGGAGAGGTGATAGAAGCTGGAATTGGCATAGGAGACAACAGGGAGCTGTAGCAATTTTTTCAACAAGGAAGTAAAACTCAGATGTTGGAACTGAAATCATCTTTTACCATACCCTTTCCTCTTGAAGTCATCACTCTCAAATCGGGCTCCCCAGAGATGCTCCCTTCTCGTATGATATTAGCATTAGTTGTATCATTTATTTGCTAGACTGGGCTACAGAATAAGAACACAGATTATGTCAACCCCTCTATCCTCTCCGAATTTGGCACTGGATCAGGCACACAGTGTTTGATTTCAACTGGCAAGGCCATGGCAATCAGGCAGACAGGTCACCTAGAATATGGTGAAAAAAGGGCACCAAATTAGGGCATCACAGCACCAGATAAAACTAGGAGGAGATTCACCTGAGGTGGCCTGAGGCAGCAGAGCCAGAGGGGCCTGACTCTGATCCTACAAAGGGGAACTCAGAATCATCGCTGTGAAGGTGAGAGGAGCCATCAATTCTAAAGGATGAAGGAGGCTAAACAGATAGTAGAAAAATGAGCCAGGACATCAGAAAGAAAATTAAAAACAAAGTGGAATACAGTGTAAAGATTGATTTGGGGCAAAGGACTTGAAACTAAGACCACAAACAATAAGATTCCTTGATGGAGTTTCCCTTTGCATGATGCCTAGAACCAGCAGGGCAGGTGCAGTGATTTAAGGATGACTCACAGGGATGGATATCTGTTGAACACACATTAAGAAGATGAAAGAAAGGTAGGAAAGAAAGGAGATAGATGTGAGAAACGTAGATGAGGACAGAGAACTGAGGAAACGGAAAAAGGAAATAATTCAGGATATTTTCAGGAATGATTTATAACAGGGATTGGTAAACTATGACACTGAGCCAAGTTCAGTATACTTTTTCATAAATAAAGCTTTGTTAGATCACAGCCACAGCCATTCATTTAAGTTATATCGATGCCTGCTTTCAAACCATAGTTGCAGGGTTGTTGCAAGAAAGATTATCTAGCTCACAAAACCCAAAATATTAAATATCTAGCTCTTAACAGAAAAGGTTTGCCACCCTAGTGTATAGTAAAGGAGTATTGCAATATGGCTGCTAAGTGGGCTAAAGATAAAGTTGACATTCTACATTAGGGCCAGAATTTTGAATGCCTTGCTAAGGTGTTAGAACTTTTGCTGCAGGCAATAAGGATCCTTGCAAGTAGCCTAAAGTACAAATTTTTCTCTACATAAGCATAATTCAAATCAACCAAAGAACTCGACATTGTCAATCAATGTGGCACAAGAACAATAAGAACACTACTTCCATGTTTAATCAACCAAGCTCTGTTCTGGCTTCATTCCCTATGACTTAAGAACTGCATGCTGGTCACCAGTCTGCCAAATTAGAGAGTCACAGTGCCACTATGGTCTTTAATTTTCTAAAGTCCAAAATGAGGGAAATAATCCCACCTGTGGGCTTATTATGAACATAAAAGTTAGATAACAGAGAAAAAACATATTAAATAAATAAAATATTTTACAAATGTCAGACATCATTCATTCATTTACTCAACGAAAAAAATGCATTTAGTGCCTATTGTGTGCAGGGGAATCCAGAGATGAGTGAGATTAAGGCCCATAGACTAGAAGGAAAGATGGAATGCAAATGGCAGTGCCAAGTTCACACATAAAGCAAAGTAGGGAGAAAACTACTCATCTTGGAAAGAAGTAGGCTGTCGGGAAAAGGGTCCATAGGAAGGGTTCCCAGCAAGGAGGAAAAGATCATGATGCTGAGGAAGGAGATGAAGCTGCTTTCTATGTAGAGCAAGTGCAAAGGCCTAATGTAGTTCAAAGTGAGTGACACCTAGAAGCCAACTGTGGATGCAAACAGAAATGAAGCAAACGATGGAGGGAAGAAATGAAAGGTTTTCTATGCTATGCTAAGGAATTTGGACTTTATCCATTGGAAGTAATGAGCCATTGAAGGATTTGGCATCCAGAAAAGACATGGTCAGAACTGGGGCACAAATGTCTCCATTGATCAGATTGTCAGTTGAGATTTGAGCTTTTCCTCTCCTGCATGAATGAGGTGGGCAGAGCATAAGAATGGTCACGACAGACCTTTCAATGACTTTTCCATTTCAGGCAAGTCAAGGTTACCACTCATAGTCATCGTCCTAGCAGCCATTGGGGAAAAGCAGCTGGACAAGAGAAAAGAATGACAGCACATGAAACACCCTTGAATAATCCCCCTAAATTGACCCCTGGCCCTGGGACATCTGCCTACAAAAGAAACTGTGCCTGCACCTGTGCCATGTTTCACATTTCCCAGGCCTGGATCTTCGCCAAATGCAATCTGGACAGCCAATATTTGTCAAATAAGAGAGGAGACAATCAAGTTATTCAGGAGAGGATGGAAAGAGCAAGATAATTTCTTGATTTAGGTTTACACTGTGGATCAGGGTTTGTGTTGTTCTCTCACCTCCAAAAACCTCATTGATATCTTCACCTTAGAGGAAAAGAGGGCTAGGAAGTGATTGATACAAAAAGAATTGCCATGGGAAGGATGCCCCAGGTGGGACAGTGTCAAAGCTCTCTCTCCTGATAGGACCCTCTTGCTCATGGAACCACCTGACCAAGAAGGACAATTTTTTATTTTTCTTCCTAAAACTTCAGAGTCTCATGGAAGAGAGAACAGGACCCAGCTGCAGTTTGACATGCACAGAAGCCCAAAAAGGACTCACTCCTGCTGAGAGGTAGTGTCATCAAAAAGGAAAGTATGGGTCTCACAGGCAGATAAATGTGGGTCTAAAACTGGGTCCCAAGCCACACCTCCTGTGTGACCTTAGGGCACATGCTAAACCTTCCTAAGCCTCATTTTCTCATCTGTAAAATGGGTAATATATTCTAATGAAGAGGTAATATATCCCAAATGCTAAGCACAGTATTTAATGTGTACTAAATATACCCTATTATTAAAATTGTGCATAGCTTAATGCTCAGGATGAGTTCCCAGGCCATTTATTTAGTAAAGTATGATGGGCTTTAAAAACAAAAATAATAACCCTACAACATGAAAGTCATAATATGCTAAAAGAAATGTTTGAAGAAATGGCATCCATAAAATAAAATAATTACTATTTAAGATTTTCTACAGATTCCTTAATTTGCATATAGTAGATATTCAGGAAATTTTGTTGAATGTTTAGATAAATTATTGAGCTAATTAATTTAATTCCTGATATAGGCCAATTTTAAGTCTATAAACCTGCATAAGGCAAAGCAGTATTAATATGAAGAAAGCTTACACAGACTGACAAAACTGAAAAAGCACAATTGCCAAAGGGTTGAAAGAACGACTCAGAGAAGAGGAATTTGAAATTACCAATAAGCCTTTGAACAAACCAATGTTCAAACAATACATAGTTGTATAAACACAAATGCAGACTAAAGCATTATTCACTATCGAGTTGTAAAAGATTTTTAAACTAATAGCATTCTATGATGGCTTGGGTGTCATGAGATGAAGCAATTCAGGCACAGTTAGTTGGAATGGACATTTACTAGTCTTTCTGGAAAGCCACTTTTCAGCACTATTACAAGCCTTGAAAGATCTGTGTAGTTTGGCTCAATAATTCTACCCCTAAAAGCCTTCAATATAGAAACAGGAGAGCCATGGACAAGGATTTATCTCTAGAAATGTTTGTCACACTATTATTTACATAGTATCAAAAGAAGAATAAAAGGAGAAGGAGGAGGAGGAAAGAGGAGAGGAAAAAGGAAAAAGAAGAAGAGGAAAGAAGACTAAATGTTTAGCAAGAGAAGAATATTTAATAACATGAGGCTTGTTCTTGATACAATTTTAAATAAAAGTAGTGAATAAATCATATTAAATATCAGGATGATCACAATTTAGTGAATAAATATTAGATAGATGTAGACAGATACAAGGACAAATCCAAAAACAGATTGAAGACAGAATATAAATTCAACAAAATACTATATAGTTATTTTGCATAGTTATTTAAGTAAAAAAGATTGCTTAAGAGAGAATAAAAATTGCATTCTTATCTAACTTCTAAATAGCAAAAAATGGGAACCCAGGACATTCAGATGCTTCTTAGCTTATAATGAGAGTTTGTTCCGATAACTCTATCTTAAGTTAAAAAATATTTAATACACCTCACTTCCTGAAGACCACGGCTTAGCCTAGCCTACTTTAAACATGCTCAGAGCACTTATATTTGCCTACAGTTGAGGGAAATCTACCACAAAGCTTATTGTATAATAAAGTGTTGAATGTCTTATGTAATTTATTGAATGCTGAAGTACACTTTCTACTGAATGAATATCTCTTATACACCATCATGAAGTCAAAAAATCTAAGTCAAACCATTGTGAATTAGGATAGTGAAGTAATATCACCAACCAGCTAAGAGAAAACCATGCTCAATCTGCAGTTGTATGCACAAAGAGGGTAACTTGTGGGAACTAGAGGTTGATGCAATAGAATTAAAACACAGGGCAGCAATAGCCAGGGAGTTTGGATGAAAAATAATCAGTTAAAATATTATGTATTTTTATATTGTTGAAGGGTATAGAAAAGATAATACATTTAAACTTCGTTAACATGGTATGTGTGTTAAAATAAGTAGGTAACTACTAAAATGATAGTCACACAGCATATAATCGCCAAATAAGTAGAGGGAAAAAAATGGAAAAGAAAAAAGAAACTAAATCAATCATGATGAAGGCAAGAAGGAAAAAAAAGAAAAGAAACATAAAAGACAAGAGAAGTGGAAAGCACACAACCAAATTTTTCAAGTAAATCCAAATATATCGTGCCTAGTCTGCTCCAGCTGTCATAGCAGAATATTATAGACTAGGTGGCTTAAACAACCGAAGTTTATTTCTCGCAATTCTGGAGGCTGGAAATTTGATATCAGGGTTCCAGTATGACCGAACTTTGGTGAAGGGTCTCTTCTGGTTTGCAGAGGGCCACCTTCTCACTGTGTGCTCACATGGCCTTCCCTCTGTGTGTGCAGGGGGTGAGAGAGAGAGACAGAAACAGCAAAATAAATGGTACTGAACAACAAAATAGGATGGCAAACAAATCAGTGCCTGGATTTTATGACAGTTTGGTTTATTGTTCAGAAATATTCACCCTTTTTCCAGTCCTACCATGGGTGTGATAAGTGCCCCACCCACTGAAGTGACTTGTTTTAACCAACAGTATATGATATGATTTGGATGTTTGTCCCTGCCAAGTCTCATGTTGAAATGTGATCCCCAATGTTGGAGACAGAGCCTGGTGGGAAGTGTTTGGGTCATTCAGGTGAATCCTTCATGAATGACTTAGTACCCTCCTCATGATAATGAGTTAGCTCTCACTCTGTGTTGCACGCAAGATCCGGTTGTTTAAAAAAGTGTGACACCTTCTCCCTTTCTCTCTCACTCCTACTCTTGCTGTTTGATACCCTGACTCCCCCTTTGCCTTCTGCCATGCATGGAAGCTTCCTGAGGCCCTCACCAGAAGCATAGCTGGCCCTGTGTTTCATGTACAGCCAGCAGAACTGTGAGCCAAAATAAAACTTCTTTTCTTTATACATGACCCCGTCTCAGGTATTCTTTTACAGCAATACAAAAACAGACTAACACAGTATATGGCAGATATAATTGGAGAAAAGGCTTAAATGTGTTTATGTATATAACAGGGTTTGGCCTCGTATACTTCTGTCATAATGATGAAAAAAAATGTCCTCATCTACGGTCTAAAAAGGGTGAGAGACATATGGAACAGACCTGAACTTACCCTATAATCTGGAAAAAAAAACAAACAGCAGAATCCCACCTAGGTCAGCCAAACCCAGCCAACTCACACATGTATAAATCAGAGAAACTGAGTTTTGTAGTAGTTCCTTACACAGCATATTTTCTGGCAACAGCTAACTGATACAGAGCTATATTTACAAACCTGTATCAGCCAGTCCCAGAGAGACCTATGAATATGTGACTGAGAGTAAGTCACCGAGTGTATTGGGTAACAGCTAAATGATATAAAGTAATATTTATAAACTTCAATCTTTATATTAAAAGAATAACAACCAACAGTTAATGGATTAGAAAAATGACAAAGAATATACACATGAAAAAGAGAAAAGTGACAAATTCAGAAAGCAATTACATTATAAATCAATATCCATATCCTTGCAAAGGACATGATATATGCTTATAGATTAAAAAAGCTGAGCAAACCACAAGCTGGACAAACCCAAAGAAATTTATGGCAAGGTTCATTATAGACAAACTTCTGAAAATTAAGGACAAATAAAAAATTTGAACACAGTGGGGGGAAAAAATGACTTTTTATAGAGAAAAAAAAATATGAATGACTGATTTCTCATCAGAAACCATAAAGGCCAGAAAGAAGTGACATAACACAGTTAAAGTGCTGAAAAACAAAACTGTCAACTTAAAATTCTATAACCAAAAAATATATATATTTTCCTGCAATGAGGGGGAAATCAAGACATTCTCAGATGAAAAATAAGAATAATTTTTTTTGTCAACAGAACTACCCTAAAAAAATGACTAAAGGAATTTCTCTAAACAGCAAGGACATGATAAAAGAAGAGATCTTGGGACATCTGGAAAAAAGAAAGAACAACAGAAAGAGGAAAATTACAAGTAAATATATTTTGCCTCCCCTTTTGAGTTTTCTAATTTATGTTTGATAGTCAAAGCAACATTTTTAATATTGTTCTTATGTGGTTCTGAATGTACGTAGAGAAAATGCTTAAGACAATATATTAAAATGAAGATACAAAGGAAAGAATTTTTTACACTCCACTTGAACCAGTAAAATTTCAATACCAGTAGACTATGATAAGCTATGTATATACAATTTAACATATATAGCAACTACTTTAAAAAGCTATACAAAAAGATATCATCAAAAATATTATAGATAAGTCAACATGAAAATATGAACCATGTTTAACCCACTGGAAGAACAGAAAAAGAAAGCAGATACATGAACATCTGAGAGAAAAAAACCAAACAAACAGAGAACACAATGGGAAGCTTCATTCAACGTAAGGGCACTAGAAGTTCTAGTCAGTGCATTAAGAAGAAAAAAATTAAATAAAAAGGCATATTTGTTGAAAGGAAGAAATTAAACTCTCTATTTGCAAATGACATGATTATCAGCATAGATAATCTCGAGAAATACATAAAAAGATTTCTAGAACTAATTAGTTCAATAAGGTTGTAAACTATAAGATTAACAAAGGAAAATCAATTGTATTTGAATGTATCAACAATAAACATATGGACATTAAAATTAACAATACAATATAATTTATGTTTATTAAAAATATAAAATGCTTAGGCATAAATCTAACAAAATCCCCACAGGACTTGTAGGTGAAAACTATAAAATGTTGATGAAAAAATTAAAAATGATCTAAATAAATGGTAAAACATAGCATGTCCATGGATTGAAAGACTCAACATAGTCAATTCTCTTCAGATTGACACACAGCTTTAATGCAATTCTTATAAAAATCTCTGCAAGATTTTTTTGTAAATATAGCTAAAACAATATTGAAAGAAAAAGTGAAACGGTATTTTAAGGCTTACTATATGACCAGAGTACTCCAGACTCTGGTATTGTATTAGTCCGTTTTCACACTGCTATAAAGATACTACCTGAGACTGGGTAATTTATAAATAAAAGAGGATTAATTGACTCACAGTTCTGCATGGCTGGGGAAGCCTCAGGAAACTTACAATTATGGCAGAAAGCAAGGAGAAGCAAGCACCTTCTTCACAAGGCGGCAGGAGAGAGAGAGGTGCAGGGAAAACTCCCACTTTTAAAACCATCAGTTCTCATGAGAACTCCCTCACTATCACAAGAACAGCATGGGGGAAACCATCCCCATGATCCAATCACCTCCCACCAGGTTCCTCCCTCAATATGTGGAGATTATAATTTCAGATGAGATTTGGGTGGGGACGCAAAGCCAAACCGTAGCAGTTATACACATATAAATGAATTAAACAGATGAGATAAGGCAGAAAAATACACGCAAATATACCCAAGTGATTTTTGACAAAGGTGCAAAGGCAATTCAATGGTGAAAGGATAGCCTTTTTTTTTCTTTTCAATTTTTTTTTTTTTTTTTTTTTTCTTTTTTTGAGACAGAGTCTCCCTCTGTCACCCAGGCTGGAGTGCAGTGGCGCCATCTCGGCTCACTGCAAGTTCTGCCTCCCGGGTTCAGGCCATTCTCCTGCCTCAGCCTCCCGAGTAGCTGGAACTACAGGCGCCTGCCACCATGCCCGGCTAATTTTTTGTATTTTTAGTAGAGACGGGGTTTCACCGTGTTAGCCAGGATGGTCTGGATCTGGTAACCTCGTGATCCCTCCGCCTCGGCCTCCCAAAGTGCTGGGATTACAGGCGTGAGCCACCGTGCCCGGCCCAATAGACTTTTCTAGAAATGGTGCTAAAGCAATTGAACATTCATATGGAAAAAAAAAAAAAAAATCCTATGAACCCTGACTTAAATCTCACAGTTGATAAAGATGAATACAATATAGATGATTTACTTAAATGTAGAATGTAAAAATATAAAACTTTTTTAAAAAAAGAGAAAACCTTGAAGATCTAGAGGTAGAAAAAAATTTTAATTAATACCAAAAGCACAGTGCATATAAGGAAACACTCATAAAAATGGATCTTATTAAAATTAAGAATTTTGCTCTCTGAAAGACCCTGTTAAGGGGTTAAAAAGATAAGCTACAGTTGTAGGAAATATTTGCAAGCCACCTATCCAAGCAAAAACTAATATCTAGAATACATAAAGAACTCTCAAAACTCAACATTAAATACAAATAATGCAATTAGAAAATGGACAAAGTACATGAAGCGATGTTTCACCAAAGAGGGTGTGTGTTTGTGTGTGTCTGTGTGTGTGTGTGTGTACTGTATATGGGAAATAAACACACAAAAAATATTCGATATAATTAGCCATCAAAGAAGTCCAAATTAAAACCACATTGACATATCACTACACATCCGTCAGAAGAGCTAAAATAAAAAATACAACACTAAAGTCATTTATCACAAAGAAATACAAAGTTATGTTCTACAAGAATTTGTACACAAATGTTCATAGCAGCTTTATTCACAATAACAAAAAAAAATGTCCTTCAATAGGTAAATGGTTAAATACACTGTGGTACATCCACACCATGGAATACTACTCAGCAATAGAAAGGAATAAAATATTGACATACAGAACAACTTGGATGAATTTCCAGAGAATTATGCTGAGCAAAAACAGTGACTCCTAAAAGGCTACACAGTGTATAATTCTCTTTACATAACATTCTTGAAATGATAAAATTATAGAAATGGAGAAAAATATCACTGGTTGCTAGGGGTTATGGAAAGGGTGGGGGTTAGGAAAAGGGAGTGTGGCTATAAAATGGCAACATAAGGGAAAGTTCTGTGGTAGAGATGTTCTTACCTTGATTTTATCAATATCCTGGTTGTGATCATGTACTAGAGTTTTGAGAGATGTTAGGATTAGTAGAAAGTGAGGAGAGAATAAAAAATTAAATTAACCTTTTGTATTGATTTTAAAAATCAATACTTGTACAAATATTTTAATGAGATATCCTAATATTACACAAGTGCAGTTTTCCCAGAAAGCATGTTTACTGGATCTTTAAGAATCAGACTCAATTGATTCTTATGACTTTAAAATGGAAACCTTGGCTTATCAGAAAACTTACTCTTTCTCAAAAAAAAGTAATTAGTGTTTACATAAGATATATTAAAATTAAAATTTTTTTATTGTGGAAATGTTAAAGTTGGGTCAGAATTTGCAAACAGAGTCAGGAAGACAGAAAATATAAATCAATTTTTCCCAGTAAAAATGAGATAGAAAATATAATCCTAAAGAGAGATATTTATGGTGGCATTATTAAATATAATGCACATAAATAATTAACAAAAAGTATAAGCCATTTCTGGATAATATTGTAAAGCGTAACGGGAAGACGTTAAAGGAAATCTAAATAAATGGTAAGCTATATAATATTCTAAGTAAGACAGTATCTTAAAGATGCTAATTTTCCCCAAATTGATCTATAAATTTAATGATATTTTACCAAAAATCCTAATAGCATGCTTTCATACATCTTAACTGATTCTAAAATTTGTACAAAAGAACAAAAGTTCAAGAATAGCCACGGTGCTCCTGAGGATGTAAATCAAAGTTATGGGGCTTCCCCAGTAGGATATCAATAATTGTTATAGAGATTTAGGGATTAAGCCAGTGTGGTGCTGGTGCAGAAATTAACAAAAAGACAAATGGAAAAAAATAGAGTAGCTATGAACAAACATATACCCAAAATGTAAACTTTGTTATTTACAAAAACGGTCATTGCAGATCACAGGAAAAATAACTTTTTAGTAAATTGCCCTGGAATAATGATTATTTATCAGTATTACATTGATATTTGATCCCAGCCAAAGATCTGTTTCAAGTGGAATGATTTGAAGGTGAAAAGCCAAACTATAAAGCTATTAGAAGCAACATAAGACAATATATTTGTGATTTTGGGGTGTAGAAGTATATTTTTTTAAAAAAACACCAAAAGCACAAACCTTAAAAGAAAAAATTGACAAATTTCACTACACTGAAGTTAAGAATTTTCTTCATCAAAAGACACAATAAAGAAGCAAAAAGCCTCAAGCTGAGTGAAGACTTTTAAAACAAAATCAATAAAGGCTTTGTATCTAGCATCTATAAATATTTTCTACAGACCAAATTTTTTTTAAAAAGACAACCAAATAGAATGGGAAACAGTTATAAACAAGCATTGCAAAGAAAAGGACACACAAATTGTCCAAAAACATATAATGCTTAGCCTCTCTGGTAACCAGGGAAATGTATATTGAACCCACAAACAGACAGTTACCATTTCATGCATGATGGACTGGCAAAAATTTTAAAGGTGTACAACACCAAGTGTCAGTTAAATTGTGGAGCAATGAGAAATCTAACACATGGCTGGTGCGAAAGTACATTGGCACAGCCATTTGGGGAATGCTTTGGCACTGAGCAATAAACGCGAACATGTACAGTAGATATACCACAAGATTCTAGTATCTGAGTTCTTGGGGCAAACAGGCAAGGTCTGGAGCTGTCATAGACTTTTCCACTCCAACACCCCCACAAACAGTGTCCTCCAGGTCCTGCAGGTGAACCCCTACAGACAAGCACAAGAACAGATGAACAACATCTGGTGATCACTGCTTCGCTCGTCAAAAGGAATGAACACAACTATGCACATTAATATGGATATATTTCAAAACACAAGGGCAGGAGAAAGAAGCAAGTCACAGAAAAACATATGTGGTATGGGATTCTGTTCACATAAAGCCCAAACAGACAGAACTAAGCCTTATATCATTTAGGGAATTGTACGTAGGTGGCAAACTTATAAAGAAATAATAAAATAAAAATAGAGAGTTTTACATTTGCTTACAATTTGGTCAAATAAAAATGGAGGCCAGGCTGGGCGTGGTGGCTCATGCCTGTAATCCCAGCACTTTGGGAGGCTGAGGCAGGCAGATCACAAGGTCAGGAGCTCAAGACCATCCTGGCTAACATGGTGAAACCCTGTCTCCACTAAAAATTAAAAAAAATAAAAAAAAATAAAATTAGCCAGGCATGGTGGTGGGCGCCTGTAGTCCCAGCTACTCGGGAGGCTGAGGCAGGAGAATGGGGTAAACCCAGGAGGCAGAGCTTGCAGTGAGCCTAGATGGCACCACTGCACTGCAGCCTGGGTGACAGAGCAAGACTCCATCTCAAAAAAATAAATAAATAACTTTTTTAAAAAATGGGGGCCAGGCGCAGTGGCTCACGCCTGTAATCTCAGCACTTTGGGAGGCCGAGACAGGTGCATCACCTAAGGTCAGGAGTTCAAGACCAACCTGGCCAACATAGTGAAACCCTGTCTCTACTAAAAATACAAAAAATTAGCCAGGCCTGGTGGCAGGCACCTGTAATCCCAGCCATTCGGGAGGCTGAGGCAGGAGAATAGTTTGAACCTGGGAGGTGAAGGTTGCAGTGAGTCAGGATTGCGCCACTTCACTACAGCCTGGGCAACAAGAACAAAACTCCATCTAAAAAAAAAAAGGCGGGGAGTGGGGCAACGGGTAGAGGAAAGTTGGGAAGGGGTGGCTGATGGGGAACAAGGACAGAGAGTAGAATAGATAATTATGCACATTGGAGTCAATTATTCGAGAATTAATACCTTAATGTCTTCTTTACTGAGTTCTACATAACCTCTAATCACCTTTGCCTTAGGTTCTGGGAATTTCAATTTATATGTTGATAATGATTCCTCAAAGCACAGTGTTCCAAAGGGAAAATGTTACTTTGGAGAAATAAGCCAGTTACCAAAATCCATTCTGCACCAAGCCATCCAAACATCCTGCCCCTTAAAAGGTGGTCTTAAAATGAAATAACGCTTCAGAGGTGAATCAGGTGAGGAAATGAACTTACAAGCAGATAGGGAAAGAGCAATTCTAATGTATAATTCACCCCATATAAACCAGTGTGTTTATCCGCTTCTTCCCATCGCTTTGCATTTCCATGATGTCTATCATCATGCCACCAGGGCCATTAGATGTAAGATATTAAATTGGAAGAAAGCTGTTAAATAAATGGGGCTTTAGAGAGCCTAATGAAATGTACTTTCCATACACAACAGGTCCTCAGAGGGAAGAATTGCCAGTTTACAGGATGATTTATGTGCACCCTGAAGTTAAGTCTATGCCAGAATTTTTAGTACTGGGAAAACTCATTTAATCCTGTATTTATTAAGCATAGGTTAATAATTTCTGACAGTTTTACATGATGGCCATAGCACAGTGTATGGGAAATAGAAGAAACGGGTGCTACACTAAGTACTATAATTCGGCAACTCTGCCACTTTGGACAAACCATTGACCTTAGCTTTTTCCAAGTATAATCACGTAAAATGCCTACCTACAGACTCATGGGTCTGTGGAAGCATCAAATGGTTTATTATACGAAAAAAAATGAACAGGTAGCATAAAAACTCAGACCACTTTAAATGGGCAATCACATATACTTAAATCTGGAAACACCAAACAAAATTCCAGGTTGGAGTCCTTTTTCCTATGGAAAACCAACCAATATCCAAGGAGCAAAGACTAAGATTTTTGTAACCTACCCTCTTCCAAAGCAAGGTCAGCTTTGTACTTAGGCTGACCAAAATGTTTAATTCCGATGAGGCCATATCCTTATCTTACAAAATGTGAGAGGATAATGGAGGGAGGGTACAATGAGGCAGATGCCAATCTATATTTCTAGTGAGTCCAATTCTCCAACTCTCTTAAGAATAAAACCCAATACACAATATAATAAAATCTACAATACAAGAGGGAAATCCGTGCACAGAAACATTCACTGAAGCATGGCTTGTAATGCAAAAAGGGGGTGGGGTGGGTAAGTAAGCCAAATGCAAAGTGATAAATGAACTGTGAACACCTATTATGTGCCACCCACCACCTTGAACACTTCACTTATATTTTCTCACATGGACTTCACACCTATCCTATATTTATTTCTATCCCCATTTTTCAGAGGAGGAAACTGAGGTTCTGAGATAGTAACTCTCAAGTAATTTGTCTAAGAATACATGCATAGTCTAAATCTATCTAATTCACTCCACTATGAATTCTTGCCATCATTCCTTAGAGTGTAGACACTGGGGAAGGCTTATAGGTGTGACCACAGGATATGAGGTAATGTGCTAGGTACTTTCTGTGTGCTCATCCACCTCCATTCTTGCCCTTTCTCCACCTGTTGTCAGCCAAGGAGACTGACCAGTGTGGGCTACATCAGTGGTCTCCACATCTCCCTCACTGCCAGGTGGCCACAGACTGGAAGCAGGAAGGCAGAAAAGTCAGGGTTTTTGGTTTAGAGCTGGCTGTGTCCCTCAACCCAAGGTCTGAGCTTCCATCTCAAGGATGCTCTTTCTCCGGTGTCCTGAAACCATTCTGGCAACACTTCATTCAGGCAAGGGGATAATACGGCCCCACTGTCCTAGGTCAGAAAACTGCATTATCCCTTATGGCTTCTCTACATGCCAAACTCTCCTCAATTACAGAATCATCATGTGCCACTGTACTTTAAAGCCCAAGTGTGAGCCAAAGGCAAAATGAAGTGGGCTTCCTCAATGACCAGCAAAGTGAACTTCTCTGGAGGATGAATGTGGCCACTGGTTATGTGTCTGAGGGTTTCTTGAGCTGGTGCAATTTCATTCCCAAGATCCCTACTCCAGAAGCTCAGTCAAAACACTAAGACTGCTGACCTAGTTCCCAGAAATAGAGGCGTCTCTCCTGCAGACCTCAGAATGATACAGATGCTATGGTTTGCTGGATTTAATCCCTTAATTTTTAACCAGGGAATGGTAATAGTCTAATGAACATGGCAGGTATTTGGGGCTAAGAGCAGAATTATGCTGCAAGAGCCTGCACGTAGCATAGGAGTCCAACAGATGCAGAGTCAGTTCCCTGACTCACCAGCTGACCTTGGGCAAGCCACTTAACGAATCCTTTCCTCAGTTTCTCCAGCCATAAAATAGGGATAATCATAGTTCCCACCAGAGATACTCTTCATCAGGACCTTTGATGTCGGTTTCCACAGACAAAGGGCTGGTATAATTATCCCAGGTGCAGAAATGAGGAAGGCAGAGAGCCAGACTGTTTTTTATAGGACTTCTCAGGTAGAGTTTCCGGCTTCTGTCCATGAGTCATGTGGACAATGGGCCCAGCTTGCTCATACAGTGGAGCTGCCAGGGAGAAGAGTGGAGGGCTGGGGATGTTTTTCCAAACTTTGTAGGTTTGAGGGGTGCCATGGTTGAATAAAGACAAACAGGACTTCAGAATCTGACAGGTGTGAATTCTTATCTCTTTCCTGTTGCTTATTTCGTCTATGATCTTGGAAAAGTTGCATAAGCTTTCTGAGCCGGAGTTCTCTAATCTGCTGCTTGTCGTGGTTGTTGCGGTTGTTGTTTTGAGATGGGGTCTCACTCTGTCACTGTCCAGGTGGGAGTGCAGGGGCGCGATCTCGGCTCACTGCAACCACCACATCCCAGACTCAAGTGATCCTCCTATGTCAGTCTCCTGAGCAGGTGGAACCACAGGTGTGCGCTACCACGCCCCGCTAACTTTGAATTTTGGGTAGAAATGGGGTTTTGCCATATTGCCCAGGCTGATCTCAAACTCCTGAGCTCAGGCTGATCTCAAACTCCTGAGCTCAAGTGATCCATCTGCCTGCAGTTCCCAAAGTGCTGGGATTACAGGCTTGAGCCACCGCACCCAGTCCACAGCTTTTGAATGAATAGATGTGATCGTTTAATCAAAGTGCCCACCAGAATCCCTGGCACATTGTAGGTGCAAAAATGTCCATTCTTTCTCTTTTTTAAAATAGACCTTATTTTTTAGAGAACATTCATCTTCACAGGAAAATTAAGCAGAAAGTACAAAGTGCTCCTGTATATCCCCTACCCCCACACATTCACAGCCTCCCTCATTACCATCTCCCACTAGAGTGGTGCATTTGGTACAACTGGGCCTATGTTGACATGTCATTTTTATAGTTCCCATCAGGGTTCACTCTTGGTATTGCACATGATATGGGTTTGAACAAACATATAATGGCATGTATCCACCATTATAGTATCAAATAGAATCGTTTCATTACCTCAAAAACTATCTGTGCCCTATCTATCTATCTGTCCCTCTACCCTAATTCCTGGAAACCACTGATCTTTTTACTGTCTCTATATTTTGCCTTTCCCAGAATGTAACATAGTTGAAATTATAACTCATATAGCCTTTTCAGACTGGTTTCTTTCACCTAGTAACATGCATTTAAGATTCTTACACGTGTTTGCATAGCATGATAGCTCATTTCTTTTCAGAGTGGAATAATAGTCCACTGTCTGGATATACCACAGTTGACTTATCTGTTCACAAGTTGAAAAACACCTTGGCTATTTTCAAGGTTAGGCATTTTTAATTAAGCTGCTCTACATGTACGTGTGCAAGTTTTTGTGTAGACATAAATTTTCAACTCATTGGGTAAATATCAAGGAATGCAACTGCTAGATTTTATGGTAAGAATCGGTTTAGTTTTGTAAGAAACTGCCAAATTGTCTTTTAAAGTGGCTGCACCATTTTGCATCCCCACCAGCAATGCATGAGGGTTTGTATTGCTCCACATCTCCATCAGCATTTGCTGCTGTTGGTGCTTTGGATTTTGCCATTCTAAGAGAAGGTGAGTACCTTCTCTTTTTAGGAATCCCAAAGATTTGAAGATCAACTTGGGAAATCTTAGCTATGACTTGGCATTAAGCAGTCATCTAGAGAGCAGCAGTAATCCCAAATAGTAATAAGCCCCTAACCACTACATTTTGCATAGTATTTCTTTCCATTGTTTTATATATATATATGTGTGTGTGTATGTGTGTGTGTGTATGTGTGTGTGTATACATACATATATATATATATATATATATATATATATTTTATTTTTTTTTTTTTTTGAGATGGAGTCTCACTCTGTGACCCAAGTTGGAGTTCAATGGTGTGATCTCGGCTCACTGCAACCTCTGCCTCCCTGGTTCAAGTGATTCTTCTGCCTCAGCCTCCCAAGTAGCTGGGACTACAGGTGCATGCCACCAAACCCGGCTAATGTTTGTATCTTTAGTAGAGATGGGGTTTCACCATATTGGCCAGGCTGGTCTTGAAATCCTGACCTCGTGATGCACCTGCCTCAACCTCCCAAAGTGCTGGGATTACAGGTGTGAGCCACCATGCCCAGCCCATTGTTTAATATATTATCAGCTGGTATTTACCACACTTCCTACTCAGTTTGTTTCAATGGCATTATAAACCAACACAGAATCTCTGCCCAATAAAATAGACACATTTTGGCCATATCTAGAGCCAAGAAAGTGAACATGAGCTTAGAATAACACAGCCACCTACTTGCCATTTGTTTCATCAGCAAGTATTAATCTAGTACCTTCTGGATTCTCAAAACGGTTTGACAAAAAGAGCAAATATTTGTGCAGAGATGAGACTAGTGACCCTTAGAACAAGAGTAAGACTGGGATCAGGAAAGGCTGGAAGCTTTTCCGTTTGGAGAAAACCACACAAGCCAAGTTCCTGAGAAAGGCTTAGTTTGCAGAACAGGAAGATAAGAGAATGGCAAAGACTCTAGCATATCTAGTTATGATCCATAATTGGATCATAACTGGCACAAACTAATTGGTGATATTAGGGTCCATATTGCTGAGCAAAGACAGTTGAAGGGATGAAACATCTGTACTATGGTCAACATAATGTGCATAAGGACACCTGCCGACATCTTAAGGAACACACTTTAATCTCATTCATTATAGTGCATTGCTTTTGTTAGCCTGTGACAGATGCATTTTAAAGCTTGTTTCAATAAAGTGGGAAATGGAGTTATGTCTATGCAGTTTAAGCAAAATATAGGTCAATCTGGTTGTCAAATAGCCAGTTGAGTTATTTGGCACTTATTTTGGTTTTCTTTGTATGTTTTGATTGTTTCATTTTGCATTTTCCAAAATGAGGATACTGGAGACAACAAACTGTAAGGTCCTTGTTATTCTGTGCATATATGATTTTGTCCTAAGACAAGATGAAATAATCATATCTAATTTTACTATCCAGTTATTTGGGATGTCATCTTAACTAGCAATTAGGATTAGCATGTTACTGAAGCTCACAAAGACATAGCTGGGATGACAACACGTTCTTTGTTCAGAGTATTTGCCACATTGAGAACTCTGGGCAAAAAAAAATAAACTAAAATAAGAAAGGTAACTTATTTTGACTTTAAAATAATAGATGACTAAAACTCATTTTTCCTCAGACCATGAGAGCAATTTGCCAAGCTTTATTAATGGGCATCTTCATATCCTTAGCAAGCTTAATTGCTAATTAATTAAAAGATGATTAGATAAACAATGGATTGTACTACAAAATGAAGATAGCAAATTTACTGTCATGATGTCTAATGAACATTCTTTATCCTATTGCCCTACCAATCTTTCAGCTCCTTAATTTCTGAAGTAAAGATCCCCAAGAGCCATTTCCTAAAAATTAGAGTTAAATCAGATCAACATTAAAAGACTTCTGGGTCAAACTATGTTGAGGGCCAGTCACAGACAATCATAATTTAATTAAAGCAAGATAGAAAAAAAAAAAATCACACCAAGTGAAACAGCCTGGAAGAGTGACAAAAGCCATTGTCTTAAAATCAGAATACCTACGCTCCAAACATTTACTACTGCAGAAACTAGTAAAACATAATCTAATTTTTCCGAGCTTCATCTTTCTCATCTATAAAATGGATAGGATCAGTTCAGCTGCAACTAAAAGAAGCCCAAAAGTAACAGAAGTCTAAGCAAGCAGGAGTTTATTTTTCTAACCTGTAAAAGATCCAAAGGTAGACAGACAAGAACTCACAGCAACTCTGCTCCACAGAAATTTCAGAGCCTAGGTTCCTTCCATCTTGTTTTTCCTCCATGCTATAGTCTAAAAAGACTTCTCAAATCCTAGCCTTCATGCCCACGTTCAAACCAGCAGGAACGAATGTATAAAGAAAAGGGGGCAAAGCATCTACACCAGATCTCTGTTAAGGAAAGTATCTGGAAGTTTCCACACAACACTTCATCTTACATCCCACTGGCTAGAAGCTAGCCATATAGCCACATCTAGCTGCAAAGGAGGTGGGAAAATGTAGTGTTATTCTGGACTGCCATTTGTCCAGCACAGGGGATTTTATCACTAATAAGAAGTGGGGAGTGGAGGCCAGCGCGGTGGTTCACACCTGTAATGCCAGCACTTCGGGAGGCCGAGGTGGGCGGATCACAAGGTCAGGAGATGGAAACCATCCTGGCTAACATGATGAAACCCCGTCTCTACTGAAAAAACACAAAAAAAATTACCAGGGCGTGGCAGCGGGCGCCTGTAGTCCCAGCTACTCTGGAGGCTGAGGCAGGAGAATGGCCTGAACCCGGGAGGCGGAGCTTGCAGAGCCGAGATCGCGCCACTGAACTCCAGCCTGGGCGACAGAGTGAGACACTGTCTCAAAAAAAAAAAAAAAAAAAAAAAAGTGGGGAGTGGAAATCAGAAAATGGCTAGTTGTCTCTAATCCAAGATACAGCTCAAAGCTTTGTTAGGAGAGTACACGGAGGGCATGGATATGAAAAAGCTAACAGAGTGTCTGGCTGATTTAAAAAAAAAAAAAAAAGCCAGAAATGCTTAATAACTTCTTATTACCTGCATCTACTACAACAGATTACATTCCCCAGGACGGAGATGAGACAGGGAATGGCTTTTCTCTGAACCAAGTTTCTGTTCTAGTGGAAGGAGCCAAGACAAGCATCTCATTCCTCCACGTCTTTGATTATACAGTTTTCTCTCTCCAAATCTTCTTCTTGCCCCTTTTTCACCTTGCCAAGACTCAGTTCAAATATTACTTCTTCAAAGCATTCTCCCTGACCCCCCAGACTGGGTTAGATGCCCTTTTGCTGAATTATCATAAGAGTTGATGCATACTGCTTTCACAGAAATTCTTGCTGTGTTGAAATTAGTCTGTTTACACATCTCCATCACTGACGTGTGAACTCCTTGAGGAAAAAGATAAAGCCTTATACATCATCACATTCCCCAAATTTTTCAAAATATTAGATCTCAATCCCTTATTTCTATGCAAGGAACTAGAATGTTTGTTTGATGAACATTACAGGACATAGTTGGCAAAATGATAACATAATATTTTGTGCATGACTTGGGAATAGAAAAGATATATGGTTCTCTTTGTTGACTCAGTATCTACGGGCAGCATATGGCACATATTAATTGGGTCCTTGGTCAATGCTTGTTCAACACAATAACACAACTTGTTCAACACAATAATTGAAGGCTAATATTTATTGAGAAGTCAATAATCCAGAGTGGATAGTGACAAGTTTAGGAAAGATAAAGCAAGTAATACATACACTCTGCATTTATGTGCTCTTGCTTAAAGAGAGAAGGATGAGGCTAGGTGCAGTGGCTCATGCCTAATGTAATCTTAATATTTTGAGAGGCCTAGACAGAAAGATGGCTTGAGTCTAGAAATTTGAGACCAGCCTGGGCAGCACAGCAAGACTCTATCTCTATGAATATATAATATTATATATATTAGCCAGGCATGGTGGTAGGCACCTGTAGTCCCAACTACTCAGGAGGCTAAAGTGGGAGGACTGCTTGAGCCTGAGAGTTTGAGGCTGCAGTGAGCTATGATCACACCACTGCACTCTAGCCTGGGTGACAGAGTGAGACACACACACACACACACGAAAAAAACCCTGAGAGAAAGAATGATGAGAAAAACAAAATCAAAAGATATATGTTCTTTTTACCCTCCCGAAGCATGAAGCAAGAAGAATTCCCATGATACAACATTATTAGAAAAACAACAACAATTAGAAACTGAAAGATTGAGAGCTCTGTTCCACCACCGACAAGCATGTCACTTTAAGTATTTGTCTTATTTCTCCTGGTCAATGTGCTGGGGTGATGGTGGTGGGTTTTAGCTCTTAAATCGGATTCTTAGCCTTGGCAGCATTGACAGTTGGACCAGATAATTCTTTGTTGTGCGGGCTGTCTTGTGCACTGTAAGATATTTAGCAGCATTCCTGGTCTCTGCCCACTAAATGCCAGTAGCACCCACCCATACGCATAGACTATAACAACCAAAACTGTCTCCAGACATTTTCAAATGTCCCCTAGGTGGGAAACATTGCCCTGCCCCCTCCCAAACACACACAGCTGTAAACCACTGTGTAGAGTTAAATAAAATTACTAAAGAACCCTCTATGGAAAATAATCTACTTCCAAAATTAACATATACTTTCTTTCTCAGGCTCAGTTCTTTTCCCTTAAAAAAAAAAATAGGCTTGTGTACTCTAGAAACTCCTCTAAAACAACTACAGATCAGTTATGCAAAAAAACTTTGAAAGTTACAGTAAATGAAGGAACCCTTAGGTTTAACATAGGATTATCTCAGTTAAGGTAACTGCCTAATGAATTTGACATAAACATCAATTTGACTGCATGTCGCTTTCACTAAAGCAAAGAAACCAGAAAGGTGAAAGGATCCTTATACCTTCTGCTGTATGCATCACCATGCACCAGGTATACTAGATCTAGTTCTGGGAACCTCATTTCAAGAGTAATGGTTCAAAGGAGACAGCCAGAATGGGGAGAGGCCAACAGACCAGGTCCACTCTATTCCACAGTGATTCAAGAAACGTTACTGAACATGTTGACTCCTATGTTCCAGGAGCTGTGGAGATGGAGTTGGATGCCACATTGATACTTCCCTCCAGAAACTTACATTCTAGTAGAGGGAGCCAGTGTGCAACAGAATAGCATGGCAATAGACACAGGGCTATACTGAATAGTGGGACTGTTGCATAGATAAGAGTTATGCAAGCACCAAGTATAAAGAAGCAGCTTCTGAGTTGATAGTGCTGTTTTGTGCCTTTACAGGGGTATGTTTTAGAAAAAATAACTCTAATGGCAGAATAAATAATGGAAATAAGAGAGTGAGACTAAAAGTAAAAGAAAGCCACTGGGAACCCTTGCAGTAGTTCCCGTGAAGAATGATAACATCATGAACTAAAGTAGTGGACATGAAAATTGAGAAGAAAAGATGTTCTGAGAGAGAGTCTAGAAGGTAGAATCACGAAAACTCAGTGACTGGATAAGTATGATGGGGAATGTGAGGAAAAGACATCCAAGATGACTCTAGCTTCAAATAAGAGAAAGGATTGAGGAATAAGGGAAGTTTGGCATTAAACAACAACAAAAATGACTACAGGGAGGCAAGGCTGTTGTTTCCATGTATCAAGGACATTATCATGTGAAAAAAGTACTGGGTGTGTTCTGTGTAGTCCCAAAGCTTTAAATTGGAACAAAGAGATAGAAGTTCAGAATGATTTTGCCTGAATGGCAGAAATAATTTTTTGAGACTCATTGTTATCCAAAAACTAACATTCTGCAGGAGGTAGAGAAGCTCATCAAGACAGTGCCTAGGGAGATAATGGACAGCTACCATAAAGGGCACCTAGAGATTTTCACTGCTCTCCTCTCAGCTTGCTTCTTCCAGTAATGTCCTGATTGTTACCCCATCCTGATTGTCCTTTGGGGAACCAGTCCCTCCTTCTGTCAGTTCCTTGATTCACACAGACCTGGCTCTTCTCTCCTGCACCAAGGGTGGTCCTGTGGCTTCAGCCTGCACAGGTAAAACTCTCAGAGAATGGCCCCAAGATGAGCGTGTGACCTAAGCTATGGAAAGAGGCACCTCATCAGAAGTTTTGCAGAAACAATTAGGGAAGGCTTGCTCTCTGTCTGTGGGGTGTAGCTAAGATGGTAGAAAGTAAGAGTGAGAGAGAGAGAAAGACTCAACGACATGATCAAGAGAGCCTTTAGATATAGCTGTCCCTCAGAGTAGTTACACTCCGAGATTTCATTATCATCTGTGATCTTTTGGACTATTTTTCTTTAGCCAGTCAGTTTGAGATAGGTCTATTGTTATCTTCTCCCCAAGACCCCAAAAATTCCTCTTGTGGCTACTTGTACAGGAAGAAAATTCAGGCATAAAATGAGAAGCGACTCCCAGGCAATATATCACTATCAGCAAAGTTTTTAGACCAATGTATTTTAAAAACAACTGAAAATCTTTAGATTCAGAAGAAATCAAAAAAGATATCTAACATACTGCAAGGGGTTAAAATAAACATACAAGGTAATAATAAAGATGTCTTTCATTGTAATGTTACTTAGAGAATTTACCAATAGCCTTCAATGTATCAAAAGCTGGCACATTTCTCTACTGGTTCTGCTCATTATATTTTTTTAATTATAGTAATTTCTTTCAGAAATATACTAACAAAGAAAAAAGGACAATTAAAATTTCCAAATCTGGAACAACTGGAATGGAGAAAAATATACAAAATAAACTCCACAAGGTTTTAATTATAAATACTTTAGACCTTACAAGCACCATAAACATTCTGGTGTGGTTCTTCCTTGCTTAGGATGCATGTTAATGCCTTTAGCACTTCCCTCTAAGACCAGTAGCATACTAAGTAGAACTGAAATGTTTTTTATTACCCTACTGGATCATTCTTTTAATAGAGGATACAATCTCATTACAAGCTCTAGTAGTCATCCAGATTAAAATCTTAATTGTCAGGATTGGTAAAAGTGTAATAATATATACTTATCCTTTTTTTTGGCAATGGCACAATTAAAGAGCAAAAATATTTTTCTGTAAGCAAGGCTTCTCATCCTCAGACTATGCGGATTTTCCCCCTTTCAAATGGGGCATTTATGCAGTACCCATTCTTGAGAAACTGTACAATATTTTAAAGATTCTCTTACATTTTAGGGAATACATGAAGTGGTTCACCCTCCTGCCTTCCAAAATATCTCTTTTCTTACTTCTCTTCAAATGTGTCCATGTAATCAATGTGAGGAGAATGAACTTTGGAAGCAGAATATCTGTGCTCATGTTCAAAGGTATCTTCAATTCCTACTACTATTAACTGAGTAAATCAGTTAAGGTCTCTGAGACTCAGTCTTTCTCATCCATGACATGGAACTGCAAATACTACATATGTGGATCAATTTTTTTTAATGTAAATGTTCTAAAACTGTAAGTTCTTTTATTATTTTTAGAATGAATGTTCACTGAGTGCTTGCTGTGGGTGATGCACTGAGGCTACACATGTTACCTATTCTTTGCTATTCTAATATAGAACCTCAGAATTGGAATGGATCTTAAGGACTCCCAAGGACCAGGCACATCCCTTTGAGCTAAATAATCATCCTCTCCTAGTTTACTCTTTAAAGCAGGTGTCAAGCTGCCATGGTGGTATGGATTTGAACATGTTGACTGGAGAATTATGGCCTAGAGTGAAGCTCAACCTTAGAACCTTGGACAGAATGGTATTAGCAGGTACAGATGAGGGTCAGAAGTGGAATCAACCCAGGAACCAATGATGGAAATTAAATGAAGATGGATGAATGAACACGTATTCAATATAGACTATAAAGATGAGGACAAGGAGCTGGAAATGGATCAGTAACAGGAAATAAATGAAAAGACAAAGGAAGAATCCTAAATTTTTATCAGAATAATCAAGCAAATTGTCAAGTCTGGTAAAAGTCACAGGTGCAAGTTACATGAAAGAGAACTCTGTAGTCAGAGATAAGAATAATTGGGAGAGTTGTTGTAAATAATCGTGCAGTTCTGGTGCACGTGATGAGGTGCCTGCTGAGGTTGTTTATCTAGCCATACTCTCCATGCATCCTTGCCTCACTTCTTTTTCTCATCAACTCCTCCTGTAAGAAGGAACACGTGTGCTTATTCAGTTAGCTAATTTTTTAGAGCCCAACTTTTCCCATGACAGATTTGAAGATGCTAACAGAAAAAAATAAAATAAAATAAAATTGTTAAATATAAATTCTAAAACCTGGACTAGAGAAAAATATAAATTAGTGTAGTCAGAGATTACAAAAGGTAGATAAAAGAATTAATAGATTTGAGAGAGAAAGAGACTTAATAGATTTGGGAGAGAAAGAGACTGCAAACACCACAGTCATAAGGTTTTCACCATTAGCTGCAGTTGATCTGAGATTTGTGTTCTGAGCTCCCTGTGGACCAGAAATTAATAGAAAATACAGACAGAAGGTATACCTTTTATTTTCCATAGGGCAAAAAGAGATAGGTCTTTTCCCTGAACATACCTCTAAATAAAAATGTCATGAGAAACTTCCAAGAAAAGGTTTTATGTGATGGAAGAACAATGTTCTACAGCATCTCCAGAACAAAGGAAAAGCAGACATTTCCTTCAAGGAAAAGATTGTTTCCATTAAGGACTCTCTATTGGAAATACAAATGTCAAGTGAAGAAAAGAGTGGGGCAACTGCCTTTATCCCACAAGACTCCCAATGTGTGGAGCTCCTCTCTACCCCTTCTTAAAGCTCTTCATGGTTCTGACCGCTGTCTCTCATCAACCCTAACTTTATGATCCAGGTTCAGCCTACACATCCATGCTTTCATCTCTCTTGCCACATGCCAGAAAGATCAACCCCACTTTTTTGTCAACTTGAATGTGAAATGATCCAAGGACTAGCATTCTTTTAGGCTTCAAGTAAAACATTTGAGAATGCTGGAAATGCTCAAAAAGTGTCAACTCTTACTCATATAACCACTTATTTCTGTTTTCAAGTCTTTGTCCACACTTGTGCTCTGAGATATTTAACACTCTATACTTAGTACCTAACAAATAAAATAACAATTACTAATTAATAACTCTTATAAAGTGCTTATGATGTTTCAGTCATGTGTGTTATCTTATTGAATTCTCACCACAACTCCCAAAGGAGATATCATTACCATTTCTAAGTTACAGAGATGGAAATTGGGCAAAGAAATCAAGTAACTTGCCCAAACTTACACAGATAGTGGTAGAATTTGGATAACACAGCCCAAGTGAATGAATAAGCAAATAAATACAACATGAGGAATGACTCTAAGTGAAAGGCACGTTCATCAATGTGAAGAAGTGGAGTATTCATTGAGTGCCAGAAATTCTTCTCTGTTCCTTAAACTCAGCATTTGTATTAGTCTTTCCTAACTCTGTGAGAGAGTCGTTTTCAATCTCAGTGTAGAGTTCCCATTCTAGACGGTTGCTCTAAAAATACCCAGAGATCACTAGATGAACTGAGGCCCCATGAATCTGGATCAGAGAGTAAAGTCTCCAAGTCTTCATCAAGCTTTGCTATTTAGATTGTTAAATCTTTGGATGTTGAGGGCCTTCAGGTGAGTAAGAACAAATTTATGGAGTCATTACCACTTTCTGTAGGTTCCCACCCCAAGAGGGATCCATGAGATACAATTTCAGTGATTGCATGAACTTCAGTAACAATTCCACATGAGTTTGAATTGTTCCAATTTTAACTACTGTTGTTTTTTCCTCCTTCTGACAGTATTATTTGTACCCGATGCATGTATGGCAATGTGAGTAGTCAGGATTGACCACAACACCCATCAAAGAATTAGGACAATTTAATAAATATGAATTTAATAAATATGAATTGAGTGAGATATTTCATATGCCAGGCACTGAGCTTAGCATAGGAAATACAGAGCTGAGAAGGTGGACATGGGCCCAGCCCTCAGGGAGCTTATAGTGTGACCATGAAGATGAACACTAACAAGCGATTGTTCAAAGCACTGCTGTTGATAAAGCATCAGGAGTAAAGGGGGAATGGGTGCAAATGCGGGGGAATGGGTGCAAATGCGAGAAAATTTGCTGAAATGAAGCTTATGGCCACAGTTGCAGCAGCAGGAGATGGCACCTGGTTGGAGACCACATCCCTGAGCAACAGGGTAAATGCAATCAAGTTCCAACCTAGCCATTATACCCAAGAAGGATCCCCATTTAACAGATGACAAAATGGAGATGCAGGTTAAGTAGCTGCCAAAAGTCACATAACTAACAGGAATGGAGCTAGAGCACAAGCCAGGGAGTCTGGCTTCAGAGGCCATGAGAACCAGTTCATTGGGAAGAAGTAAACGGTCAATTCCCAAAGACCTATGCAGTCCAGCAGAAAGGGGCTAACAGAAGTACCCCCTTCCCCAATTTGGGGGCCAGTTCCTTTTGCTGTGGCTGTTTGGCCTGGACCCACAGCCAGCCCCTCAGAAATAGTGCAACAAGGAGCTTAATTCTAAACCCACCAGTTCCTGAAACCAGGACTGTCAAACAGTGGCCTCTCTAGATCCAGAAAGAACTAGAATCATCTACATCTCACTGGATGCTCCACAGGAACAGCTTGGGTGAGAGCAGCTGAGAAAGTCTGACGGCAGCTCCAGGCAGCCCTGAAAACAAAGGACATTTCTAAACTGGAGGTAATGGGGATCTAGCATTGGTCAGCTGTACCAGAAATCAAATTTGGGACAAAAACATCTAGCCTGTATTAACCTTTTACATTTCCAAATTGCAGCCTTAATCTCTTTCCATCAGCTTACTTATAATTGCATCAGAGACCCCACAAACCTATCATTATTCCTCTCGGAGGCCCTGAGGCAAATCATTTGTGTGCTCTCTGACTGAGTGCCCCGTTAGTTAAGTGGGGAAAAGGGAAAAAAAACCTTCCTCACCACAGTGCTGTGAGAATTCACAAGATTCCTGCACACTGCGCTTGGAAGATAGATCATCCCCGTCAGAGAAAACGTGTCCCTTGGGTGTCAGGATGCAAAGGGTGTATGCAGGAGAGGGAGAAACCAAAGTTTAGCATTGAATTGTTGCTTATATATGTTCCTCATTCATTTATTTTTCAAAAATAATTTTTGAGCACTTACTCTGTGACAAGCATTGTACTGGAGACTAAGGATTCAATGGCGAATAAACCACAGCTCCTGGCCACGAGCAGCTGATGGTCTTTAGAATAGTGGATCTCCATCTGCCTGCACATCTCAGTAGCCTATAACACTTCTAAAAAGACCCATTCCCAGTGCTCCCAACCCAGACTAATTAAATCAAAATCTGTGAAGGAAGGGCTCCAATGTTTATTTAATTTCCCTAGATGGTTCTGGTATCTAGAGAGGGTTGAGAACCACTGGTCAGGAAAAAATGAATTACCTCCTTCTCTCTGCCCTTGGTATAGCCTTCATACTTTGTTAGAATATTTCACTATAATCATTATCAGACCCTTGGTACCTACAGGAAGACCCTGGTCATTTCGTCTGTATGAGAGTCAGCTGTCATTTGCAGCTTCTCTGAGGCATGAATTGGAACTCTTGAATTGGAGGGCTGGGTGTAGAAGTAAAGTCATCAACTGGTGATGAAGCCCGGGTCACTCTTTAGTATTCATGACTCCATGCCCTTTGAAAGAAGGTTTAACATCAATCTGTGCTTTCCCTGTGTATAGCCAAGAACTGATACTTAATAAGTAATCAAGTAATCAGTGAGGGTGGTAGTAGGCACCTTTGTTTGTATTTACCTGGATCTCTTCTTCCAAAGATCCTTCTCTACCATTTGGTTAACCACTCCTCCATCCTCTCTCTAAATCCATGTTGTCTAGATGGAGCTGCCTCAAAGCTCTTGGCAGCAAAAGGTGACACCTGCCCAAGATCAGGCCAATATGTGAAACTGTATTCTCCTTGCCTAGGACATAGACCAGGACAATCAATGTCCATCACTGGCCTTTTGCTGGAACAAGCAGCTGTCATTCTTACCCGTGGTTATTAAGTATATGGCAAATTAGAGGTGCTGGTGGTCTTCTTATCTACCAGCTGGGGAAAGACTGGCTGGGAACAAGATCAACTCAGAATCCTGCTGATCTATCTGGTTTGAATACCTGGATCCAGTTGAGACTGAAGATCTACCCCTGATCTTTTGATTATGGGGGCTAATCATCCTCCATTTTTTTGTTTTGTTTTGTTTTGTTTTTTTGGTTGTTTTGAGACAGAGTCTTGCTCTGTCGCCCAGGCTGGACTGCAGTGGCGCAATCTCGGCTCACTGCAAGCTCGGCCTCCCATGTTCACGCCAGTCTCCTGCCTCAGTCTCCCAAGTAGCTGAGACTACAGGCGCCCACCTCCATGCCCGGCTAATTGTTTTTTGTTTGTTTGTTTGTTTTTTGTATTTTTAGTAAAGATAGGGTTTCACTGTGTTAGCCAGGATGGTCTCGATCTCTTGACCTCGCGATCCACCCACCTCGGCCTCCCAAGGTGCTGGGAGTACAGGCGTGAGCCACCGTGCCCAGCCTCATCCTCCATTTTTTATTTCAGCCTCTTTATTTATTTATTTATTTATTTATTATACTTTAAGTTCTAGGGTACATGTGCATAACGTGCAGGTTTGTTACATATGTATACTTGTGCCATGTTGGTGTGCTGCATCCATCAACTCGTCAGCACCCATCAACTTGTCATTTACATCAGGTATAACTCCCAGTGCAATCCCTCCCCCCTCCCCCCTCCCCATGATAGGCCCCGGTGTGTGATGTTCCCCTTCCCGAGTCCAAGTGATCTCATTGTTCAGTTCCCACCTATGAGTGAGAACATGCGGTGTTTGGTTTTCTGTTCTTGTGATAGTTTGCTAAGAATGATGGTTTCCAGCTGCATCCATGTCCCTACAAAGGACATGAACTCATCCCTTTTTATGGCTGCATAGTATTCCATGGTGTATATGTGCCACATTTTCTTAATCCAGTCTGTCACTAATGGACATTTGGGTTGATTCCAAGTCTTTGCTATTGTGAATAGTGCCGCAATAAACATACGTGTGCATGTGTCTTTACAGCAGCATGATTTATAATCCTTTGGGTATATACCCAGTAATGGGATGGCTGGGTCATATGGTACATCTAGTTCTAGATCCTTGAGGAATCGCCATACTGTTTTCCATAATGGTTGAACTAGTTTACAATCCCACCAACAGTGTAAAAGTGTTCCTGGCCGGGCGCGGTGGCTCAAGCCTGTAATCCCAGCACTTTGGGAGGCCGAGACGGGCGGATCACAAGGTCAGGAGATCGAGACCATCCTGGCTAACATGGTGAAACCCCGTCTCTACTAAAAATACAAAAAACTAGCCGGGCGAGGTGGCGGGCGCCTGTAGTCCCAGCTACTCGGGAGGCTGAGGCAGGAGAATGGCGTAAAAACCCGGGAGGCGGAGCTTGCAGTGAGCTGAGATCCGGCCACTGCACTCCAGCCTGGGCGACAGAGCGAGACTCCGTCTCAAAAAAAAAAAAAAAAAAGTGTTCCTATTTCTCCACATCTTCTCCAGCACCTGTTGTTTCCTGACTTTTTAATGATCGCCATTCTAACTGGTGTGAGATGGTATCTCATTGTGGTTTTGATTTGCATTTCTCTGATGGCCAGTGATGATGAGCATGTTTTCATGTGTCTGTTGGCTGTATGAATGTCTTCTTTTGAGAAATGTCTGTTCATATCCTTTGCCCACTTTTTGATGGGGTTGTTTGTTTTTTTCTTGTAAATTTGTTTGAGTTCTTTGTAGGTTCTGGATATTAGCCCTTTGTCAGATGAGTAAATTGCAAACATTTTCTCCCATTCTGTAGGTTGCCTGTTAACTCTGATGGTAGTTTCTTTTGCTGTGCAGAAGCTCTTTAGTTTAATGAGATCCCATTTGTCAATTTTGGCTTTTGCTGCCGTTGCTTTTGGTGTTTTAGACATGAAGTCTTTGCCCATGCCTATGTCCTGAATGGTACTACCTAGGTTTTCCTCTAGGGTTTTTATGGTATTAGGTCTAACATTTAAGTCTCTAATCCATCTTGAATTAATTCCATCCCCATCAAGCTACCAATGAGTTTCTTCACAGAATTGGAAAAAACTGCTTTAAAGTTCATATGGAACCAAAAAAGAGCCCGCATCTCCAAGACAATCCTAAGTCAAAAGAACAAAGCTGGAGGCATCATGCTACCTGACTTCAAACTATACTACAAGGCTACAGTAACCAAAACAGCATGGTACTGGTACCAAAACAGAGATATAGACCAATGGAACAGAACAGAGTCCTCAGAAATAATACCACACATCTACAGCCATCTGATCTTTGACAAACCTGAGAGAAACAAGAAATGGGGAAAGGATTCCCTATTTAATAAATGGTGCTGGGAAAATTGGCTAGCCATAAGTAGAAAGCTGAACTGGATCCTTTCCTTACTCCTTATTTCAACCTATTTAAATCAGATTTTCTCTCTTGCAGTTAAAAGAATGTTCACTACCACAGTGGATAAATAAATGAATTCTCTGCTCCCTTCTCTTCAAGTAAGAAAACTTAAGAAAACAAGCATAGCTTCTTCCCTTATCCCTCCAAGTTTCTGAGAAAGACTAAAAAGGATTTGGCAATAACTGATAGCACTGATATTTGTCTAATGCAACTTTTCCCAAAATGTGCTCTGCAGAACATTAAATTTGTCCCTGTACAAGTAAGTTTAGGGTTAAATTGTTAAAAGGTATCTTTAGTGCAAAATTTCTCAAGCCTTTTGATATTGATGTCAGTGAGAAATGTAAATCTCTCATAAGAACTGCAGTATACTACATTTTCCCAATTTATTTAAGTACAGGGCTCTTTTTTTGTCCTGCATCTCCTGGGATTAGAGTTTTGGAAGAAATGCCATTCTAGCTGCAACCCAAAGAATGTTCTTTTCTTTGCTTGGAATACTCTTCCCACACCATCCACTACCAAGCTGTCCAATTTCTACTCAACTATCATGTCTCAGGATAAAAACTACTTTCTCCAAAAAGTCTTTAACAACACCAGTACTGCCACCTTCCCCAATCTCAGATAAGGTTATCTATACCCATCATTTGCTCTCTTACACTGTATACTTCCACTTTCATGGTATTTACCACACATAATTATCCATACGTTTCCCACTCAGAATATGTGCTGGGGCCAGTTTACAATATGTTCCCCAGTGATTCCCACCTACTGGTATTCATGATCTTGTGGAGACACTTTCCATGTCAATGTATGGCCAGTCCTATGTGATCAATAAAATATGGCAAAAGTGAAGATATGTGACTCCCAAGGTTAGGTCATAAAAGGTGTTGTGTCTTCCACCTAGGGTTCATAAATTGCCCACTCTAGGGAATCAGACACCATGCCCTGAGGACATTCATGTGTCCTTGTAGAGAGGAGCTAAGGACCCTAGCAAACAGCTGGCACCAGCTTTCTAGCTCCATAAATGAGCCAACTTGGAAGGTGTCCTCCAGCCCTGATTAAGTCTTCAGAAGAATGAAGTTTCAGCCAACATCTGACCACAATCCAGTGAGAGGCCACAAGCAAGATCGGCCCAGCTAATCCCTTTTGAAGTTCTTACCTCCAGAAACCATGAGACTATAAATTCCTTGAAAGTCAGTACTGTGAATTGCTTACTATTGTGGCATACTCCCCACCACACACATGAATGCATGTGCATGTATATGCACACATACTACCAGGATCGTAATTATAGCACTTGAAACATAGACGTCACTCAATATTTACAAAGTAGATGAAAAATAAATTGAAGAATAAAGTAAATTCTGTATATATATATAAATTATATATATAAACATATATAAATTATGTATTCACATACATCTATATGCACACACAGAGGTAGATATATATTATATATGCACATGGACACATATGCTTCTATAAAATGTATATTAATTATAGACATATACAGGTATAGGGGGATGGTTGGTAATTTGGGTTATAAAATAAGAAAGGAGAAACATTCCTTCTAAATCACAGGAAGATTCTCAAATTCAAATATCTCACTGTGACTATAGCCCTGAACTGGGAAATCCAGGAGAGCTGCTTTAATATCACATCTGTGTGATTTTTATGAAGTGACATAACCCTCTGCCCCCGCCCCACCTCCAATGCTAGAAAATGAGGGAGTTAGACTAGAGCATTTTCAAAGGCCATTTCAGCTCTACCTTTCGATGACTCCAAGGCAGTGAGCGTTCTGGAGGTCTTGTACCAACATGGCAGGGAGGGAATGGAATTCAGCTGGTCTAACACAGGGTCCTTCTGGGCAGAGCTGAAGAAAAGAAGCCCAAGTCACCTGCTGAAGTCCTGTCTTCTTTGCTGTTTCTCTTCCACTGTTTTCAGCTTTGGACTGGGCAGAGCTAATGTGTCCCCAGATTGTAGGACGTGACAGAAGCACCCCATCCCAGGACTGTTTGGGTGGCGGTGTGGGTCTTTGATCACGGAAATGGTGGTGAGTGTTGTTATTCACAGCCCTTGGAACACTAAGACCCAGGGTCAGTCCTCAAAGAACAACTCCTGCCAATGGTCTCACATAGTCAACTCTTAACTGATACAACAGCCACTTTCTAAGAATACAGTGTAGCTTTTGGGCAATCTGCCTAGAAATTCTTTTCCACTAAATTCCTGGAAGAGACTGCTTGATTTTCTCCACACCCTAGATTCAGAGGATCAAGCCAGAAAGCCAAGAATAGCCACACACGGCACCTGAGAAAATTGTGTCTGCACGACCCAGGCTCATGTAGGGTGGAAAGAGCTGTTCTATAAGTAATTTGTGAGGGAGACACAAATTCTGCAATTCTGGTTTGATATTACCTTGGCAGGGGAAGGGTTGGGATGGGGATTAGAGCTTGGAATATAATACCTACTGAGTATTTACCATATGTCGGGCATATTACATTTGTATCTTATTTAATTCTTATGAGTTCTAAAAGGTACAAAATTTTAATTCATTTTAGGATTCACAGGACATCAGGTTGAGTACACAGAAAGGTCTTATCCCAGTCCAAGCCCTCCTTGAAGACTAGGCAATCTTGCTTCCTAAACAATGTCAATGAGGATGTGAGTATGTGTGTGCATGTGGCATAGGGTGAAGTTCAGAAAATAAATACATTCTAGTGCAAGGTTTGGCAAACTATAGCCTGAGTGCCAAATTCATTCTGCTGGTTAATTTTGTAAATAAAGTTTTATTGGAACACTGCCATGCTCATTTGTTCATATGTAGTCTATGGCTGCTTTTATGCTACCATACTAAGGTTGAGTAATGTGACAGAGACCACATGGTCTGCAAGCCTAAATTATTTACCATCTTGTCCTTTAGAGAAAAAGTTTGCTGACTCCTGCTCCATATGACCACGGCAACATAAGGTGTCACCTTATATTGGTAAGGTACCTTATATATATCTGGGATAACTACATATCCCAGACTAAGAATATATTATTAACTTTTCTAGTTAGCCATAACTAAACACTAAAAAGAATTTGAAAATTAACCAAATAATATTCACAATCAAACATCCATTTGCAGGAAAAACTGTACCAATCTTGTTCCTATATTCTGGAAGTCATTAATAAAGCTAAAACCATCAGTAAAATAAAAGCAGATATTACATATAGAGCCAACTTGAGAAAGTTAGCTGTCTGAGGAGTTAGTCCCACACCATCCTCTGAAGGAGTCAGTACTATATTGGTTCCAAGGAGCTGTCACTTTAATCAGTTCTATGGGGACGTTGAACCAGTCACTCAGATAAGAACGATGATGAGGCTGAACAGGTAGCAACCTTCTCCCCTGTCCTTATCAGTCCTCATTTCCACCACCAGAGCATGAAGTCCTCCATTAGAATATTTGAGAGATGAAAGGGCAAAGGGATTGGGGATATCCCCAAGTAAGTTTCGGAGTAGTAAAGAACTCCACGAATCAATATAATTTAGCAGAAACAAAAGCTCTCAGAGGAAAGTGACTTGCCCATGGGCATATGGCGGTGGTAGGGCAGAAGTTATCACCCACATCTCCAAAACCCAGTGCAGATCTTGCTCCAATGTGAATTCAAGTTGTGCTGTCCACGGGCAAACAAGAAACTTCCCCTCACTGGCACTCTAATTCCTGCCATAAAACGACAATATTGGCCTGGATTGGTGTTACCCAAACCTCAGCCATTTCTAGAGCACCTTTACAATTTTACCAGGTCTGTACCATACATACTATCATCAACTTACTGTATTTTAATTGATCACTTTCATCTGAAATTACTTTACTTTACAAGAAAACCATCACATTGCAATAAATGGAATTTAAGTATGAATTATCCTAAATAGAAATTACTATGTAAACTTTATTATGCTATTAAATTCCAGGTAGATAATGTTGCCCACCCAAAGCTTTGTTCCTGAGCCCTTTTCTATTGTCCTTGAGAAAGACTGAAACAAATGTTGAAGAGGCGTTAAAGAGTGACACCAAACTGAGAATCTCTCCAGGCAAAGAGAAAGAGAATTCGGAAAAGAACAACCTTCTCACAGTCTCATGCCATTAATAGTGTTCTCCTCAGACATTTGGAAACACTGACATCTAATTTCATGAGAATTCCAAAGCCAGCCAAAGAGTTGGAGGAGGAGTGGAATTGGAAGAATTGAAAAGAAGAAATATTTCTGTCTAAAATGAATTCAATTCCTTTAGTTTCCTTGTTGGCATCTCATGCACAGCAGACATTTGAGTATCATTGCATAGTCAAGATAATCTTTAAGGTTGAAACTTTATTTCCATTGTAGACATAGAGACACCAAAGCTCAAGTCCAGGAAGATTAAGTAGTTTACTCAGCATCACAGACTGTAGATAGAGTAGCTTCAGACAGAGGTATATTTGATGCCACAGGCCTCTTTTTTTCTGTCTGCAGTTGAATTTTGTCTCCTTTGCAATCTCAATGGTCCTTCCAGTGATCCAACCCCTGCTAACTGGATAATGAGAATAATTGGTCCCTGTCCTCCTTGGCACATCCTTTCATGTGCCTGCCAGAGTCTGAGCACCTCACCCAGCTCATCCTCCTCTGCAGACTCACATGCTCTTCTTTCTCATCCTCATCACATAAATACCACCCTTGCAACCTTTTATCACTCTCTGCTCCTCTCCTTTTAACTGGTTCCAATCCCTCAGCCTCTACTCTTTAAGTGGGATTTTCCAGGACTGAAGACAGCCTGCCACAAGATCCTGAAGACAAAGCAGGGTTGAACTGAACCATTACTTGGTGCACTGTGAACAAGTTTCTCACTGACTCCAGCAATGGACAGGTGCCAGCTAGGGATTAAAGGTGATAGAAGGGGGCATGTGGGCAACCTTTGAGAAATGAAGACAGTATCACTCAATGAAGCAGTGGTGAGAAAAGTAGTCAGGTAAGATGGCAGGTGCAGAAGTGTGAAAATGGAACTCAAACCCATACAACAAAAGTACTGAACACCGAGTTGGCATAAGGCAGATCAGATTCCAGGTACAAGGATGCATAGAGTGGAGACACAAAGAAGAATAAAAGATCCTGTACCTCAAGGAGGCCACTGTCTAGCTCTTCCCTGCCCAACGCGGGAGCCACTAGCCACATGTGGTTACTTGAGCACTGGAAATGTGGCCAGGCCAAATTGAGATGTAATGTAAGTGTCAAATACATTCCATATTTTGAAGACTTAGTCTTCAAATGACAGAAAAGCATGTGAACATCACAGTAATCATTTTTACATTGATTACTACTTGAACTAATAATATTATGAACATATTAGGTTAAAGTGTTATTAAAATTAATTTCATCTGTGTCTTTTTACTTTTCTTTAAATAAGGCTACTAGAAAATCTAAATTTGTAAATATGGCCCACGTTACATTTCTGTTGGAGAACACTAGTCCATTCAGCAAGATGGGTATGCACCCAACACAAGAAACACGTAAAACTGTAACACATGTTGAACTAGACACAAGTGTCTATCATCAGGAGGTGGGGGGATTCCAAGTTGGGTGAACAGCAATTACTTATTTACACAATTCACTTCGTTTTCACAATATCCATTGGCTGCTGAGCTTTAAAAAACTCTTTTCTCATTAATCTCCTTGTGTGTTCCTAGATCTGAGAATAAACTCTTTGTGTGCAAGGACAACTTCATTTCCCTTTTAAAATTCCCTCAGTACCACCTCCCAGAAGTTACTTCAGTTCTAGGCACACAAGGAATGCCTGTGGAAACCAATGAATTTCACATGCATTTATCTAGACTCTATTTCCCATGAGCCAATGTCCATATAGGCAAGTATTCAAAGTAGAGAAAAAGCTATTGACCAGAGCATGGAAAGGATAAATAGGCACAGACATCATCAAATGGACTTACAGGAGCATTTATTGGCTGCTTACTATACACCAGGCTCACCATCCTGTAGGAAAGCTAATCTTATCCTATTTTACAGATGGGGAAACTGAGGCTCGTAAAAGGTTATGTAACTGCCTAAACAGAGTTAATAAGAAGGCAATAGTGAGAGGAGAGATCATGCCCACTTACTTCAAAGCTCAGGGATATCTCTTTATGGGGCACATCTGCATGAGGATTTCAGCTTCTGCTTTGAATTATATTGTTAACTATTGTACAAGCAATTTGTCTGAACATTTGGAGAAAGATGTTGTGTAATTACTTGTATCCTTTCTGTAGGAGGAAACTTCAGCAGGGTACAGGTGACATGACTTTGCTCTCTTTTGCATCCAACTGCCGAAAAGTATCCCTCTTTTGGAACTCCAGATTGTGTCTTAGCCTACAGGTTCACACTATTTAGACTCCCAAACCCATAACGTAAGACTTGGAAACCAGCCAGTGAAAGAGGGAGGAAAAGAATATTTTTGCAATTGCTGCAAGAACTTTCCAAGAGCTATTCTTGGAGCTGGGAGTGTTGACACCGGGCTCTCAAAAAGAGAACAGGGAAGGATTCTAATATGGAAATATTTTAAACTGTGTGCTTGACAACACATACTAGGTGCCCCCCACCAAAAGAAAGCCACTAGTGAGAGAGGCTCATATAGAGTAACTGAATATGGGCTGGCTCATGGATGGCTTTGCTAGTGCAATAATCTCATTTAACCAAAGGTGATATGGGGTAGTGATTGCCAGAGTTCAAACCCCTGCTTTGCTGCATCCTAGCCATATTACTTTGAATAAACGAGGCTCTCTGTACCTCAGCTTCCTCATCAACAAAATAAGCACAATAATAATATCTGCCTCAGAGAGTTGTTACAAAGTCTAATTTGAGTTCTTGCATAGAATGTGTTTTCATCAATATGAGGAGTAGCTATTATTATCATTTTTAATGGCCTATCCCAACAGGTAGCTCAGTTCTAGTATCTTCAACAAAGATAGGGTAAAACGAGAGTAATGCTACTTAAAAAGACACTGTCTCCCCAGCAATGCATGGAAATAGTGAGATTTTCTTGTGTCTACATTTAGTGGAGAAAGAAGTAGAACAAGTGGTAGAAATGAGAAAGGCAAACTAAGGCATAAAGAGATTAGAGAAAACAAAAGGAGTTACTAAGAATGTAAACTTTATATAAGATGAGCCCCCCTATTTTCTAGGAAGGTTAAATCACAACCTTCGCCCATCTCTATAACCCTTTTCATTATTTTCTTCCCTTTACACCACACTTTGAAATGATATGTCAATAAATTCTTACTAAGTAATAATTTAAAAGCTTTAATTTTGTGTGTTATTTGGAGATGGAAGTAACTGCCCAAAAGAGGTCCTGAAATGATTTAAAGTGCTGAGTTACTTCGAGTTGATAAAATTCTACTCTGAAGGATGGTGTGGCAGTATGAATTGTACAAAATGTTCAGTGTGTCCTTTAAGAATTCTGATGCCAACTAAACCATCACAAATATCAGACTGGAATGGAGTATCAGGAACCAGTATATCCAGAGCTATTTCTTGTTACCTGATTTGTCAGAAAGAGCTCAGACACAAAGCTCAGAGTAATTGCAAAGCTGGACAACAATTTTCAGATCGATGGCATTTTGACTCTAACTTGCGACTATTTAACATGCAATCTCAGCATTTAACAAGCTATTTTCTTATAAAGTAATTTTAAATTACATCTCAATGCTTTTTGCACTTGAAATAAAGATAAACAGAAAATAAACAAAAAGAAATCACATTGTCATGATAGTTACCTCCAAATATGTTTGTTCATGCCTCATCTATATGATTAATGTTCAATGGTCAAATAAGAATTTCTTAAACGAAACACCACCACCACCATCCATCACAGTCTAGTCATAAAATGTTCAGTTTCACCGTTTGTAAAATGAAGCTAAAAGCGCTTACTCCTGCTATAAGGTTTGTGGATTAGGCCTACACCTTCTATTTGAGTTCATTCTTCCCCTCACTGGGAACCACCAATAAACAGAAGAAGCAATTGTGGTTGACAGCATAGGCTTTGCAGCCAAACTTTGAGGTCTGGATCCCAGCTCTGACATCTTGTATCTCTGTGACCCTGAGGAAGTGACCTCTTTGAGCCTCAGTTTCCTCATCTAGAAGGCAATACTCGAGCATATCCACCCAAAAGCATTGTTGTATGGACTTCCACAGACGATGTAAGCTGAGAGATTGGCACAGTGTCCAGCAAATAGTGAACAACTGATCCATGTCAGCTACCCTATCATCTTCATTCAGTGAATGCAGCTCTGAAAGGGCCAACATATATCTAATGGATGTCAGTAGATACATGTTGAATGAAAGCATCTGAGGCATTGTATTCTTGAGCCCAGGGCAGATAGCCCAGGAGGGAGAAACCCTTGACAAAATTATTCTCCCTTTGAAAACCAAGGGTCATCAGGCTATGTAGTAAAAGCATTAAAAAGCCAACATTCTAGCTTCTCTTTCTTGATCTACCCCACCTAGGGGAGACGGAAGAGGAAACTTCCCCCAACTCCACCCAAGCCTCCTAATGAGCACATAGAAGAGAAGGGAGGTCTCACTTCCTTGTCATTGTCTCATTTTAGCTTCTTCTGGTATTATCCTACTTGGTGAAACCTGAACTAGGATTGTGAGGCCAATTTTATTTCCTAGATATGGATGTAAAGTGATGCAAAGTGAGCCCACACTGTTGAGAGGATGCAAATGGATTCACCAAGCTAACAATGAACCACAATTCAAAAACCTCAAGCCTGACACTGTCAGATCCTCAGGCTCTGGTTGCACATGGGTGGTGCAGACTGTGTCCCAGGCACTGAAGATGACCACCTCGCATAGGTGCACTTCCAGAAAACCAGATGGAGGCAGCTGGGAGGTCTTCTCACTGATGTCATGCGTTAGCATCCTGATGACGCACCACCCTGCAGAGAGTGGAGGGCACCCAGAAATTCACCATCCCACTCACTTTGCTTATCAGTACCCTGTCTTCCCCTTAGTAAGGAAAACAAAAAGAGAACATGACTGTTGAGTTCAGGATGGATGGGCACAGAAATAATTTCATAATGTAGCCTTCTTTCCTTCATCTTTTCAGTAAATATGTACGAAGGACCTAGGTGTCAGTTTACTACATTGCAAAACAAACCTCCCGAAAATTACTGACTTAAAATGATGACCACTTTTTTTAGTTCTGCAGGTCAGTAATTTTTGTCTGTGTCCTTGAGGGCAAAATTGTGTCTTATACAGCTCTAGATTAGCAGGTATCAAAGGGCCTTGCACATAGTAGGCATTTGATAAATCAGGTTGAATGAATTTAGTAAGTAGAAAAAAATGGATGATGATTTAAGTCTCCTTGGGGCTCAATTTATGAGTAAGAGGTCAATCATATTGACCAATATGATTGCGCTCATCTTAGCAAGTGTATGTTCCCTGTTGAATCTCTGCGTCTATAAGAATCCTTGGTAAATAGTAGGTGCTATAAACATTTTAAAATGAATGAATGCTCTTTCCAGAATCCAACACTTCTCATTATCCCCTTTTCTGCCGCTCTATCAATGCCACTGTCATCTGTCCCCTTGATGGTTGTATTAGCCTCTTGATTGGAGTCTGAGTCTTTGTCTCTTTATTACCCTCAGCACACCAGTCAGAGGAATCCATAAAAATAGAAGTCAAATCATGTCTCTCCTGTGCTTGAATCTTTTCCTTGGCCCCTTTGTAACTCAGACTAAAAGCTGAAGCCTTTACAGTGCCCTACATGGCCCCACGCTTCCTGCCCCACTGCTTCTTGTCTCCCCTCACTCCCTTCTCCCAGCCACACTGGCCTCTTACTGTTCTGTGAGCCCACCAACTGCTCTTCCTCATGCTTTTAAATTTGTTATTCCAAATGCCTTGAAGGCTCTTTCTTACTTCCTTCAATCTTTTCCTAAATGTCATGTTCTCAATGGGGTTTTCCCTGAAAATCATGTTTATAATTTCATTGCAACCTCTTCTTTATCTGCTTTATTTTTCCCTATAGCCCACTTATTTCCATCTAGCATGCTATATATTTTACTCATTTATTTTGTATGTTGCCTGCCTCCCCCAAACTAACATATAAGCTCCCTATGGGCAGGAAGTTTTATTAGTTTGTTTACTGCTAAATCTCCAGCACTTAGAACAGTGTCTGCAACAGAGTAGGTCCTCAGTAAATAACTATTGGATGAAACCATAACATGCCCTATGAGAAGTGTACATTTTCTCAGCCAACACTGAAACCATGCCATATGACCCAACAATTCTACTTGCAGGTATTTTTAAAAGAGAAGTGGAAACTATGTTCACACAACATTGTACATTAATGTTCATAGTAGCATTTTTATAAAGCCATAAAAGGGAAACAATCCAAAGGTCCATCAACTGATGAATGAATAAATAACATGTGGCATATCCATACGATGGAATATCATTCATCCATGAAAAGGAATGAGGTATTACACATGCTGCATTGGATGAACCTGAAAAACATGAGGTTAAGTGAAAGAGGCTGGTCATAAAGGATTACACATTGTATGGTTCTATTTATATGAACTGTCCAGAACAGGAAAATCAATAGGGACAGAAAGGAAATTGCTATTATTCAGGGACTTGCTGAAGTATGAAGTGGAGAGTCACTACTAAATGTTATAGAGTTTCTTTTGGATGTGATTACATTTTTCTGGACTTATATAGCGGTGATGGCTTCATAACTTTTTGAATATACTAAACACCCTGACGTGCACATTGAAATGGGTTATTTCTATGGTATGTGAATTATCTCTAACTTTTCTTTTTAAGTTGCAAAGACAAAACAAAAAACAAAAAACTTGAATCCAACATTACCCATGTCATCCCAGAGGTCAGATCTCAAGTCTGGGGTCAGCCAGCTACCGAGAGATGAAATCAAGATTTGCACTATTTATTCAAAGAATTATTGCCTCAGTCTCTGTTTTGTCTTAAGCACTGCTTGGTGGAGCAAACAAAACAAAAAAACATAAAGTATGCATTTAATGTCCAGTTCATTTGGAAGACAGACAGCTATGAATACAAATAAATAAAATTGAAGACTCCACCTAAATACCAGAAGAGAGGTGGAAACCAAGAGCACAAGAACACAGAAGGGAATATTATTTATTAGGGATGGTTTCCTGGAGCCAGGCTGTAAAGAAGGTAGGGATTCTGCAAGGACAGGAAAGCAAAGGAGGAGCATTCTGGCACATGGAGCTTGAGAAACAGCATGGAATTCCCCCAAGGACAATGAGGAGTGCAGAGGAGCAGAATTCAGGAGAGACAGGCTGAAGAGATGAGCTGGAGAGTGTTTAGCCCCCTGCTATGCAGGCTGCGTTTTCTCCTGCAGGCAACAGGCATTGGCAGAAGGTTCATGAGCATAGACCTGTTATGATAGAATATGTATTCTGGCAAAGCTAAGCTTCCAGCCTTGTGAACCAAGAGTCGGAGAAGAGAGTCATTGATACTGTTTGGATTTGTGTCCCTATCAACATCTTACACTGAATTGTAATCTCCAGTGTTGGAGGTAAGGAGATATTGTAATCCCAATGTGGGAGGTAACTGGATCATGCGGCTGGATTTTTCATAAATAGTTTAGCACCATCTTTTTTGGTGCTGTTCTCATGATAGTGAGTGAGTTCTCATGAGATCCAGTTGTTTAAAAGTGTGGCACCTCCCTGCCTCTTTCTCTTGCTCCTGCTCTGACCATGTGATGTGCCTGCTCCCCCGTCGCCTTTCACCATGATTGTGAGCTTCCTGAGGTCTCCCCAGAGCTGAGAAGATGCCAGTATTACAATTCTTGCACAGCCTGTAGAACCATGACCTAATTAAAACTCTTTTTCTAATAAATTACCCAGTCTCAGGTATTTCTTTATAGCAATGCAAGAACAAACTAATATAGTCATGCATGACAAGGAGGGACTGCACAAACACATGAGGTTAATGCAACAGCTTGGGTTCAACCTGTGGAAGTGGGAGTGGCCAGGAATAAATATGTCCCAGAGGCATCCAGAAGGAGGATTTGGTGGCCAACTGGACACCAGGGGGAAAAAAGTCACAGATGCTGCAAAGTATCTCACTTCAGAGGCAAGAGAGTTTTGCTATTTTACTAATTTCTAGAGGGAGCACAGGAGTTGGGAGCAGGTTAGATGGGGGGGAAAATGAGTAACATTTGAGAGACTTTGGCTTTGAGTTGCCATCAGGGAGTTGTCCAGCAGACAGTTGAACAAGGAAGAACTATTAAAGTATTAGCTACATGTAAGAAATATTTTGAGCACATACTACATCCCACAGAATGTTCTCAGCATTTCATATACATTATTCAATTTCATCTTATCAAAAGCCCTTTGAAACAGAGAAAGATAGCCTTCTCCTGCCTGCCTTCTCCTCACCATAGCCTTCTCCCACCTCCTGCCTTCTATACCTGCATCTTCTTCCCACCCGAGCCTTCTTCCCACCTCTGCCTCCTCCCCAGCATTGCCTTCTCTCTTTTCCTGTCTTCTCTCCCATCCTTTCCCACTTCTGTCTTCTTCCTTCCACTACTGTCTAAGAGAAAGAATCTTGGATATGAATTTTATATTAACTGAGGCAATTGATACTTCTGAGAACTGAAAGGTAATCTGAAAGACAAGACTTATTTGCCCCATGCTCTTATTTAGCAGACAGCCATTACAATGGTCCACCTTTACCCACAGGGGCTGTGTTCCAAGACCTTCAGTGGATTACTGAAACAGTAGATAGCACCAAACCCTATGTATACTGTGTTTTTGCCTATACATACACACTTATAATAAAGTTTGATGTATAAATTAGGCACAGTAAGAAATTCACAACGATAACTAATAATAAAGTAGAACAATTGTAACAATATGTCAGCATCACTACTCTCCTGCTTTGGGGCCATTATTAAGTAAAATAAGGGTTATTTGAACAGAAGCACTGCAATATCATAATAGTCGATCTGATATTCTAGACAGCTGCTAAGTGACTGACAGGCAGGGAGCATCTACAGCACGGAGATGCCAGACAAGAGGAGAATTCATGTCCTGATCAGGACAAAGTGGGACAGTGTGAGATTTCATCATGCTACTCAGAAAGGCACCCAATTTAAAACTTATGAATTGTTTATTTCTGGAATTTTCCATTCAATTTACAAGAGTTTTTGAAACTCTGTAAGGAAATCCTGGAAAGCGATGCTACTGATAGAAAGGACTATTGTAACTGGACACCTCGTTTGTGAGAGGCGCTGTTCTAGGTGCTGAAGGCAGAGCTGTGATGGAAACAGAAACCCTTGCTTTCATGCAGCTTACATTCTAATGAGAGAAGAATGAGGATAACACATCAGAAAAGGGAGTAACAGGCAAAAACTCAGCTCAGATTGGAATGGAAGGAGATAGTTTGGGGGAGTTTTGGTGACAGACAAGGGGGAATGGGGTAGCTGCTGTGTCAAGCAGTGAGAAATAACCTATGCATAGTTCAGCCATGAGGCTGAACTCACTAAGGTGAGAACAGAAAGCAAGTTTTCTCTTTCTGACCACTGCCCCCCAAACTACCTCTATACTATTTCTTCCCTTGGCTCTTGAATGAACTCTCAGACAGTTTCCATGGTTTTTACAATCACTACTTGGTAATAAAATTTCCAATGGCTTTTGGCCACCAAAAAGACCACCACTGCCATTCTCCCTTCAATTATTGTGCCTAAGTCAAGACAATGATTCTTCTCTGGGCTTCATTCAGAGTTGAAACTTCTCACCTATCCCAGGCTCAGGGAAGATGCAGACCTCGGATCCTGTAAGATGCTGTGGATATTTGCTCTATTTTGTGGCCCACCTTGCCTTTCTGCTTTATCTCCCCCCAGAGAGCCAGCCTTGGACCCTGAATATTCCAGAGTTAGGCTTATGGAAAGAAGAATTAGAGGAGAATGTTGAGGCCTAGTCAGTTGGGACTGTCACTATCCAGCCTTGGTGTTCTCCAGTCCTGGAGGTAGTAAAGGCTGACAGTTTCTTCCAAGAGATGCTTCGTACCTTTCTCAGAGATTCCCCACCAGGAACCTTAAATTACTTTCTCATAGTCACTGTTTTTTCTCCTGGGACCGCCTTTAACTCCAACCCTCAGCCCTGGCATTTGGTGGTCCACCTCATAGAAACACTTTCTTTTTGGTGTTCCATTTCACCTCTGGGAAGACCACATAAGCTTCAGCTCATTTCTGCTCATGAGAGACACCCCAGCAACTCTTAGTACCACCGTTGATGGAAATATTCACCACAAATGTCAGTCCTTTCTCTCTGCTATGCAGCCCCAGTGAAGAAGTCACACTGTTGCTATTCAGATTTCTCAGGAAAAGTCAGATAACTGTCCACTGGGTTCCCTAAACCCTAAGGGATGCATCTCAAGCTCTTCAAGTGGTCCTTGAAGCCACTCTCACCATGCAGGGGGTGGGGAGGAAATTTCTACAGCACTCCACAACCCTGCCCCACACATGGTCCTGTTAGATCAGCTATTTAAATCCTAAAGCCGTAGTCAGCCAGGCTTTTCTGTTAAAGGCCTGATAGTAAATTATTTAAGCTTTGCAGGCAAAACAGTCTCTGTGGCAATTCTCAACTCTGCAATTTTTTTAAAAAAGAAAAGAAAAGAGCAATGGGCTATACTTAAGCGAATGGGCGTGGCTGTGTTCCAGTATAACTTTATTTACAAAAACAGCTAGCAGGCAGGATTCGGCCTGTGGGCTCCAGTTTGACTCTCTAAAGGGAGGTGATGACCCAGTATTCTGATTTCAGCCTTCCCATTGCAAGGCCCGTCAGGATGGGGTAGCACTTCCCTAGGAAGATGGAGGTTCTTTCTTTATTGATTTTTCTTGCTGAAGTCAGAGAGACAGAAATGGTCTCATTTTTAACATCCTATTATACACACACCGAGAGAGAGAGAGAGAGAGAGAGAGAGAGAGAGAGAGAGAGAGAGAGGAGAAAGAAAAAATGACAGAAACAAAGAAAGAGACTGGTAAAGACATTTAGAAAAGCCTTGCCGCGTGTTAAGAATGAAATTCCCTATAGCATTTCTGAGATGATTGGTCATGCAGATAGCTTGACTGTGACATGTAGTGGGAGGAGACCAGAGTAGCTCAATTTTATCTGAGATGTAACAGATTCTCTTTTCCTCATTTTATAGTTGGAAAAAAAACTAGTACCATAGAGATCAAATAACCTGCCTTTGGTCCCACAGCTAGTAAGAGACAGAACCAGGATTTAATTACAGTTTTCCACAACCACTAAATGCTATGTAGATTTTTCTTAGGTAGATTATTGTACTTGTTTTCTATTACTGCTGTAACGAATCATCACAAATTTAGTTGCTTAAAGCAACATAAATTTATTAAACCACACTTTTGGAAGTCAGAAGTCCAAATGGGTTTCACTGGGCTAAAATCAAGATAAGATGTCAGCAGGGCTTTATTCCTTCTAGAGACTCTAGGGAAAAATCCATTTTATTTCCTTGCCTTTCCAGTTCCTAGAGGCCACCTGCATTCCTTAGGTTATAGCACTTTTCTCCATCTTCAAAACCAACAGTGTAGCATCTCCTGTGATGGTTAATACTGAGTGTCAATTGGATTGGATTGAAAGATGCAAAGTACTGATCCTGGGTGTGTCTGTGAGGGTGTTGCCAAAGGGGATTAACATTTGAGTCAGTGGGCGGGAGAAGGCAGACCCACCCTTAATCTAGTGGCCACAATCTAATCAGCTGCCGGTGAATACAAAGCAAGCAGAAAAACATGAAAGGGTGAGACTGGCCTAGCCTCTCAGCCTACATCTTTCTCCCATGCTTGATGCTTCCTGCCCTCAAACATCGGACTCCAAGTTCTTCAGTTTTGAGACTTGGACTGGCTGTCCTTCTTCCTCAAGCTTGCAGATAGCCTATTGTGGAACTTTGTGATCATGTGAGTTAATACTTGATAAACTCCCATATATATATTCCATCAGTTCTGTCCCTCTAGGGAACCCTAATGTATCTCCTGACCTCTCTTGTCCCTCTGTTGCCATTGTTATATATGTCACTCTCTGTCTGACTCTAAGTCTTTAGCCTTCCTCTTCTAAGGATGTTGTGTTTACATTGAACCCAACCAGATAAGCCACAATCATCTTCGCATTTGAAAATCATTGAATTAATTATATCCATGAAGTCCCTTTTGCCATGTGAAGTAACATATTCATAGATTCTGGGAATTAAGACATAGACATCTTTGAAAGGGGGAGAGCATTGCTCCACCTACTACAATTATTGATTACAATACAAGAGATGAATGTGGTCTTTCAGAAAGAGTGCTTAAAGCTAAAAGGGAATCAAGATGAAAAAAAGAACTTAAAGAAAGCATCTAAAAGTAGGGCCAGTGGAGGAAAACTGAGAAATTGCAAAGAGCTAGGAGAAGAAATGCATAAAAGTGCCTCCCAAAAGCCCAGAGGAGAGAATTTCAAAATTCTTGAGTCACAAAGTCAAATGCTCTGAACTTGAAAGAGGACAGAAGAACACGATCTCAGGCAGGAGACCACCAGCAGCCTTAGCAAGGGGAAGATTTGGACTGCATGGGTGGTGGCAGCATGACTGCACAGCCTGGCCCAGCCCAGAACCTTTCTCCTAGCCCAGGCCCTCTGTTCACAGGAAGCATCAGTACTACCTTTTACCTCGGCCAACCCATCCATATTGTGAACCCAGCTTATTGGAACACAAAGAACATTTGGCTGTCGTTTGGATATAATTTGAAAAGTCAGGAGTTGGCCTTTGGAAAAGCTGCTTCAGACAGCAAGAATATTTTAGTGTAAGGAGAAATATATTCATCTGATGAAAGGTGTGGGAACCAGGAGTGGGAAGGGAGCAAGACTCCCTTGGTACCACCTGGAGTCTCAGCATCCGTTTTATTTTATATGGCATCACCATCATTTTTTTGACACCAACAGCGAGATTGTTCAATGAATATTTAATCATGGTGGGGTTCTCTCCTTTCCCATTCCTTCAGTCCCCTGGCTGTAGCCTTTCTAAAGTAATAACCTTGCTCATCAAACACCAAAACTGGCACTTCCCCATCCTTATGCTGGTACCGTGGCGTAGACTATTTGTGGGTTCTGAGCGACAGGTGGCTGGTAAAGTAGCAACAGAACAGCTCCCAGAGACACCAATTGATGGAGGCTTAGATTACCCCAGGGAGGATCATGAAACTGCAGAAGCCGTCTGGCAGGGCTCTCAAGGCACCTGTATGCCGAGTCTGCTGCCAATATCTCCGTCTCAATTAGGCTCACGCATAGTGATTTCCCTGCTGTACTCACTGACTCACACAAAATCTCAGGGAAGAGCACAAGCACCAACCAAGTGATCCTGGAGAGAGGAGGGAAGTTTGGAAGATTACTGAAGAAATCTTTCCTCTACCTCCATGTGGTGAAAGAGGGAGGAATGCAACATGCCTCTCCATGGAAGAAAGCCAGGAGGATGATCAACAATTCACAGGTGATCTCGATAGCCCTTACCATGCGGCACACCCATCCTGTGACATTGGGCTACTTGGATCCCATTTTTAGGTGTGTGGAAATTGAAGCTTAAAGTGGTTAAGTAAGTCCCTGAGGTCCCAAGGATGATGAGTGCCAGCACCAAGGTGCAAGCCATGTCTGTCTGCCTCTAGGGCTGGTGTGGATGCTCACTACAGTTCATTGCTTATTGCAGAGTCAAAGTTCAAGGTCCTTAAGCACATGAACTGTGTCTTGTCTTGCTCTTTTTGTATCCATCACCTCCTCACTCTCATCTATGATGCAAGCTCAGGACCAAGCACAATGGGTAAGTTTCTTCTCCACTGTCAACCACCAGTGTTTTATCTGGAAAGTGGGGTAAAAACACGCACCACTTGGCTCCATAAATGCCATTCCATCTCCATGATGAAGACGAACTCCAGAGATGGAGCATTTATGCAACTGAGTGTTGAGTGAGTACATGCTATGTTCACTAGAGAGTAAGTGGTAGGCGATTGAGGAGATGTAGATTAGAGGCTCACTATGACAGACATGCACCGGCGGGTGTTAATTACTACTAAGTGTTCTTACTGTGCTTGGTAAGTGTGTTGCATGCATTATCTCATTTAATAGGCATGTGTGCGTGTGTGTGTGTGTGTGTGTATATATGCAAGGAGGAATGGAGGTGGGCACATTCCTGGCTGGGCAAACAGCAGGAGCAAAGGTACTGAAATAGAAATATGCAATGCACATAGAAGAAACGAATTAAGTTCAGAATATTCTTTAATTTATTTGCTTAACAAATATTTGTTGACATCCTCTATGTGCTAGGCACTGTGATAAGCAAAGGAGAAAGAGGAGTGGACCAGATATGGTCCAGAGTGACACTGATAACAAATACAAACAGCGATACCATGATAACTGTGATAAAACTACAAAGTTAAAAAGCAGGAACACAAGATTACTGAACTTCAGGAGGCTAACCTTGTCTGGAAGGTTATGGAAAGCTTCCCTGATATAGCATCAGCGAGAACAACAGAGAGTAGAAAAGTAGGGTCCTTCCCTTCCGGATACAGGGTAGATTTTAATTTAATAGTGAGCTTCTGAGGGAGTCAAGTCTTGATATGAATCCACTGGGGTGGAATCAAAAGAAGGAACTAGCCTGCAGCCTCATTTAGGACCAGGAGACACGGCATTAGTCAAATGAGACTCAAAGCAGGATTGAAACTGGGGATCCCAGGCAAAGGCTAGGAGCACGGACCTCCCAGGAGGCTGTCAGGTTCACCAGAATAAGCATTGTGCATTTGGATAGTTCCAGTACCTTTTCCAGGCACTTTATCCACATGGATGTTTAAAAAGAATTATCTCACCTGAGACTCACAACAAGCATAGGGAAGCGGGAATGGGAACAAACATCCTCGCCTGCCCCAGAAGGGAACTGGAAAGAGGGCTTGTCTGAAGGCACTTGGCTCCTGCGATTAGACATGGGACTTCCCATTCTCAACCAAGTCCCTATGCGCACAGCATGGTCATCAGGCAAGACCATGTTGAGCCTCAGCTGCTACTTATTTTTGAATTAATAATAATCATATAAAGAATACTTGCATAGTGTTTTATTTTTATTTTCACAGCATTTTCCTTTACACCATGTCATTGGAACATCTCATCAACCTTGCTAAAAAGACAACAAACTACAACAAAAACCCACAAGGCTTAGAGATATTTGCCCAGAACCATGCAGGTGAAAATATGGAAGAAATAAAACGCCGATTTAGGTCTTACTCCGTAGTATCCTTTGATCTTTCTGATACTCCACATCACACCACCCATCAATTCATTTATTCAAGAAATGTTTGCTGAGCAACTTTCATGGGCTAAGCCCTGTTCCAGCTACTGCAGATGCAATTCTCATAAAGAATTCACAGAGAACAAGTAACCTGATACCTTACAGAATGTATAGCCAGAGTAGTAGCAAGGTACAAAGGGGTACATAGAGGAAGAGGCAAAAGAGCTTCTTGTCTTATGGGGTAGAGGGAAATGGGGAGGCTTCATGCAGGGACTGCCATTTGAGCTCAGATGTGGTGGATAGGTAGGAGTTTTCCAGGGCAAGAAAGCAGGCAAAGATCTGAGACAGAGGAAGTGGCATATTGAAGGGCACAGGCATGACCAGGTCTGACTCTTCCAGGGAATATGGCTGGAGTGAATACAGGAGAGATGAGAGAGAAGGCTGGAATGGAAGGAGAGGACTTAATACTAGAAATTGAGAGCAGCCAGGGAGGTGTTTTCAGCAAGGGAGAGACATATTCAGATTTTTGGTTTGGGGAAACCAGCCATGCTGAATTTAGAATAAAAAGTGAAAAAAGAGCCTGAAGATGGGGAAATAGGTAAATTATGAGAGTGGCAGTGTGGGAGAAGGAATATTGCATCTGGGAGAAATCTGGGAATACAATTGGAAGATTTAGTCACTTGGATGAGAATATGAGAGAGAAGGTAAAGGATGACATGAAGCCATCTACCCTGAGGGGCCAAGAAAATGGTAGAGCCATCCAGAGAAGCCCTCTTTCCTAACACAGGCTCATGCATACACACACCACACACACGCGCACACACACACACACACACAAAGGCAAGAAAGGCTAGGTGCAGTGGCTCACACCTGTAATCTGAAAACTTTGGGAGAATGAGTTCAGGAGTTTGAGACCAGCCTGAGCAACATGATGAGATGCTATTGCTACAAAAATTTAAAACTTAGCTGTTTGTGGTGGTGTGCACCTGTAGTCCCAGCTACTTGGGAGGCTGAGGTGGGAGGATAGCTTGAGCCCAGGAGTTCGAGGCTACAGTGAGCTATGATGACACCACTGTACTCCAGTCTGGGCAACAGAGTGAGAACCCATCTCTAAAAAAAATTTTTTTTTTAAAAGACAAGAGAAATGGAAGCACATTAGCATGTTAGCAGTCTTTATCCTTGGATCACAAAATGCTTGCCAGAATTTTCTCTTTAATTTTTTTTTATCTTAGGGGAAGTTATGGTCCAGGTTGGTCTCGAACTCCTGGCCTCAGGCAATCCTCACGTCTCATAGAATTTTCCAAATATTCTATATGAGCATGTATTATATCATGCTCAGAGAAGGTAACATTTTGAAATTACTAATAATGGTAACAGTTACACTTTCTAACTACTACATTCTCATATTTTTATGAAGTAAAAACACAATTATCCCCATTTTACAGAGGAAAAGCTGATGTTCAGAAAAGTGAAGTGATCTCTGCAGGGACACATATCTATTAAGTGACTGAATCATGAGTCGACTCAGATCTGTTTGATTCCAGAAGCTAAGGCCTGACTGAACACCTGACATTGCCGTGAATTAAAAAAAAAAAAAAAAAAAAAAAAAAAAAAAGTAGATTTTAAGGAGAAGTGCTCATTAAGTTTAGTCCTGTGAGTCATAAGTTTGAGCACTGAAGAGATGACTGGGGATGTCTTTTGAACAGACTAAACATTGACTGGAGGCTGAGGAGCTCCTCATTGTGTTGATTTGAGAATTGTCCAGAGATGGTCAATGAAACAACAGCAATAGAGGAGACCATCCGGCGGTTAGTTTAGAAAATGTGAATAGAAGGAAATTGCCAAAGATCACTCAGCAAGGAAAGAGGAGTCACAGGAGAGATGTAGGTAACCTGGAAACTGAGGGAGAGAGGACTTTCAGATCACTGAGCATGATCAACTGGCATAAAATGGCCTTTAGGCAGAGTCTTATGATGAGTTTGACATGAGAATATTTATAGCATAAACTAGACTGAACACAGTCAAGGTAGGAAGTACAAAATGTCCTTTCAGGAATGGAATTGACAAGGAATTGGTGAGAGAAAGATTATAGTTCAAAATGATGGAGACAGGGGAAGGGATTTTCCCATTGCAGAAGGCTTGACTCCACTTTTAGGCTGAATGGAAGGAATGAGAGGGACAGAGGAGTCAGGATAGAGAGAAAACAACCCAAAGAACAAGCTCCTCGAGGAAATGGAAAGGGGTGCCACACACAGGTGAGAGCTTGCTCTAAAGTGCTCCTCAAAGTTAACAGTACAGTTAGAGACACTATTGCGGCATAACAAACCATACCATGTGCAAAATGTAAAGTAAAACAACCACCATCTTATGCACGCTGCTTCTGTGGGTCAGAAATTGGACAGAGCACAGTGGGGATGGCTTGTCTCTGCTTCACAGTGTCTGGGGTCTAATTTAGAAAGACAAATAGCTACGGATGACTCAAATGTCAGGGGGCTGGAATCACCCATGGTCTTTCACTCATGTATCTGATGCCTGGGCTGGGATGATTTTAAGGCTGGGCTCAGCAGGGTCGGTTCTTGGAGCACTCATGCATGGCCTGTCCATATGCCTTGGGCCTCCTACAGCATGGCAGCAGCACTTTGAGAGGAAGCAATAATACTCATGGTATCATCACTCCTGTTTTGCTGAAGAGTCCTAAACCTCAGGAAGTTCATGTCACTTGTTCAGTGTCATAGAGCTTTACAGTGTGCTCTCAATTTTGCTTAAAAAATACATTCGGGGGCGCCCAGGATGGCCAAATAGGAACAGCTCCAGCCTCCAGCTCCCAGCGTGAGTGACACAGAAGACGAGTGATTTCTGCATTTTCAACCTAGGTTCCGGGTTCATCTCACTGGGGTGTGTCGGACAGTCAGTGCTGGTCAGTGGGTGCAGCCCAACCAGCGAGAGCTGAAGGAGGGTGAGGCATTGCCTCACCTAGGAAGCACAAGGGGGAAGGGAATTCCTTTTCCTAGCCAAGGGAGACTGAGACACACAACACCTGGAAAATCAGGTAACTCCCACCCTAATACTGCGCTTTACCAAGGGTCTTAGCAAACAGCACACCAGGAGATTATACCCCACACCTGGCCCGGAGGGTCCCACGTCCATGGAGCCTCCCTCATTGCTAGCACAGCAGTCTGAGATCTAACTGCAAGGTGGCAGTGAGGCTAGGGGAGGGGTGCCTGCCATTGCTTAGGCTTAAGTAGGTAAACAAAGCTGCTGGGAAGCTTAAACTGGGTGGAACCCAACGCAGCTCAAGGAGGCCTGCCTGCCTCTGTAGATTCCACCTCTGGTGACAGGGCATAGCTAAACAAAAAGCAGCAGAAACCTCTGCAGATGTAAACGTCCCTGTCTGACAGTTTTGAAGAGAGCAGTGGTTCTCCCAGCATGGAGGTTGAGATCTGAGAAAGGACAGACTTCCTGCTCAAGTGGGTCCGTGACCCCCCAGTGTAGCTTAACTGGGAGACATCCCCCACTAGGTACAGACTGACACCTCACATCTCGCACAGCTGGATACACCTCTGAGACAAAGCTTCCAGAGCAAGAATCAGACAGCAACACTTGCTGTTCAGCAATACTCTATCTTCTGCAGCCTCCGCTGCTGATACCCAGGCAAACAGGGTCTGGAGTGGACCTCAAGCAAACTCCAACGGACCTGCAGCTGAGGGTCCTGACTGTTAGAAGGAAAACTAACAAACAGAAAGGACACCCACACCAAAACCCCATCAAAGACCAAAGGCAGATAAAACCACGAAGATGGGGAAAAAGCAGGGCAGAAAAGCTGGAAATTCAAAAAATCAGAGCGCATCTCCCCCTCCAAAGGAATGCAGCTCGTCGCCAGCAATGGAACAAAGCTGTACAGAGAATGACTTTGATGAGTTGGTTCAGTTAATCAAACTTCTCAGAGCTAAAGGAGGAACTACGTACCCAGCGCAAAGAAACCAAAAACCTTGAAAAAAGAATGGAAGAATAGATAACTAGAACAATCAATGCAGAGAAGTTCATAAACGAACTGATAGAGATGAAAACCATGACACAAGAGCTACGTGACAAATGCACAAGCTTCAATAACCAACTCGATCAACTGGAAGAAAGAGTATCAGTGATTGAAGATCAAATGAATGAAATGAAGTGAGAAGAGAAGTTTAGAGAAAAAAGAGTAAAAAGAAATGAACAAAGCCTCCAAGAAATATGGGATTATGTGAAAAGACCAAATCTACATCTGACTGGTGTACCTGAAAGTGACAGGGAAAATGGAACCACGTTGGAAAACACTGCACGATATCATCCAGGAGAACTTCTCCAACCTAGCAAGGCAGGCCAACATTAAAATTCAGGAAATACAGAGAATGCCACAAAGATACACCTCGAGAAGAGCAAATCCAAGACACATCACTGTCGGATTCACCAAAGTTGAAATGAAGGAAAAAATGTTAAGGGCAGCCAGAGAGAAAGGCTGGGTTACCCACAAAGGGAAGCCCATCAGACTAACAGCAGATCTCTTGGCAGAAACTCTATAAGCCAGAAGAGAGTGGGGGCCAATATTCAACATTCTTAAAGAAAGAATTTTCAACCCAGAATTTCATATCCAGCCAAACCAAGTTTCATAAGTGAAGGAGAAACAAAATCCTTTACAGACAAGCAAATGCTTAGAGATTTTGTCACTACCAGGCCTGCCCTACAAGAGATCCTGAAGGAAGCACTAAACATGGAAAGGAAAAACTGGTACCAGCCATTGCGAAAACATGCCAAAATGTAAAGACCATCAAAGCTAGGAAGAAACTGCATCAACTAACGAGCAAAATAACCAGCTAATATCATAATGACAGGATCAAGTTCACACATAAAAATATTAAACTTAAATGTAAATGGACTAAATGCTCCAATTAAAAGACACAGACTGGCAAATTGTATAAAGAGTCAAGACCCATCAGTTTGCTGTATTCAGGAGACCATCTCACATGCAGAGACACACACAGGCTCAAAACAAAGGATGGAGGAAGATCTACCAAGCAACTGGAAAACAAAAACAGGCAGGGGTTGCAATCCTAGTCTCTGATAAAACAGACTTTAAACCATCAAAGATCAAAAGAGACAAAGAAGGCCATTACATAATGGTAAAGGGATCAATTCAACAAGAGCTAACTATCCTAAATATATATGCACCCAATACAGGAGCACCCAGATTCATAAAACAAGTCCTTAGAGACTTACAAAGAGATTTAGACTCCCACACAATAATAATGGGAGACTTTAACACCCCACTGTCAACATTAGACAGATCAACAAGACAGAAAGTTAACAAGGATATCCAGGAATTGAACTCAACTCTGCACCAAGCAGACCTAATAGACATCTACAGAACTCTCCACCCCAAATCAACAGAATATACATTCTTCTCAGCACCACAATGCACTTATTCCAAAATTGACCACACAATTGGAAGTAAAGCACTCCTCAGCAAATGTACAAGAACAGAAATTGTAACAAACTGTCTCTCAGACCACAGTGCAATCAAACTAGAACTCAGGACTAAGAAACTCAATCAAAACTGCTCAACTACATGGAAACTGAACAACCTGCTCCTGAATGACTACTGGGTATATAACGAAATGAAGGCAGAAATAAAGATGTTCTTTGAAACCAATGAGAACAAAGATACAACATACCAGAATCTCTGGGACACATTTAAAGCAGTGTGTAGAGGGAAATTTATAGCACTAAATGCCCACAAGAGAAAGCAGGAAAGATCTAAAATTGACACCCTAAAATCACAATTCAAAGAACTAGAGAAGCGAGAGCAAACACATTCAAAAGCTAGCAGAAGGCAAGAAATAACTAAGATCAGAGCAGAACTGAAGGAGATAGAGACACAAAAAACCCTTCAAAAAACCAATGAATCCAGGAGCTGGCTTTTTGAAAAGATCAACAAAATTGCTAGACTGCGAGCAAGACTAATAAAGAAGAAAAGAGAGAAGAATCAAATAGATGCAATAAAAAATAATAAAGGGGATATCACCACTGACCCCACAGAAATACAAACTACCATCAGAGAATACTATAAACACCTCTACACAAATAAACTAGAAAATCTAGAAGAAATGGATAAATTCCTGGACACATACACTCTCCCAAGACTAAACCAGGAAGAAGCTGAATCCCTGAATAGACCAATAGCAGGCTCTGAAATTGAGGCAATAATTAATAGCCTACCAACCAAAGAAAGTCCAGGACCAGACAGATTCACAGCCCAATTCTACCAGAAGTACAAGGAGGAGCTGGTACCATTCCTTCTGAAACTATTCCAATCAATAGAAAAACAGGGAATCCTCCCTAACTCATTTTATGAGGTCAACATCATCCTGATACCAAAGCCTGGCAGAGACACAACAAAAAAAGAGAATTTAGACCAATATCCCTGATGAACGTTGATGCAAAAATCCTCAATAAAATACTGGCAAACCGAATCCAGCAGCACATCAAAAAGCTTATCCACCATGATCAAGTGGGCTTCATCCCTGGGATGCAAGGCTGATTCAACATATGCAAATGAACAAACATAATCCAGCATATAAACAGAACCAAAGACAAAAACCACATGATTATCTCAATAGATGTAGAAAAGTCCTTAGACAAAATTCAACCAACCTTCATGCTAAAATCTCTCAATAAATTTGGTATTGATGGAACGTATCTCAAAATAATAGGAGCTATTTATGATAAACCCACAGCCAATATCATACTGAATGGGCAAAAACTGGAAGCATTCCCTTTCAAAACTGACACAAGGCAGGGATGCCCTCTCTCACCACTCCTATTCAACATAGTGCTGGAAGTTCTGGCTAGAGCAATCAGGCAAGAGAAAGAAATAAAGGGTATTCAATTAGGAAAAGAAGAAGTCAAATTGTCCCTGTTTGCAGATGGCATGATTGTATATTTAGAAAACCCCATCATCTCAGTCCAAAATCTCCTTAAGCTGATAAGCAACTTCAGCACAGTCTCAGAATACAAAATCAATGTGCAAAAATCACAAGCATTCTTATACACCAATAACAGACAAACAGAAAGCCAAATCATGGATGAACTCCCATTCACAATTGCTTCAAAGAGAATAAAATACCAACTTACAAGGGATGTGAAGGACCTCTTCAAGAACTATAAACCACTGCTCAGTGAAATAAAAGAGGACACAACAAATGGAAGAACATACCATGCTCATGGATAGGAAGAATCAATATTGTGAAAATTGCCATACTGCCCAAGGTAATTTGTAGATTCAATGCCATCCCCATTAAGCTACCAATGACTTTCTTCACCAAATTGGAAAAGAACTGCTTTAAAGTTCGTATGGAACCAAAAAAGACCCTGCATTGCCAAGACAATCCTAAGCCAAAAGAACAAAGCTGGAGGCATCAGGCTACCTGACTTCAAACTATACTACAAGGCTACAGTAACCAAAACAGCACGGTACTGGTACCAAAACAGAGATATAGACCAATGGCACAGAACAGAGACCTCAGAAATAATACCACACATCTACAGCCATCTGATCTTGACAAACCTGACAAAAACAAGAAATGGGGAAAGAATTCCCTATTTAATAAATGGTGCTGGGAAAATTGGCTAGCCATAAGTAGAAAGCTGAAACTGGATCCGTTCCTTACTCCTTATACGAAAATTAATTGAAGATGGATTAGAGACTTAAATGTTAGACCTAAAACCATAAAAACCCTAGAAGAAAACCTAGGTAATACTATTCAGGACATAGGCACGGGCAAGGACTTCATGTCTAAAACACCAAAAGCAACGGCAACCCAAAAGCCAAAATTGACAAATGGGATCTCATTAAACTAAAGAGCTTCTGCACAGCAAAAGAAACTACCATCAGAGTGAACAGGCAACCTACAGAATGGGAGAAAATCTTTGCAAACTACTCATCTGACAAAGGGCTAACATCCAGAACCTACAAAGAACTCAAACAAATTTACAAGAAAAAAAACAAACAACCCCATCAAAAAGTGAGCAAAGGATATGAACAGACACTTCTCAAAAGAAGACATTTATACAGCCAACAGACACATGAAAAAATGCTTATCATCACTCGCCATCAGAGAAATGCAAATCAAAACCACAGTAAGATACCATCTCACACCAGTTAGAATGGTAATCACTAAAAAGTCAAGAAACAACAGGTGCTGGAGAGGATGTGGAGAAATAGGAACACTTTTACACTGTTGGCGGGACTGTAAACTAGTTCAACCATTGTGGAAAACAGTGTGGCGACTCCTCAAGGATCTAGAACTAGAAATACCATTTGACCCTGCCATCCCATTACTGGGGATATACCCAAAGGATTATAAATCATGCTGCTGTAAAGACACACGCACACGTATGTTTATTGCGGCACTATTCACAATAGCAAAGACTTGGAATCAACCCAAATGTCCATCAGTGACAGACTGGATTAAGAAAATGTGACACATATACACCATGGAATACTATGCAGCCATAAAAAAGGATGAGTTCATGTCCTTTGTAGGGACATGGATGTAGTTGGAAACCATCGTTCTCAGCAAACTATCACAAGAACAGAAAACCAAACATCGTATGTTCTCACTCATAGGTGGGAATGGAACAATGAGATCACTTGGACACAGGAAGGGGAACATCACACATTGGGGCCTATTGTGGGAAGGGGGGAGTGGGGAGGGATAGCATTAGGAGATATACCTAATGTAAATGTAAATGACGAGTTAATGGGTGCAGCACACCAACATGGCACATGTATACATATGTAACAAACCTGCACGTTGTGCACATGTAGCCTAGAACTTAAAGCATAATAAAAATAAATAAATAAATAAATAAATAAATAAAAATGTGTGTGTATGTATGTATGTATATATATATAAATTCTTACCACATATAGAAAAAATTTTGGGAGAGTACCTCTGAAAATTTTAGAAGTAGTCATATTTAAATAGTGTGATTTTTATTTCCTTTTACATTTTCTCTGTTTTGTTTCTATGTTTTAGCAATGATTATGAATTCCTCATACATTAAAAGTTTTGTTTTTACTTTTTAGATGAAGCCTTCTCTAAGTAGTCTAACAACCCCTTGGACATAGTTGTTTTCAGGACAAGCCCAGGGGTGGCATCTCCTGGATGGAAATACAAACCAAACATTTGCCAGGCATGTACCAAGGGTTTCATACTTGACATCGTCTTGTCTTATAAAAGAGATTCTCACGCTGTGGGACTGACTCAGACATCATGCCTCTTCAGCTAGACAGAGGAACTGACATTCCCTAAGGTATCCTATAACATAGCTATATCAGAGATGGGCATATGAGGAGGCCAGGACACCACTGAGCAACATGCATTGTGGTTGAGCATCATACTACCATGACCAAGAGTCCAGGTTAAGAATTCCAGCATGCTTCTCTCAACATAACATAACTTGATTCTGGGCTTTCAGGCTTTTAGGTTCTTTCTATCTTCTGAAACTCATCCAAGATTTTCAGCTCATACTTTAAACATGTTAAGGGCATCCTTGAAACACAACGGCATCTCCCCTGAGATGCTCACCCTCCTAGTTTACGCAGTTTTAAGTTGGGGGTTTTATTCATTTAAATGAAAATGTAAGAATTTTAATTGAGGTTGAAATTTTTAAATGTTGGCTTTGAATGCAGTTTAGATGAAGTATAATCAAAATGCAGGTTCAAATTCAACCAGCCCTTTCTGAGAACTGTGCCTTGCACTGTGCCCAGTCCTCTCTGATGAGCATGCACTCTTGTGTTCTCAACATTCAATCTGCCTTCTTCTGTCAACCCCAAATCAGGCGAGGCCAGCAAGTGAACAGTATCTGAACTCAACCGCTGAGTTCACCCAGAATCTAACTGGCCTTGCGTGTGAAATATGTTATTTTGATGAGGAATCAGGGGACCAATTAGCTGAGAGGCTTTGGACAAGTCCTCCATTTAGTCACCTGTAAAACGAGAAGAGGACAAGAAATTGGAGGAGGCATCTCTAAGACCCTTCTGGCCCTAAAGTCTCTGCTTCTTCAAGTCACAGATGTGAGCATGTCTCTTGTTACATCAGAGCTGCCCTTTCTCTATCATCAGACAGCCACATGCCCACAAGTTACCTACCAGGAGGCACACAAACATATCCATACACATCCTGAGCCCACACCCCTGCAGCAAACAGCCTCACCCAGGTTCACACAAGAAGCAGCCACCTGCACATGTGACCAACCCTGGCGGCTCCTGAGCAGCTGCTCCTCTCTGCTCTCTAAAGCAGTAAAAGTGATGTGTTCCCCTTATTGAAACTTTTTTCTCTTAAAGAATCAGAAGCCTCCTTCACTCTTGCCTTCTCACTATCTGGAACTCAACCCTGTTTACTATAATTGGCTATTTTAATTTTCTACGTGACCGTGAATTCCACAAGGAAAACAGCTGTGTGTCATCTTACTGAGGGTTTGGCTTCAGCAACTAGCTGGGAGCTAGGTACAGAAGAATCGAGTGCTGAATAACCTTGTCACCCCTCCCGGCCCACTCTTGCGGTGGATTAGAGACGAATGCATGTTCTCTGACACCTCCCTAGTCAAGAGATGAAGTCCAAATCCCCTTTCCTTCTATCTTGGTAGGCAGATCCCATTTGTGGGGTTTGTTTGTTTTTTTTTTTTTGAGATGGCGTCTCACTCTGTCACCCAGGCTGGAGTGCAACGGCACTATCTCGGCTCACTGCAACCTCCACCTCCCAGGTTCAAGCAATTCTCCTGTCTTAGCCTCCCAAGTAGCTGGGATTACAGGTGCATGCCGCCACTCCCGGCTAACTTTTTGTATTTTTAGTAGAGACGGGGTTTCACCGTGTTCCCCAGGCTGGTCTTGAACTCCTGAGTTCAGGCAATCTGCCCACCTCAGCCTCCCAAAATGCTAGGATTACAGGCATGAGCCACTGTGCCCAGTGATCCCATTAGTATTATTCCTAGTTTCTAGAGGAGGAAACTGAGGCTCAGAGACTCAGAGATGCGATCCTCAAGGTCACCCAACTAGCAGGTGGGAAAGTCAAGATTCAAGTTGAGATCCTTTTAACTCCAAAGTTCAAGCCCTCGGTAACCACTGGGCTATCTTGCTTCCCAAACCAAGTTACAGAGGGTGTGCCTGTTTGTGTATATATGTGTGGCCTACAGAGAGATGTGGCATACAGAGAGGTGTGGCATACAGAGAGGTAGAAAAACTGGATACCTCCTAGAGCAAGCATTGGCATCGTACAGCTCACAGTCAAACCTGGCCTGTTTTCATAAATAACACTTCGTGGAGACGCAGCCACACTCATTCATTTACATACCGTCTATGGTTACTTTCACACCACCACAGCTAAGCTGAGTAGCTGCGACTCAGCAACCATGTGGCCCGAAAAGCCTGAAGTATTGACTAGCTTATCCTTTGCAAAAAGTTTGCTAATGCCTGTTCTAGGATCTACATAGGAGATTACTTACATCCCTTCAAGGACACAAGGGCCTCATTTTTTCCTGAGGCAAGATATAAAGTTATCAACTTGCCCCAGTTTTTCCTAGACTTTCTGTTATTTTTTTTCCAGGAAAGCCTCTTAGTCCTGGGAAAACTGGGATGGTTGCTCATCCTAGTTCTAGATGATGCACCACAGACTACATAAAGGTGCAGTCCTGCTCTCCCTTGAAATGCCCTAACTGCAGCTTCCACGGCTGCCTGAGGAGGAATCAGATGCCCCAGGCACAGAAGGTACTTCCTTCTCTGCCAAGGTCCCACCACAGAGCAGGCCCAAGGCAAGGCCACCCTGTTAATAAGCTTAATTGGATTTGCCAGCTGAGCCATGAATTCATTATCCCTGTCAATCCCCTGCCTTAGAGAGCCAAGAAAAATTCCTAGAGGAAATGATAAAGGCCTCTTGTCTGGGCCTGAGCCTCCCTTCTTTCTCTCCCTCCTACCCTGAAAAGACATATAGTGTCCTACCTTCATGCATTCCAGGACATAAAGGAGATACTGTCAATGATGCAGACGTTTTAAGAAGCAGCATTTTCATAATGAAAAAAAGGTCTGGCTGACTTTTTGTTGTTGGTGGTTTTTTTGTCGGTTTTTCTTTTTTTGAGACACGGTCTCCCTCTGTCACTCAGGCTGCAGTCCAGTGGTGCAATTAATCACGGCTCACTGCAGCCTCCATCTCCTGGGCTCAAGCAATGCTCCCACCTCAACCCTTCAAGTAGCTGGGACTACAGGCACGCACCACCACACCCAGCTAATATTTTTGTATTTTTTGTAAAGACAGGGTTTCGCCATGTTGCCCAAGCTGGTCTCGACCTCTTAAGCTCAAGCGATCCACCCACTTTGGCTTTCCAAAGTGCTGGGACTACAGGCATGAGTCACCACACCTGGCCAGTCTGGCTCTTTTTTTTTTTTTTTTTTTTTCATGTCTTTACCATGTTCTTGGGGTGTGTATCATAGGAGTGGAGTAGGTGATGTGCATATACATAGCCTATGCCTAATTTTTCAGATGCGTGAACTTTCACAGGTTTAATAATTGGCCTGAAGGTCCCCTCACTTTTGACATTCGCATCTTGATGCACAGGAGCCCACATAATGAGAGTTGTATGGACGAATTATCTATTAGCAAAATTATGTAACACAATGCCAAAAACCTGGGTGTGAGCTGAGACTGGGAGAAGAGCAGCCAGAAAAGGCCCCTCTCCCTGTGCAGTTCTCAGAGGGAAGCCGGAGCTGCCTCAACAGCACAAAGAAAAGGGAGGGCCTCTTGCCTTCCTCCCAAGCTTGAGTGATAAGCTCTGAAGACAGGCGGTTCTGGAAGAATGGACTCAGCTTCTAGAGCCCCTGACCAGGAAAAGAGGAAAGACTAGAGTAGTTTCAGCAAACTGCAGTCCTCAGGCCACATCTGGCCTCCCTTTGTTTTGGTACAGCCTGCCCACAAGCTAAGAACAATTTTTACATTTTTTTAATGGTTGAAAAAATTAAAAGAATACTATTTGTGATGCGTAAAAATTACATGAAATTCAAATTTCAATCTCCATCAGTAAAGTCTTATGGAAACATGGCCAAACTCATTTGCTTTTGTGTTCTCTATGGCTGCTTTACCATTTTACAGATAAAGAAACTGAGGTCCAGAGGGATGAAATAAGTGAATCATCCCAAAGTCACACAGTTTGTAAGAGGCAAAACTGAGATTTGAGCTTAGGTCTGCCTGCAAACAAAACGTCATCACTCTAACAAGCCACCCTCTCGAAGGAGGCAAAGAAGTGGGTTCTCGGGTGGGTGGGTCAAGGAGAAATTTGGATGACCGATGTAAACTCAAACCTGAGGGACAGGCCAGTGTTAATCAATGGACAACAGCTGGCTCATGCAGGGTGTACAACTGGAAGATACCTCAACAGAAGCTGAGAGACATTGGAAAATACTGCACGGCACCTCCTCATTTTACAGAAGGGGAGTCCGGGAGTCCGAGGGCATGAGAGATAGAAGACTTTGCCTGGAATCATCCAGGCAGTCACAGTCAGAGCCAAGTGGAGAAACTACCACATCATTAGCCCCAAGAGATGAGAGTTGGGTGCCAGCTTCAAGGAATGGGGTCAGTGGGAGAGATGCTCTGGCTGGCGGATTCCAGTTCCACAGGCGGTCTTGGGCAATTCTGGAGACAAACATGGGTCAGAGGCCAAACTAAGGCTCAGTGCACCTACCTTTAGTTCCCCAAAGTTGCAGAAGACAAAATAAATTTGCATTTTTACAATGGGATAAATTAATGTGAACTAAAGTACACTTGTAAAAGTTGATCTGTTTGAAAAGGAAAGAAAATGTCCTAAGAAAGGCCCCACATTGGGGTCAAAGCTCAGTATCTGCAGTTAGTATCTGAGCCCCACTTACTAAATGCCTCTGTCCTAGTTGTACTTTCTTTTCCAGTTTTGATCAGAGGAGAGACTGAGCACGGAGGACAGAACCACGTGCTTGAGTCACCAAATCCTCCTCAAGCATCTGTTGTGAACTGGGCTTTCTGGGTGCATTCTCACTGATCCTAAAAGACAGGCAAAATCATTTCCATTTTATTTGTGAGGAAACTGAGGCTTAGAGTGACCAAGTGATCACCTGAGGTCATACAGCTAGAAAAAAAACAGAAGCCAGGTGTCTCCACACTTGGAGGAGGGTTAAGTTTGGTAAATATGAAAAGGACTTCTTTCTCCCAGACCTGCTGGGTTTTTCAGCCTCGCTGGTATGGCCAGATGCCTTTCCTCCCTGGCAAGATGTCTTCTATTGAACTCTCAGGGCTGAAACCAGGTTACTGAAGGGAAGCTGCCACCTTAGAGAGTTAAACGCATCGCAGATGCAGATAAAGGCAGATTGTAAAATTCCATACCTGCAATCAGATGGCTCAGATTCCTCTGCGGGGTCAAATGCCACCACAAATGTCTTTTTGATATAGGCTGAAGGAGCTGATAATGTAAACCTTAACAACCCGGGCAGGGCCCTTTTCATCTCCCTGATCACACTCATCTCAGGATGAAATGGGCCGCAGGGAAGGGTTCACAACTCAACTCTCAACTCCAAAGGTTCCTGAAAGATAACCCCACACCTTGTGCAAAGTTATGACAGGAAGCCCCACCAGGCCTTTGTGATAAGCTCTCCCAGCACATTGCCGGGGACTGACAATTGTTTGGCAAAGGGGTGGTGTCCACTGCTTCAACTGTGACTTTGGACTAGAGAGTTGTAACAGATGAATGTGGCTTAGGCCCGGCAACCGTGCTCTGCCTTATGTCAGGGACTGGCTGAGATTACTTCAAGAGAGAAACTGATGCTACTAAACCCCTATGTAGTGTGAGTGACACTCTAGTGGCAAGTGACAACCCTGGATACATATCAAGGGGATGGGGAGAGACATGCTGAACTGGCTGCAGTTGAGTTTTTGGGAGAGTGTTTTAGCGCTATAACCACTTTTAGCTCTAGACTCAGGCTTCTGCTGAGTTTCGGCTCCAGTCTTTCGTATTCCACATAATAGATGCCTTCCTGCTACTCCCAGTTATCTGGGAGTCTATGAGCCATGAGTCTAAGTGTCTCAGAAATCAACTACTGGCCACACACTCCAGAAAGACAATGAAAGTCCTGACATTGTGGGAATCTCCCCAGCCCATTTCTCCAAGCCTGCCCAAGCAGAACTCTAGAGCTTTGATCTATGCCAAAGATCTACACCCAAAATGCCAAACTTCCAGAAGTTCCCACGTATACGTAGCGTGCTGGTCCGAGGCCTTTGTGTGTGCTGTACCCTCTGTCCAAAACTCCATTTCCCCACTTGTCCACCCACCCACCTCCTCCTCTTTCTTCATAACGTGGTGCAGACATCCTCTCAAAACCAGTCTTTCCTCGAACCTCCAGGGTGGCCCTCCTCCTCCTCTTCCTCTGTGCTCTCACAGCCTCCTACCTCACCCCACTGCCCTTTTCTCTCAGCACCTCTCTTGTCAACACTCAACTGGGTGTCCATCAATCTTCACCACTAGTCAAGCCATGGCCTTCACCATCCCTAGAGTTGCACAATCAGTGCTTGACCCATAGAAGATTTTTAATAGACACTTATCTTCTTAAACATTTGGAAGAATTAACTGAAACCACAAACTCGCCCTAGAGCAGCCTTTCTTTAGAAATCTCATTTATTTGTTCAGCACATGTTTTTGTGCACCTGCTAGGGGTCAGGCACTGTGACAGCACAGGAAAGACAATGGGGAGCAAAATAGGCCTTGCCTCTGCCCTCAGGGAGCTGATTTGTGGCAGCATCAAACAGCAGTGGCACTATTAACCTTTTTCTTAATAGATATTTTTTAGTTCTTTTTTTAAAAATTTTTAAGTTCTATTTTTAATTAACAAATAATAATTCTATATAGTATATATATTGCATTGTGGAATAGTTAACAATTCTATCACCTCACATACATATTTTTTTGTGGTAAAAACATTCGAAATCTATTCTTCTAGTAATTTCGAAATATATAATGGACTACTATTTATTAGAGCCACCATTCCGTGCAATAGATCACTCCCATGTTTACTGCAAAATTATTCACCATAATTAATATATGGAAGCAACCTGGGTATTCATTATTCGATAAATGGATGAAGAAAATGTGGTGTCTATACACAATGGAATATTTTTCAGCCTTTAAAAAGGAGGAAATTCTGGGCCAGGTGTGGTGGCTCACACCTGTAATCTCAGCACTTTGGGAGGCCAAGGCAGGTGGGATCACCTGAGGTCAAGAGTTCGAGACCAGCCTGGCCAACATGGTGAAACCCCAACTCTACTAAAATTACAAAAAATTAGCCAGGCCTGGTGGTGCACCTGTAATCCCAGCTACTCTGAAGGCTGAGGCAGGAGAATAGCTTGATCCCGGGAAGCGGAGGTTGCAGTAAGCCGAGATTGCTCCATTGCACTCCAGCCTCAGCAACAAGAGTGAAACTCCATCTCAAAAAAAAAAAAAAAATTATGTCATTGGCAGAAACACGAATGAACCTGGAGGACAGTATGCTAAGTGAAATAAAGCAGGCACAGAATGACAAAAGACCACATGATCTCATTTAAATGTGGAATCAGAAACAAAGTAGAGAGTAGAGCATAGAATGGTGATTACAAGTGGCTGGGGCAAAGGGACAGATGGGGAAAGAGAGATGCTGATCAAAGGGTACAACTAACTATTTAACTGTGGTTCTGATAAATGTTACCAAAGAATGAGGCCAGGATTGGGGGAGGCAAATAAGGTACTGGTCCCAAGTACAAAATTTAAGGTGGAGCAAAAACAAACAGGAAAAAGACAAATCAAAATTAATACAAAAACACTCATGCTCAAGAAAATATCCAAAATGTAAACAAAGCCCAAAGCATCACGCCAAGGCACAATACAGCCAAAGGTATAAGGAAAATATGCACCCCTATGGACATGAGTTTGCATATTTTAATGGTTATTTTTTCCTAGAACATTAAAGTAGTTGAAAATCACTGAACAATGTAAAAGTAGGATACTAAAACTCACAACATTATTTTACGTTTAAATATTTTATTTATTACCAAGCAGAATTTATCTTTTTATTATACCTTAAGCTAATTAAAAAATCATTTAAGATTGCCACTTGGTCACATGAATTTATCAAACATGACAATTTTCTCCAATGAAAGCAAGATAAGCAAAGAAGTAGACACTGAAAATATTGAGTGCTTGCTTCCAAAAAAGCCTGGAGTATACATTTTTCCTTTCCTTCAGGCACCAGCTTGGCTCACAAGAGCATGGGTCTTTATTTAAAATTTGCGATTTTGTTCACCTTGAATTTTTTGCATTAATTTTGATGTGCTAAATAATTGCATTAAAATACTATTTATCTTGATTGTGAAGGGGGTTTTATGGACACCCACTTAAAATTTTGCACCCAAAAGTGAGTCCCTCTTTTGCCTCAACCTAATCCCAACCTTGCAAAATAAGGGTAGAGGAGGCCAAACCTAGGCTGAGTGTGAAGGAGGGCTCCCCCGGGGATGTAACAATAAGCATGAATCCTGGTGGAAGATGACACAGTTAGAACTGTAGAGGGCTCTGCCTCCAGTTAAACCCTGGGCCAGGAAGGAACTTGCTAAAGAATAACGGTAATAACTGCAAACACAGACATCATGCTAGTATGCAGAGGCACTGTTCTAGCAGACATTCATTTGATTCTCACTGCAAACTTACGATGCTGGTATTATTATTACAATTTTACAGACCAAAACTAGGACACAAAAGTGGTAAGCTAGAAGTTCCAAGTCACAGAGCCATGAAGTGATCCAGCTAGAAAATGAATGCAGGCAATCTCAGGCCCAGTCCATCCTGGAAAGCCTTCCTCTCTGTCACTCACAGAGAAGTTTACACTGGCTAGGATGGAGTGAGACACCAAGAGGCTGCCATGAGTGGAGAGGGAGATATAGGGCCCAAAGTTCCAGCCTTGTGAAGGTCCCAGTAGGAATTCTAAACCCTTGGAGGGAAAGTAACTGGTGCCATCTTAATGTTATTTTATTTTGCCTCTTTCTTCCTGCTCTCATCTTTACAGGTGTCTTGTGCCTTAATCTTGGAAATCTGGAAATACTCTGTTCAGATGGTCCCTGGAAAGACGTAGAGCAGAGGTGTTTTATTCTAATTTACTTTATAATTTAAATGAGGGATGTCTCAGCCAAGACAGAGTGAGTTCCAACACACTACTAACGCAAAGCCTTGCCCATACAGCCATGGGGTCAAGGGACCTACAGCAAACAAGAACCTCAGCATCGTCGGTCAACAACCCTTGACAACAGGTAGTAACATACAGAGTGGTCAAGCACACAGGTTCTGGTATTAAATTGCCTTTGTCTTGACTTTGCAACCTTGGGCAAATTACTTAAAGCCTCTAAACCTCAGTTTTCTCACTTTTAAAATGGGGTGTCATCACAGTGTCTGTCATTACAGAGACTGGCTCAGCTGGTCACAAAACCCACTTTTCTCTTTTCCTAGCCCAGAGCTAGCCTATACTTATTGCACAGATTCCCTTGCAATTTGGTGTGGCTGTGACTAAGTATTGGCCAAAAGAATGTGCACAGAAGCAACAGGTACCACGTCCAGGCCTGACTCATGCAATCTCCTTTACTGCTGTCTGCTCTCTTTCTTCCTTTCCCTGTCTGCTGGCAGAATGCTGAGCCCCAGGGTGACTTCAGAAGCTGTGTGTTGAATACAGAGTGTCTGTTAGCTGGAATCCGTGATTAAGTATGTGGAGCAGAGAGCTACTGTCTTGGACCAGGTTTCCTCTAAGCAGAGGCTAAGACAGGGATTAAAGTGTATGTGATTCACTGAAGGAGGGATTTCAGGGAAAAGGAAGTGTACAAAGCAGGAGAGGACAGGAAAAGGAACTAATCGAGTATGTGGTTTCACCAGGGTACTAATCTGCGGCAAGATTCCACAGGAGCCCTGGAGCTTGAATTCCACCAGAGCTGGGCCCGCCTGGAAGCAAGTGGGGAGGGCGGCCTTAGTACCTGTATCAGGCAGTAATTGGCTAAAGGCTACCACTGCCACCCCACGAGGTGGGAGGTGTCACCTCCTGGGCGAGGCAGACCCATCTCTCCTCCCCCCGCCATTCTGCAGAAATCAATTTTCTGGAAAGCGGGGTAGCTGTGAGCGCCCCCCGTGGGAACCTGGACGCTGCGTAGGGCTCCAACAGCACCCACTATAGACATCGCACTTCCCAGTCAGGAATTCCTGATTTATGAGAGCAATAAATTAAGTTCATTTTCTTAAGCCTCTGTGATTTCTGGGTTTCTATGTATCAGTGTAAGGAACATAAGCAATACTGTGTACTTCATGGGGTTATGTAACGATTAAATGAGATGCTGCATTTGAGTTACTTAACATGTGGTACGTGTTCAATGACCATTAGCCACAATTAGTAATTATTGCGTTGTGGCAGGTAATAGAGATGGAGAAATATCTGCTCTGCCTTCTCTGGAGGGTTTCATGGTCTTGTGGGCACAAGACAGATGGAAATTAATGATGAGAGAAATACAGTAGGGGCCGTGTCTGAAATGTGCTTATAGCCGCTCACACCTGCATCTACCTAGGAGCAGAAGAAAATGCTTCAAGGCAGAGTGATGCTTGAGTTGACTTCTCAGGAATAAGCAGGTGCTCTCAAGCAGACAAAAGAGAGAAGAGCACTTCCAGCAAAGAGGACATGCATTTATGCCACGTCCAAGGGCATTTCTTGTGCTCCGAGGTCTCTGTAGTATTCACACAAGTGTTGACCTTGCCTGTTGAATCAGCGACCTCTACAGTTGAAGCCCAACTGCCACTTGGCTATATAATCCAGGACAGGTTATGAAACCTCTTGATCCGTGGCATCTACAGTTGTCAGGGGTGGGAGAGGGATAGTGACACCATCCCTCCCTCAAGCTTGAGATAAGGTTTTAATTCCAGTCCCGGGCAGCATAATACCTTGCCATAGGGGGTTCTGGATTACTGTTAACCCCTGATATGGCTTGGCAGTGTGTGCACCCAAATCTCATCTTGAATTGTAGTTCCCATAATTCTCATGTGTTACAAGAGGGAGCCGGTGGGAGGCAATTTAATCAAGGGGATTGTTACCCTTGTGCCGTTCTCATGATAGTGAGAGAGTTCTCATGAGATCTGATGATTTTATAAGGGGCTTTCCCCCCTTTTTCTCAACACTTCTCCTTGCTACTGGCATGTGAAGAAAGATGTTTGTTTCCCCTTCCACCATGATTGTAAGTTATCTGAGGCCTCCCCAGACCTGCAGAACTGTGACTCAATTAACCTCTTTCCTTTATAAATTACCCAGCCTCAGGTATTTCTTCATAGCATCATGAAAATGGACTAATACCACCCCCTCCATTTTCTTGCATCCCCTCCAGCTCCATCCTTCCCCCAGTGGTCTTCCAGAGCATCAACCTCAGGAGAACTTAGTTGGAACCAAAAGCTTCCACCTCCCAGCCTCCTTAAACCTCACCTTTCTCCTCTACATCTGTCCCAAACTAGAAGTTGAGCTACTTACTAAGGGCCATACACTTTCCATCAGCACTCCCATCCCCATTCTCCCACCAGTCCCTGATCACAACCAAGGCCCCTTCTCCTTTCCCAGTCTTCCTTTTGCATGCCCCACCAGCTAGCAGAAGTTTGAGGAAGTATTTATGTGCAATGTACAAAGTGAGTTCCAGTTCCCTGACAGCCAGCTTTATTTTTAGCAGCCCTCCAGGCTCCTGCATGACTCTTTCGAGCTCCTTGGCTTCCCTGTCTTTTCAGCAGGAGCAGAGATGTGCCTGGATACAAATAAGATACACACTCTGAGTCTTTTTTACCTAAATATTTGCAGCTCCCAACCAGCAAGTCTAATAGTCCAGCCTTCTCTCTGTGAACCTATTTCTTCTTCCCCACTCCTCAACTCCTTGCTTTTGTAGTTTTTGGATTACTGCCAGGAGCAATCATTTCCCTTTCCCCATAAAGGAGCAGGGAGATGCTTCCCTTTCCAAATACAGAGACACTGGAGCAGGAGGGGCTGCAGAACCATATTAGGCAATGAATCTCAGCTACACTCCTGCACAACAAGGAAAATCCAAGAGAGGAGACCCCAAAATAATAATAATAAATAAATAACAACAACAACAACAAAAACTCACACAGGAGAAAAGGTTTAAGGCTTTAAGGATAAACATGTTGCTTAGAACCTAGGGGTTAGGTCTTATAAGTTCCCTTAACCCCAGCCAGAGAGCTGGAAAACGGATATGGCTAAGCCCAAAACACAATAGACACAGCTCTGCTGTCCCCACTGTGTATGTGAGGGTCAGTCCAGTGGGGCTGAAGGTAAGCCCATGGCTCTGGAGTACCTGCCAGACTTGTGCCCATATCCTTCATTCAAGCTACACAACCTGTCTGAGACTGTTTTGTCATCTGCAAAATGAGATAATTAATGATGCCTTCCTTGTAGGTTTCCTGTGAGCATTCAGTATGATAATTACAGAAGGTACTTATCACTGAGCACTGCTCCATCCACTGCCAGCGCTTAGTATGGGGTTGTTGTTATGATTTTCATTTTTTACATTCATTTGCCACAAAAACCCTGGAAACTCTTCCCAAGAAATGGGAACTCTTGAATAGGATGATTGGCTTCTTATTATTATTTTTTTTTTTGGCAGCCCCAGAACTTAGCATAGCATAGTATCATACACTCAATGTTGGCTGAAGATGAAAAGGTAGAAGATACCATTCCTAGTTCATAGATCAGATCTACGGAATAAAGGAACCCCAGTTTGTACGCCTCCAGCCCCTGTCTTTTCACTAAGCCATGCTTATCCTGAGCTGCCTCACTAGAGACAGGCAAAGTTATCACAGGTGTTTGTCTGAGGGGTAAAGAGGGCTGGGGATGCTTCCATTTCAGACCAGAAACAGGCAGGTGCCAGCTGGTGGTTGCTTGTCCTACACAGGTGTTCTGCATTGCCAGTTCTAACCCTTGGAATTTCTCAGCTGGTCAATCACCTACTCATTCATTCACTCATTGGTTCATCAAGGAGTGATTGCAAACCTGGGAACAGAGGAGACAAAACGCAATGAGACATGGGCTCTACCCTCGTGAAGCTCACAGTCTACCAACAGACACAGCCTGTACATAAGCAATTGCTGCATTCAGAGATGAAAGTTTTAAAGAAGGTTTGCTCGAGGTCCAACTAGAGATGGTGGAGTAAGAGGTCAGAACTACTTTGGGGGCAAGAACAGGGATCAGAGAGGATTTTATCCAGAAGTAAAGGCTAGAGCTGGCTGGGACCTCACTGAGTGAACAGGATGAAGAAGGCACTGCCAGCTGAGAAAACAGACAAAGGCACAGAGGCATGGCTGAGAAGAAAGCATTAAAAAGACCACAAACAGCCAGGTGAGATGGTGCATGTCTGTAGTCCCATCTACTCAGGAAGCTGAGGCTAGAGGATTACTTGAGCCCAGGAGTTTTAGGCTACAGTGAGCTACAATTACACCACTGCACTCCAGCCTGAGCAACAGGGCAAGACTCTGTCTCAAACAAACAAACAAACAAAAGAAGCAAACAACTGGGAACGTCAGATACCTGGGAAGAGTTAGGAGCAATGCAGCTGGAGAAGGCAGCAGGAACAGGCTGAGCAAGCCTCCTGAGCTTTATCCTGAAGACAGCTGTGGACCACTGAAGATTTTCAGGCAGGAAAATGCTATGACAGATTTGCATTTTAGGAACAAGGTGACCCTTTCTGACCCATGCACGAACTCACCAGGCCCACTTAAATGAAGGTGTGCTCTATGTTTTTCTTCTGACTCTCAGCAGCATTTGTCACTGGAGGACATCTCCCTTTCTTTGTATTCTGGGACTGAGCCCGAGCTTGACTCTCCTCCCACCTCTCAGACCGTGCCTTCTCAGCAAGTTCCTCTTTCACCAGGACTTTCCAAACGTGAATGTCTCCCAATCTTTCTGCCAAAAACTAACTGCCTTCATTTGCTGTCTGCTCTGTCTCTTGGGAATCTCATCCACACCTGCAGCTTCAACATTTTAAAGTACTTTGAAGGTGAGTCCTCAACCCGAATCTCCAGCAGGGTTGTATGTATGATAGAGAGCCCCACAGTGTTGCTCAGTTGCCTAAACATTACTGGCTAACATTACAAAGTCTTTCCAGCAGAGCAGATTTGTAGCCACATGAGAGAGTTTAGCTAAATCCTGTTTTATGTTAAAATTGTCACAAATGTATTGAAGTATTAAAGAGGTAAAAAGTAGCTTGGAGGCCGGGCGCAGTGGCTTACACCTGTAATCCCAGAACTTCAGGAGGCCGAGGCAGGCAGATCACAAGGTCAGGAGTTCGAGAGCAGCCTGGCCAATATGGTGAAACCCTGTCTCTATTAAAAACACAAAAATTAGCTGGGCGTGGTGGCGCACACCTGTAATCCCAGCTACTCAGGAGGCTGAAGCAGGAGAATCACTTGAACCTGGGAGGTAGAGGTTGCAGTGAGCCAAGATTTTGCCACTGCACTGCAGCCTGGGCGACAGAGTAAGACTCAGTCTCAAAAAAAAGAGAAAAAAAAAGTAGCATGGATAAGTACTGTTATACTCATCGAATAGATTCTTAGCCCTCTTCAGCAAGTGTTTACTGAAAACGTACTCAATATACAACCCTATGCTGGGCACTATGGAACATACAAAGGCAACCTTTCATCCTCTCCTTTTCCTCAATGTGTTTTCACACCAGTGAGGGGCAACAGAACCCCTCTGTGACCAAGAGCACAAACTTTGGGCTTGACAACTTAGGTTTGCATCCTTGCTCCTCACAAGCACAATCTTGGGAAAGCTGTTCCATCTCTTTTAAGCTCAGTTTCTTCATCTGTAAAATGGGGAACACAGTACATCCCTCATAGACTGGTTTCCAGGATTTCATTCAATCAAAACTTAAAACATAGTGCCTGGCAGGTTGCAAGGACTCAATCCATGTGGTTGGAAAATATTCAGTCACTGTGAAAAAGTTTGGCTGTTCCCCTTTACAAGTGATCATGTGATCCAGCAAGTCCAGCCCTAATCATATACCCAAGGTAAATGAAAACATAGATGCACACAAAACCTTGTATTATAATGTTCATAGCCGCATTATTCACAGCAATCAAAAGGTGACCCAACTGTCCATCAACAGATGAAAAATTGTGGTATACACACATGGTAGAATATTCAGCAAGTAAAAGGAATAAAGTACTGATATATGTCACAACATGGAGAGATCCCAGAAACATTATGTTAAGCTGAAGAAACCAATCACAGAGGATCACATATTGTATTTTTCCACTTTTATAAAATGTCCAGATGGCAAATCTAGAGTGGGGAGAACACCACAGGGAATGGGAGAAGGAGACTAGAAGGCACTGCTTAATGGGGACAGGATTTCCTTTGGGGTAATGAAAATGTTCTAGATAGAAGTGGTAGTTGCACAACATTGTGAGTGTACTAAATGCCATGAATTATTCATTTTAAAATGGTTAATTTCATGTCATGTAAATTTAATCTCAATTTTTAAAAATTGGGTCTTTTTTGGCACTGAATGAATGAAAGCACATCATGCTTTTCCTGGTCCTGGGCTGGTCCTGGCTTTTATGTTGGCTTGAAATTTTGTGCATTGATTTTGTGTCCCGAAATTTCACTGAAGTTTAAAAACTGTGGGGGCAAGGCAGGATCCCTTAGCTCCTCTGTAGTCCTCAGGTTCTAGCAGAAATTCAGTAGACAGTTCTTGCCCTTATGGAGATTATAGATGGTAGGAGTATTCCTAAGCTCTGAAGATAAGTTAACATGTTATACCCACAATCTGCAACCTCTGTGCAAAACATTGTAAAGCTCTGAGTCTCAGTTTCTTCCTCAATGAAATAGAAGTAGTAATAGTGCCAGCCTCAGAGTTGAGGTGAGGATTAAAGAGGAATGAATTAGTTTCCCAGAGTTGCCACCACAAATTTCCAGCAAGAAGGTGGCTTATAGAAACAGAAATGTATTCTCTCATAGTTCTGGAGGCTAAACATCTGAAATCAAAGTAATACCACGGCCACGTTTTCTTTAGAAGCTCTAGGAGAGAATCCTTCCTGGCCTCTTCCAGCTTCTAGTGACTCCAGGCATTCTTTGGCTTATGGCTATAATCTTTGCTCTATCTGCACGTGGCCTCTCCTCTTCTCTCTCTATCTCGAATCTCCTTCTACCTATCTCTTTCACCCAGGGCTGGTCTACCTGTCTCTTAATAAGCACATTTATCATTGGATTTAAGGTCTAGTCAGATAATCTAGGATAATCTTATCTAAAGATTTTTTTACCTTAATTACATCTGCAAAGATCCTATTTCTAAATTAGGTCACATTTACTCTTTCAGGAATTAGTACATAAACGTATCTCTTGATGGGGGACGGTGGCTACCATTCAACCCACTTTTGGAGAGATAATCCTGGTAAGTGCTTTTCTGGCACTTAGTGAATGTCAGATATTTTCTTATGATCATCGTCATCATTGTCTTCTTTATTATTCTGTGGTTGTATCCCTGTATCTCTCTAGGACAGAGTGTAATTGAAATCTTCAGCTCACTGGGGCTCCTCCCAGGCCACAACCTTCCATCCATTTTTAGGATGCTGGAGCCTTTTCTGGGTCTCCCATTCCCTCGACCCCAGTCCAAATTCAATTCTCACTGGGATTATGCAGCTCTTCTCCCTCAACACTACCAACCTTGAAGCCCCCCTTTTCTGAGCTCCCCTCCCCCAACTATTCTGAGATTTAGACCTGGAATCTTAATCCTATTTGATCTGTTGGACTATATGTACGGGACTCTCCAGGTGCCCCTACAGAGCTGACCCTCCACAACCCAGTGGCTCTCTCCAACTCATTCCTTTCATTTGGGTCTTGCTCCCTCTTGGTTGAAGATGAGGGACCAACACACATTCATCCTCAACTAGGGAGCTGATAAAAAGCAAAGGCAGGACCAGGCGCAGTGGCTCACGCCTGTAATCCCAACACTTTGGGAGGCTGAGGCGGGCAGATCATGAGGTCAAGAGATCTAGACCATCCTGGCCAACATGGTGAAACCCCATCTCTATTAAAAATACAAAAACTAGTCAGGTGTGGTGGCACACACCTGTAGTCCCACCTACTCTGGAGGCTGAGGCAGGAGAATTGCTTGAACCCAGGAGGTGGAGGTTGCAGTGAGCTGAGATTGCACTATTGCACTCCAGACTGGGCAACGGAGCAAGACATCGTCTCAAGAAAAAAAAAAAAGAGGCAAAAAATTACAAAAAGCCGGGCAAGGTGGCTTATGCCTGTAATCCCAGCACTCTGGGAAGCCAAGGCTAGAAGATCACTGGAGACCAGCCTTGGCAACATAGTGAGATCCCACCTCTACAAAAAAGTAAAAACTAGCCACGTGTGGTGCTGTGCATCTGCTGTCCCAGCTTTTGGGAGGCAGAGGCGGAAGGATAGCTTGAGCCCAGGAGTTCAAGGCTGCAGTGAGCTATTGGAGCCACTGCACTCCAGCCTGGATGGCAAAGCGAGACCAAACAAACAAACAAACAAAAAAAAAACAGAGGCCCAGGCTACACTTCCAAATCCAGTTAAATAAGAACTTCTGGAGATTGGGACCCAGGGATTGATATATATATATTGTATCAAAATATAGGGTGGGTGGGCTCTAAATAATTTTTTATATATATATATTGTGGTGGCAACTCTAGGAAACTAATTCATCTGTCTTTAATCCTCATCTCAACTCTGATTCCAATGGACAGCCAAGATAAAGAACGCCTACCCTGGGACATAAGCACCCAAGAATGGCATTGCTCCATCTCTAAGCACTGGAAATTTTCAAGATGTATAAAATGTAAATATTGCTTACTAAACAGTTCTGGAACAGAAAGCGTTTTATGGGGGAAAGCCTGGGTCTTGATGATAGGCTTGGAGTCAAATCTTGCCAATTATTAAGTTGTGTGGTCCTGACCATGTTCCTTAATCCTTCTGAAACTCTGTGTTCCTGTGCTTAAAATGGAGTTAATAATACTTATCTCACAGAACTGGTGTGCAGAAGTCATGAATATTAACATCTAGCAGAGTCTGGACCATAATAAGGATGAGTCAAAATTCCTTCTTCCCCCGCTCCCAGAAGTTACAAAAACTTTAAATCCAATTGCAGACACCAAAACTGTACTTTCTCCCAAAGGTTTGTTGGCCCCAGGAAAGGGTTAATTGCTTAGTTTAGAGTCAGAGATATGTGTTCGCTAGATTAGAGGCAATTCCAGAAATCCACTCCCAGATGATTAAATTAGGGTGAGGAAAACGGTGAGGTTGCTTTGGCTGTGGCTTCGGGCCACTTGATGGTAATTTGACTAGGTTAACACAGACTGCCGCACACAGAGATTTGGCAGGCTACAAAAGCTGGTAGATGTGAAAGTTCTGGTGAGCTTTTTGGCAGAATCCTCCCTGTTTTCCCATCAAAGGAGAAAACCAGAAGGCCATGTGTCCAAGCCACTTGATCTTCCTGAGAAGCCTTAAAGTTCCTGTTCCTGACCATCCAATGTTTTCTCTGTTGTCCCTATAAAATCAAAAGCAGACTCCCCTGTGACACCAGAAGCCAGAACCCAACAGACTGGAAGCAAATCATTCAGATTTTACAAATGCTCCCAGCATTGTCTCTGCATTTTGCCTTTAGCAGAACACCCTGTGGTCTCCCTGGTGCCCAAATTCAAACACATATTCCTTTCCCTGACATTTTCCATCTTTTTACCCTTCTGTTAGCAGTTTGCAAACACTCCTATTGCAGTTCTCTTCCCATGATGTATTAGTCCATTCTCATGCTGCTATAAAGAACTGCCCAAGACTGGGTAATTTATAAAGGAAAGAGATTTAATTGACTCACAGTTTCACAGAGCTGGGGAGGCCTCAGGAAACTTACAATCATGGCGGAAGGTGAAGCAAACACATTCTTCTTTGCCTGATGTCAGGAGAGAGAAGTGCCAAGCAAAGGGGGAAAAGGCCCTTATAAAACCATCAGATCTCATGAGAATTCACTCACTATCATGAGAACAGCAGCATGGGGGTAACTGCCCCCAAGATTCAATTACCTCCCACTGGGTCCCTCCTATGACACATGAGGATTATGGGAACTACAATTCAAGATGAGATTTGGCTGGGGACACAGCCAAACCATATCACATTAGCTAATAAAGACAGAGTCATCTGTAATGTCTCTCACACATCTTTTCCTCATCTCTTTGTCCCTGGTGCCCAGCAGAATGTCTGGTACACTCATCCATTTATTCATTCAGTCAGTATTTATGGAGTATCTGCTGTTTTCCAGGCACTGTACTTTACCCCTTGTGCATACTTAGTGCCTGCCACATAGAAGATAATCCACTGAATAATTGTTGAAGTAAATGAAGCTTATTTAGAGCCCACCCACCCTAATGAACTGGTTTGTAGATAATACATTAGCAAAATTCCAATGGGCCATGCATTCTCAGATATCCGGAGCAAAATGTATCATCCCATATGGAAGCTCATATCACTACCTCAAATCCTCACCATGAAAGGAATTTTAGAGTTCACTTAGACCATTGGATCCCAAATGTGGACCCCTAGGTGATTCTGATGCCAGGGTTGAAACCAGTCCAACCTCCCAACCAAAATCATCTCCTTGCTACAGCTCCTTCAATGTAATTGGATAGTAGGTTCCAGTGCCCTTTACATAATACCCAGCTGCCTTACCAGGACCAACAAGGACCCATAGGATCTGGTCCCTGCTGCTCTCATTGCCTACTGCACTGTCCCTCTGCTCACTACACCAGTCACACTGAGATTCTCTCTGCTCCTGAATGCACCAAGCTACTTCCAACCTCCAGGTCTTTGTACTTGCTGGTCCTTCTGATTACTCAGGTCTCAGAAACGCCTTCTCTGGCCACCCAATAAAGCACAATCTATTACACACACACACACAAAACACACACACACACAATACACAGTCATTATTTTACATTCCCTTTTATTGGGACAATGGCACCCATCACTAGCTACAATTACCTTTGTATCCGTCTGTTCACTTATTTATTGTCTGTCTCCACTACTAGGATGGAAATTTCATGAAAGCAGAGAAAGCTAGAGAAAGCAGAGATCTTAGCCAGGTGCGGTGGCTCACACCTGTAATCCCAGCATCTTGGGAGGCCGAGGCAGGAGGATCACGAGGTCAAGAGTTCAAGACCAGCCTGGCCAAGATGGTGAAACCCTGACTCTACTAAAAATACTAAAATTAGCCAGGCATGGTGGCAGCTGCCTGTAATCCCAGCTACTCTGGAGGCTGAGGCAGAGAATTGCTTGAACCCAGAAGGCAGAGGTTGCAGTGAGGTGAAATCACACCACTGCACTCCAGTCTGGGCAACAGAGTGAGACTCCGTCTCAAAAAAAAAAAAGAAAGCAGAGATCTTTCATGTCTTTCATTACTGCATCTATGTCTAGTACATAGTAAATGTTTCATGAGCACAAGTTCAATGAATGAATATATCAGCAAATCATTCATTGTACTAAGGAAGGTGAACCTTCTACCTCTACTGCATACCCCTAGTGGTGGAGGGAGGCATCTCACCCCTGTTCAAGGCCACTCTATTCCACTGTGGGCCAGTTGAGATTACTAGAGAATGTTTCCCAGTGCCAAGCTGTCACCTGCCTCCCTTTTGCCTCCTGCCACTGGCCCTGCTTTAATTCCCTGTAACTGCCCCCAACAAGGCTGGTCCTCCTGCCATATGACAGTCCCTCAAATATTTGAAGACTGTTAAGTTTCCTCTCTGCCTTCTATTGTCCCAGTGAATGGCTTCCTGGAGATGTTGTCAAGAAACAAGGCTGTGTTTACATTTAATGACTGTGCCCATAAAACACTTCAGCTTCCTGAATCTGTAAACGGCCTGTGTTTTTATTTTCCAGGACAGCTGCCGACACACTGCCAGAGTGGGGCTTGTACTTGCATTTGCCCCATCTCCGAGCTGTCCCTGGGAAGAGTCCAAGGGTTGTCTTTACAGGCCCTGAGAAATATGCATCTGGCAATATCAATTTCTGAGAAAAGTACTTGGGAGCTCCTTAGAAGAAAAAAATAAAAAAGGTGTGGGAGAAGAAGGAAGTCCCTACAGGAGCTCCCTGCAGGAAGGGGGTAATGAAAGAAGCATAGAATAGGTCTTCCTTAAAGTTTTATCTTTCTCTCCTCCACTAGCCTTCCCCAATCACCCTTCCCAAAACAGCACATACATCCTGCCACCACCCCATTGTCGGGCACTTTCTATCCAGTTTTCAAGGCTTCATCTTCTTTACAGCTCGTGCTATTTGTCTAGTTATTTATCTCCTTGTTATCAGCTTGTAACTCACATGTTTGTTTCCCCAACTAGAATGTAAGCTCCCTAAGGACAAAGAGCTGTCTGTCTTACATAGTATCTATCCTCAGTTGGAAAATATTGCCTGGGGCAATGTTGGTACTTAATAAACAATGAAAGCATGGATGAAAGAATGAATGAATGATTGTGAGATCTCAGGCAGGTCACCTGACCTCTGTGAACCTCAGTTTCCTCTTCTGTAGAATAGGATGGTGGGGAGAAGATAATCTTATCACTAGGCTGTTGTATGGATCAAATCTGAGGATACCGGGGGAAATGTTTCACCAGCTGTAACTCGGTCAAATATTCTTGGTTATTGTGTCACACATGGACATAGAGCTGGACTTATAAGCAGAAAGAGCTAATGCTATCCCTTGGATGTGGCTTCAGGGGCCCAACTGACCCCATGAAAGGTCTCCCTTATTGTTCAACCATCTGAAAATTCCACCATTAGGCATTCCTTTCAGTAAAGACATCATGTTCCCACTAGAACAGAAATGCTTTCCTCAGTTTGGAGATGGGAGGGCAGAGATAATGGAGAAGAGATAGCTCACTTTCTCATCATCTCAGCTACTTTCCTTTCAGCCCCCGAGTCTTGCTAACTTTTCCAACACTTCAGATGCATGATCCTGGATTACTTTTACTGCCAACTATTTTTGAAACAGAGGGATGGACTTCACTATCATCCACCTATCTTTCCAGCCTAGCTTAGGACTTCAGAGACATTTTCCATCTGGCTCTCAGTCGTGTCCCAACACACATTCCATAGCAGGGGAACTTCAATGTGCAAGTGTTTCCTGTCCTGGTCTTGCCAAAAGAAAACTGGACTCGGAAGATGAGACTCAAGGCAAGGCTTTGGCCCAGACAGTCCCAGTAGGATTATCACTGTCTGGAAGCAGAGGTGGGGTATCCTCCACGCCTTTAGGAGTGGCGGCAAGAAGGAAACGTAGAAGCAGCATTATACCAACTCCTCACGGCAATGCCTACCCTCCGGCCAACGCTTCCACCCCCTTACTGTTCCTGATACCCTCCCTTCCTCTATCACATTCCAACCTTGATGCAGTTCATCCCCTAAAACTCATTCACTTATTTAACAGCCAGGAGGAGTTCAGCTCCTGCTCTGAACTGGAAGCATAAGTAACCATTGTCCTGCAAGGCCTCAGAGTCAAGTGCGAGAAACAAAAGAAATGAAAGAGCGCTGCACAGTGATAGAGGCATCTGAAACCAGGGTGCTAAGGTACTCAGAGGAGGCAAACAGAGGAGGATCTTTTAATAAGATTTAGGAATTTTAGCTTTTGAGAGGAGGGGGTAAAATGAGTTTGAAAGAACAAGTGTAAATTAACCCAGAACAAAAGGGAGGAAGGGCATTGAAACTTGGAGAACAGAATATGCAAAATGAGAGTAGAGCATCTTCAAGGAAGTTCAAGGAGGTTGCTTTGGCTGGAGGGGAGAATGAGTGAGCCAAAAAGGGCATAGAGAAGCAAAAGGGGTCAGATGATGACAGCCTAGTAAAGTAGGCTAAGGGGTTTTGGCTTATATGATAGAATGTCATATCCCTTTTATCATAAAGAGAGAGCCACTGAAGGAATTTAGAAGTGATCAAAATTGCACTTAGGTTAATTACTGCAGCTATAGTTTGGAGGACGCATTCTGAGAAAAAGGTTCAATAGAAAAGTGAAGCACAGGCTGGGCACGGTGGCTCACACCTGTAATCCCAGCACTTTGGGAGGCCGAGGAGGGCAGATCATGAGGTCAGGAGTTCAAGACCAGCCTGACCAACATAGTGAAACCCCATCTCTACTAAAAAATACAAAAAAATTAGCCAGGCGTGTTGGCAGGCACCTGTAATCCCAGCTACTCGGGGGGCTGAGGCAAGAGAATCACTTGAACCAGGAAGGCTGAGGTTGCAGTGAGTGGAGATGGGGTCACTGCACTACAGCCTGGGTGACAGTGTAAGACTCCATCTCAAAAAAAAGAACAGAAAAAAAAGAAGAAGAAGAAGAAGAGTGAATAACAAAGAAAAAAAAAGCTATGGTAAAACTCTCCCAAATGGTGGTGACTCCCGAAATAAAGCAGTGGCAATGAAGGGGATGGGAGGGTGCTCAGTTTGGGACATGTTGAGTCCAAGGCTTTTAGAGGCAGATGGACCTGGATCTTTACTTTGGCAGTGCCTTTACTTAATGGTGTGGCCCTGCACGACAATCTTTCAACCCTGTTACTTGTTGTGGAAAGAAAGGATACTAAGTTCCACCTTGCCAGGTTGTGAGAATCCGAGCTACAAATGTCAAATGTACACTACAGAGCCAGACTCACAGCAGGTCCTCAATGATGATAGCCTTTATGTATGTCACAATTCCTGAGGGAGAGAGGATCGTGATGCTGCATCTGCCAATCATCTGCATCATCAATGCCGAGTACAGTGGTTATAGACTATCCAACATTGTGTAAGACTCAGAACATCATATCTCCTTCTCAACTGGTGTAGACAAACTTATAAATAAAGTCATTATCTTAATAAGAAAAACCAACAGGAGCCTGAATGACCATCAGCCCACAGGTATTTGGGGGATGCCTTCTGCATGCCTAGCATTGCACTAAAAACTAGGAGAGCCCAAAGAGGAACCCAATGAAGTACTGAATAACACTTGACCTCAAGAAGTTTCCCCTCTGGCTAGGAAAATAAATTAGAAATGCCTGAGACCGTTGAAGAACAATACCTCTTTTCAAGTCTTATCTTAGTGGCCTTCTTTACAACTTTGTCCCTGGTAACCTTGCCCTTCTTCCTGAAACTCACCTTGCCTTTAATTTCCAGGGCCCTACTCTCAACACTGATGGATTTTTTTTTTTTTTTCATTCTCTTTTCTTGGTTCTTCTTCTATCTCTAATTGTTGGTGTTCTCCAGAGTTCCTTGGTACTCTTGCCTTACCGCACATAGCTCCCTGAGCCACACACCCAGGTCCATGGCTTCAGCTACCCGGACCTCTGTACTGAGCTAAGGGCTAACTTGCTATACTACCTTCCAGGTAACAGCTCCTGGGTATCCCACACACATGCCAGACATAACATCTTCAATGAAGAACCCATTGTTTTCCCTTCAAACCTATTCCTCCTTCAGGCCATACCTGAGTTAACGATATTGCTATCCATTTAGCTGCCCAAGTTCTGTTTGCCAAGTGATTGTAACATAGTGATTAAAACAGAAGTGTTAGAACTGAGCTGTCTGGCTTCAGATTCCAGTTCTTCTCATTTGCCCTGTGACTGCAGGTTATTAAATATCTCCGTGCTTCAGTTTCCTCACCTATAAAACAAGTACTACAATAGTGCCTACTGTATTGAGTTGTTGTAAAGATAGAATAAGTTAATATTTATATAAAGTGCATCAAACAGTGTCTGGCACATCGTAAGTAATATAAAGGGGTTTATTATTATTATTATTTTAGATTTCTCCTACTCCCTCAAACCTCTACAAATGATTTGCCCTCATCTTCAGTAAATTCATCCTATCAGGAATCTCACTTCTCCATCCCAATTGCTGCTGCCTGTGTTCAGGCCTTCATCATCTATGACAGACATTTTCAAAGCCGCATCTACCCAGTGCATGTCCCCAGAGTTGAGGCCTTGGTGACTTCTGGGTGATGCTCACGTATCTAATGCCAAGACCTAGCTCTCAGATTCTGTGGTTCCAGGGCCCTGGTGTCCACTCCAGGGCAGCATGAGTTCATGTAGAGTCAGCGAAGTTTCCCCCTCCACACTCACACTCCCCACCCACAAAATTCCACTATCTCTTCAGCATTCCTCCTACTTAGTATTCCTTCCTTCAGTCCTTCCTTATTTCCTGGTCCCTTTTAGTCCATAGACAGGTAGGAAGCAGCAAGCGGTCTGGCCTTTTGACTCTCCACTTGTTCTCCCCTAGGGTCCCTCCTTCTAGATTGATAAGGGTGGGAACATTCAAGCTACCGATAAGACTTCTGCTCCCAGCTCCTGTCCCTCCACTCCCTACGGCTCAGCTTTGAAGTTCCAAAAACCCTGCCTCTATGAACTGATTGCGTTATCTTCATAGCCAAGGTGACAGAACAGAAAATGACTTTATGGTTTCCTGTAAGCAGCCTTCTCCAAAGCCATGTTTTCTTATAATGGGGGTGGAAGAAGATCTGGGGTTTCTCAGAAATTGCAGCACTGTCCGGCACAGGGTAGGTGCTCCAGGAGCTGTTAGAGCAGCAGTTCTCAACCAGAGGCGATCTTGCTCCCCAGGCGACATTTGGCAAAGTCTGGAGACATTTCTGATTATTACAACTTGGGGGATGAGTGTTGCAGGCATCTGATGGACAGTGCCCAGGGGATGCTCCCAAGCATCCTACAATGCACAGAACAGCCTCGCAAGCAAAGGATTATCTGGCCCAACACATCAATAGTACTGAGGTTCAGAAACGCTGGTTTAGAAAATGGAGAGAAAAGGAACGGAGAGAAGGATACTTCTATGAGTATAAAGAGTGAGGTACCACAGCATTTTTGCTCTGCTGCTCTTTTAATCTTCACGTATCTGCACTGCTAAGAGATGTCAAAACCCACTGTGGTTCTAAACAGCATACAGGAAAAGTAAGATCTATTTATTTCCCTGTTTTACAAGAGCTGACAAACTCACTTGAGACAGGGCACAAGTTTATGGTTCATGGTGCCCAGAGACCTTATAGGGTCCTGGCTGGGTGGCTAAACAGTTGGCATATTAGAGCAAGTTGCCTCAGTGCGTTTATCTACAAATGTGGGCAGAGGGGATCAGGGTTCCCTTGGGGATAGTGAATTCTCTGATTCCATGGAAAAGGGAGGGCTGACATCAGCAAGAGCTGGAGGACCTCAGGGAGGAGGGCAGGTGCGCTGGACTGTGCACTGGCCTTGGAAAGAAGAGGTATCTGAGCCCAGGACAGCAAGGGGTGAACAGAATTAAACAAATTGAGGTGGGAAAGAGGGTTTTAAGAGAACCGCACAAGCAAAGCCTTGAAGTAGAGATAAAATGTGGGTCTGACCCATTGTAGTTGTTTACAAATGCCAGCTCCTTCGCCCTTAAGAAAAATGAGGTGAGTAGATGAAGCTTACTATACTGGGACCCCACCCCAGACAGACCACCTGATAGCCTCCTTAGTTACAGAAACCTTAAGGCCTTCAGTGACACTTCAGAAGGGGAGATCTGGGAGAGATCCCCATGACCATCTACTTGAGTGATTCAACACATTTCCCGGTAGGAAAACCCCTTTCCAGGATAATTTCCTCATAATTTTATCTTTTTTTAATAGGATCAGTTTATTGGGAAAATACATAAAGGCAATAATTTAAGAAGCTCTACAAAGTGTAAGTGAATGTGTTTTAGTATTCTCAAACGGTGTTTATGTACTTTTCTTTCTTTTAATAGACATTTTTAGAGCAGTTTTAGGTTCACAGCAAAATCGGGCTGAAAGTACAGAGATTTCCCATATACCCCCTGCCCCCACAAATTCCCAGCCTCCCCCATCATCAGCATCCCCCAGCAGATTGCTTCATTTGTTACAACTGAACCTACATTGACACATCATTATCAAGAGCCCATTATCACCCAGAACCCATTAGAGTTCACTCTTGGTATTGTACATTTTATGGGTTTTGACAAATGTATAATGAAATGTATCCACCATTATAGTATCCTACAGAATAGTTTCATTGCCCTTAACATCTTATGTGCTCTACCTCCCTCCCTCCTGACTCCTGGATACCATTGATTTTTTTGCTGTCTCTGTAAGTTTTGCCTTTTCCAGAATGTCATATGTTTGGAATCATACCGTTTGTAGACTTTTCAGATTGGATTCTTTCACTTGGTAATATGCACTGAAGTTTCCTCCATGACTTTTTATGGTCTATAGCTCATTTATGTTTACTGCTGAATAATATTCCATTTCCTGGATGGACCACAGTTTATGTATCCATTCACCTACTTAAGGACATCTTCCAAGTTTTGGAAATTGTGAATATAAAGCTGCTATAAACATCTGTGTTCAAGTTTTTGTGTGGATGTAAGTTTTCATCTACATGCTGAGAAATGGCCATGGACACGGGAGGCATCATGTGTTGTGGTCTCTGGGCAATGTTAGAAGACAAACAGATAGATGAGTTTCCTGGAGAGATTCTGCAGCCTCCTTGGACTCTTGGGTCTTAAAATGTGACAGCTAGAGAAAAACATCTTGTTACAGATCATGCAAACCAAGCTTCAAGAGGGAAGATGACTTTTCAAACACCCAGAGTTCTTTACTGACAGGTTCAAAAACATAGCCCTGGGTCCCTGCCTGCCTGCTGGCTTCTACCTCTGCTGTTTTCAGATACCCTTATCTAAATCTCAATGTCCTTCTCTAGACTAGGGGCATGTCACATCCACCCAGAAATACTGATCAATATGACTGTTTCTATGTCATACTATTCAGTGGAGTTGAAGAAGAGTCACAAAACTTTTCCAAACAGTTAAGTCCCAGAAGGACTTTGCTAGCCCTGAGGTAGTGAAGCGTGATGACGCAGACCCTGAAGTCAGATTCAATCCTTTGCTTAACAAATATTTTGGAGTGTCTACTTATGCCAGACATCATTCTAGGAGCAGGGTTACAGGAGTGAGTAGGGTGACTTATGACCCCTGATCACTTACTGGCTAAGTGACCTTGAATTATCATTCGATGTCTCTTGAGTGTTAGTTTCTTCATTTGTAAAATGAGATTTTTATTTTAAAAAATATCTTATAACAGAACTGAGAGAACATCTGCACATCTCTCAGCTGGCTGCGTGGAACATGGTGACCCTGCAGTGCAAGTTACCTACTGATGTCACCAGGCTGAGGCAGAGCCCTGGGGCTGTCCAGATAGAGATTTATGTTAAAACTCCCGGACAACTGGATCTTTTGCCTGACCTCCACCATTAAATAACAACAAGAGTGAAAGCAGGTGCCTTTTTCCGTGTAGGTGCTTATCCACCAGTACGTGCTCTTCCTTCTCCCAACCTCTATGCAATGGCCTCAAAGAGAAAATCAAAATAAATCTTTTTCCCAGAAGCCAACTGACCCTTCCTTTGTTTATTAAATATTCCTTAATTGCAAGTGTGCCGCCTGTCCGTTGGAACTCCACTTGTCTCTAACATGGTCACGGTGGTCAGGACACCTGAGCCTCCTTAACCGCAGCTCAGAGTCCTTGACCCCTCCTAGGTCAACCTCTCAGCTTCAACATTTACAGGCAGACCTACAAAGGGCCTAATATTTAGCCTGAAGCTGCTACACCTTTGACCTTTGCAATTGTTTGTGTTTCAAATTCAGTTTTCCAAGACATTAGAAAAACAAAACAAAACCCTCCTTCTATTAATTGAGCAGTGGGTCTCCCAAGGCCTAGGCTAATGGAGCACTCAATGGCTTCTTCATCAGATGAAGGCTGCCCCCCTTTCTGCTTGAGATTCTTGTACCCATAGAGAAGTCTTGTTTTGTGTATTCTAAATGGTTATGAAGGTCATAAAGAATCAATGCGGCCTTCGTAAAGCCTCTGGGCTTCCTTTGTCATGGTACTAAGGCTCCCTGAAATTACTGGCTTGACTTTCACCTGAAGATTTTCAGCAATAGTCTGGCAAAAGGCTTGAGGCATAGCTAACATCTGGTCAATGGGCCTTAGAAAGCCACTGGAGAGGCCCTACCAGGTGGTCTTAAGAGGGCAAGCATCTTAATGGCAGCTGACACTTTTCGGTTCTGTGCAAAATGAGGCCACAGACCCCAGGAGCACAACAAATCTCTCTGTGTTCAGAGAAGGTTGAAGGACACTGTCAGCATGTCTCAAGAGGAAAGTTTAAGGAGGACGGTGAGTTGAAGCTTTGGAGATAAGTATGAAATTACAGAAGTTCACAGCTTCCTAACCCTGGGAGAGGAAAGATAGAAGCCAGAAAGTGCTCCAGGGAAGTGATTAACAAACCCAGTCTTCAAGGCTCTGGTGGCCATCATTGTCTTTGAAGTTTCTCCTTCACCTACAGGATCAGGTCCAAATTTTTCAGCCTGGCTTTCGAAATCTTTCAGAATCTGACCCCAATGTAGGGAACAACTTGTGATGGCAAAAGTTTAGGGACAAGATTATAGCACCCAAAGTGGGGAAGCCAAGTTTGAAGTAAAGTCTTTGTATTTTACAGTTCTGAGTGTTCAGGTAAGTTACAAATTGCAACCTTATAAGCTGGGCCTTATAATTATTTGTTAGAGAAAGAAACAGAGCCCAGAGAGATTAACTGGATGTTAGGGCTCATGTGATAGAAAAAGGCAGAACTGGGGCTAGAGCAAGAGTCTGCTTCCTGAATCTTGGCTGAAGCCTGGGCTCCTGGTATTACGCCACCACTGCCTCTTCCATCCTCAGGACACATTAAAGACACACTCTGCAAAACTCCTTTAATCACTTTATGCGCTTTTGAAAGTTTCTGCTAATTAAAGTCTTGAGCTTCCCTTATTCTATGCTGAGATGCTGTGTCCTTCTTTGCATTCATCTGCTGTCCATGTTTGACTCATTAAATATTCATCGGACAGACTATGCAGGAGAACGATCTTCCTCAGATCATCTTCCCTTTTTGTCCTCTCCTGAGAGAATTTTCACTTATTCTGTCACTTTTACTTTGTATTGTTTTTTCCCTAACCATAAACCAAACTTCAACTTATAAAAGCCTACTAAACAAGGCTCAGAGGGGATGTTACACACACACACACAGCATATATATACACATATATGTGTGTGTATATATACATATATGTGTGTATATATATACGTGTGTGTGTGTGTATATATATACACACACATATACACACACACACACATACAGAGCACGAGGGGGCAAATCCAAAAGTCAAAGTGCATATATGTCATCAACTGTAAATCATAAGCCCAACCCCCTGACTTCCTGACTTGAAAATCATCTCCAACACACATGAGAAGGAGCCTTCCATAGTCAACAGACTGGGAAAGTTGGGAAGCAACTCTCTTTCTCCATTCTTCAAAACAGCCTGGAGGTGAGGGGTAAATATTTGGGAAGGAATGAGGGGAAAATGCAATAATGATAGAAACAAACAAGTTTTCTTCTTTTCATACTCAAAGACATCTCAGTTCAAGTCATCATACCTAGCTGCTGGTAACAAACACCTCCCAAATCTCAGTGGCTTAGCACAATAGAAGTTTGTTGTTTGTTTTTTTTTTTCTCCAATAAAACAATGCAAAGGGCAGGGCACAGTGGCTCAAGCCTGCAATCCCAATACTTTGGGAGGCTGAGGCAGATGGATCACGAGGTCAGGAGATCGAGAATCTCCTTGCCAACATGGTGAAACCCCGTCTCTACTAAAAATACAAAAATTAGCTGGGCATGGTGGTGCGTGCCTGTAATCCCAGCTACTTGGGAGGCTGAGGCAGGAGAATGGCTTGAACCAGAGAGTTTGAGGTTGTGGTTATCTGAGATAGTGCCACTGCACTCCAGCCGTGACAGAGCACCTCAAAATATATATTTTATATATATATATAAATATATATATAAAATATATATATTATATATATTTATATATATTATATATTATATATTAATTTCATATATATAATATATAATATATATTTTATATATATTATATATATTATATATTATATGTATTTTATATTATATATATTTTATATATATTATATATAATATATATTATATATTTCACATATATTGTATATAATATATATTATATATTTCACATATATTATATATATTATATATTTCACATATATTATATATTATATATTTCACATTATATATATTATATATTATATATATTTTATATATTATATATATTATATATTTCATATATATTTTATATATATTATATATTATATATTTCATATATATTTTATATATATTATATATTTTTATATATTTTTTTATATTTTTATATAGATATATATTTTATATATCTATATAAAATGAAGAAGATTGCATGAAGGGTCTTTCTGGGCTAGACCTGTGAGTGTTCCACCTGATTTGTGCTTACATTCCATCAGCCAGAAACAGGCACCTGGCCACACCTAATTGCCTGGAGACTTGGACAGGAAACCAGGTTGTGTGCATTTTTATGAGCACATCGCAGGTTCTGGTACAAGAGTCTGTTCCACACGGGGTACTTGAGTTTCAGAGAGGTTCAGGAGAGCCTGTCAAAAACTCTGAGCAGCCTTGAGGGGAGGCCAGGCTGGACTCACCAGGCTTCCAACCAGTAGATCGAGGTCAAGATTGGATTTCATTAGCCCAGAACAAGAGCAATTTTGGCCCCAGGAGCCAGAGGAAAAGCCAAGCCAAAGGCTACTGGATAGAGAAAGCTGAAATTTGAATCCCCAAAAGACTAGAGAGACCAGAGGCAGAAATCAAAGTTGAGTTGCAAAGCCAGAAAGTTAAAAGAAAAAAAAAAAAAGAAAAAAAGAAGTAAAGAATTCGATGAATTCAGGAGGGGCTATGGGAAAGGGCCTACGCACAATTGGCCCAGACCCTAGAGGGAGTACCTGGGTCATGATTAGAGATTAGGGGGTGTGAAGTTGTCTGTGGATTGACTTGGCTTAAAGAGGCAGGAGCAAGAACTTTCCAGAAGAGTGAGAAGGAAAACCCATAGTTGACTGTTATGGGTTGAATTGCGTCCCCTCAAAATGTGTATGTTGAAGTTTTAACCCCCAGCACTCCAGAATGTGAACTTACCTGGAAATAAGCATGTTGCAGATATAATTAGTTAATCTAAGATGAGGTCATACTGGAGTACAATAGACCCCTAATTCAGCATGACTGGTGTCTTTACAAAAAGAGGAAATTTGGACACAGATATGCACACAGAAAGACTGGCTTGTGACGATGAAGGCAGAGGTGGGGGTGATGAGTCTATAAGCCACAACATGCCAGTGACTGCCAGCAAACCACCAGAAGCTAGGCAGGGGGCATGGAATAGGTTCATCCTCAATTTTAGAGGAAGCATAGCCATTCAACATCTTGCTCTTCGACTTCTGTCCTCCAGAATTGGAAGAAAACAAATCTCTCTTGTCCAAGCCACCCAGTTTGCAGTACTTTATTCTATCAGCCCTAGCAAACAAATACTCTATGATGCTATAGAGGCAGCATCAAGAGGAATATTGCATCAAAGGATAATGGGAGCACAGTGACGTTGCTTTCTGTTCACACCCCATGAATCCAGCTTATTCAGCACTCTGAATATCAAAAAATGATATATTCATTAAATTTATAATCTGGGCCTTTGAGTGAGTGAAAGGACACATAAAAAATATAAAGGAAGGGCTAAGTGCTAGAAGAAAACCTAGGCAATACCATTCAGGACATAGGCATGGGCAAAGGCTTCATGACTAAAACACCAAAAGCAATGGCAACAAAAGCCAAAATTGACACATGGGATGTAATTAAACTAAAGAGCTTCTGCACAGCAAAAGAAACTGTCATCACAGTGAACAGGCAACCTACAGAATGGGAGAAAATCTTTGCAATCTACCCATCTGACAAAGGGCTAATATCCAGAACCTACAAAGAACTTAAACAAATTTACAAGAGAAAAACAGCCCCATCAAAAAGTGGGAAAATGATATGAACAGACACTTCTTAAAAGGAGACATTTATGCAGCCAATAGACATATGAAAAAATGCTCTTCATTACTGGTCATCAGACAAATGCAAATCAAAACCACAATGAGATACCATCTCATGCCAGTTAGAATGACGATCATTAAAAAGTCAGGAAACAACAGGTGCTGGAGAGGATGTGGAGAAATAGAAACACTTTTACACTGTTGGTGGGATTGTAAACTAGTTCAACCATTGTGGAAGACAGTGTGGTGATTCCTCAAGGATCTAGACCTAGAAATACCATTTGATCCAGCGATCCCATTACTGGGTATATACCCAAAAGATTATAAATCATGCTACTATAAAGACACATGCACATGTATTTTTATTGCAGCACTATTCACAATAGCAAAGACTTGGAACCAACCCAAAGGTCCATCAATGATAGACTGAATTAAGAAAATGTGGCACATATACACAATAGAATACTATGCAGCCATAAAAAAAGATGAGTTCATGTCCTTTGCAGGGACATGGATGAAGCTGGAAACCATCATTCTAAGCAAACAATCATAAGGACATAAAACCAAACACTGCATGTTCTCACTTATAGGTGGGAATTGAACAATGAGAACACTTAGACACAGGATGGGAAACATCACACACCGGGGCCTGCCAGGGGGTGGGGGGCTGGGGGAGGGACAGCATTAGGAGAAATACCTAATGTAAATAACCAGTTGATGGGTGCAGCAAATCAACATGGCACATGTATACATATGTGACAAACCTGCATGTTCTGCACATGTACCCTAGAATTTAAAGTATAATTTTTAAAAAAAAGAAGAAAAGAAAAAGAAGGGCTAGGTGAATGTTACGGTAGTTCCAAGGAGAGAAGTTTGGATGTGACCAGGGATGGAGGAAATGAAAACTGGCCTGGACCTTGAAAGCTGAGTTCATCTTAGGAATGCAGAGAATAGAAAGATAAAATTTTAGGTGGCAGCAATAGTGCTGCTCAAGCACCCCCATGGTGCTATGCAGTGCCCCCCTCACTCATGGCACACTTCCCTCCTAGAGTGCCGAACAAGCTGGGTTCATGGGGTGTGAGCAGAAAGTAGCATCGCTGTGCTCCCATTATCCCTTTAAAATGTATTCAATGGGGAAAGGTCACCCCCTGGCCTCAAATGAAAACTTGTACAATCCAATGAATTTTCTAATCACTGTTAACTAATAAAAGTCAATGTTCCTTTATATCACAAAGTATCCTGCATTCAGATATTGGAATGCCTCTTCATACAATAATCTGCAATCCAAACTTGATTCCAAGGTCAATCTTCTCCCGTTCCCTGGGTAAGGCCCCTGTTAGCTGAGAAGCCTGGAGCTCAGACTTCTCCTTCAAGTTACTAAGTGGTTTCTGCCCCTCTGGAGTTGGAGAAGGGTAGAAATTAAGACAAGAGGCACATGACAGTTTTTGCCTGGTATTCTCGTAAGCTGGCTCTATATTCTTTGAGCATGGCAGATATTCAAAGATGCCTCTTTTTCTTGATATATTTTTGTTGGTTCTTTGGAGGCCCCTCCAAAATTGCTCTGACCTACAGCTCCCTTGATGCAAAGGGTGCACACTTTTGTTCCAGCTGATGGTTTAGTCCTTCCAAGTCTCCCAGGAATGTGACCATAGCTCCAGCTGAGATCTGGGCCCCACTCTAGGCAGCCCTATGGAATGGGCAGACTGCAATCCCACACTGACTCTCTTACATATAGAACATGGAAAGAGTGTTGTATTTTTATCCCTGAAGAGCTCTCAGAGGACAAGCTGCACAGTGTAGCCATCTCTCCTTTGGATCATCCATCAGCAGCTGGCCAGGACATCTCTTCTCCCTCAAACGTCTCGGGTGGGAGTCAGGCTTAAGTCCACTGCAACCTACAACTTCGAGAGATACGCACCCTGCTCTCTCAGTGGTCTTGCTGAAACCCTTCTAGGTAGACTCCAATGAAGGACATGTACCCTGCCCCTGCCCACTGAGCTCAGTGGAGAAGCAGCCTCTACCAGGAAGTCCTCTTTCTTCTAAATCATCTTGCCTCCTGACACTTTCCTATCCTGGTGTAGGTAAGGCACGTAAGAGGGAGCTAACTACTCTTAACCACTGACTTTTCACAAGTTCTTCTGGGTGGTCAATCTCACAAAACATTTTGGTGTGTGATAATCTGTTGTCATAGGATCTCAGCCAAAACATCCATGTTAACTTCCTTTCATATAATTCTTTACTACTCTGCAACTTTCCCAAGAGTGAAAGTTTTTTTGCTTTTGATCCAAGGCTGTTTTGTTTTTTTCACTTTTATAGCCCAGCCTCAGACACAGTATTCAAGAGTCGTTGCTTGAATGAATGAATAAACTGATACTGTAGGATCATACAAAGCAGGATCCTCAAAAATTAAAGATATCAGCTTGACTGAAGAAGAGAATTTGTTCTGGGAAGGATCAGGATCTTAATAGGAAGGAAGGGCTTAGATACTTGAGGCAGAAACACTTTATGGACCACGAAGCAGAGTGGAAAAAAAACATAGGTTTCAGGGACAGATGGGTCTAAGTGAACACATAGTCTGCCATTAAAGTTGACTCTGGACCAGGAGTAAGGTTCTTAATCTCTCTGGCACTCAACATTCTCACTGTAAAATAAATATCATCAATTTTATCTCATAAGACTGATATAAAGTTTAATTGAGACAATGTATGTAAAGCACCTGGAATAGGGCTTATCACACAGTGGGTGGCTGACAGAGGGTAATAATAACTTTAAATCATATTTGAGTACATCCTGTAGGTCAGGGACTGTGCTAAATTCTTTATTTAATTATTTTATTTAATTTTTACACCAAGCCAATGAGACAGGGAGCAAGTTAGCCTGAATTTAGCACAAAGAATTAAAGTTAAATGCCATGCTCAAAGTCACAGAGCTGGTGAGAAGCAGACCTGGGATTTGGACTCACATCTCCCTTCCTGCAGAGCCTACTGTATGTTACCCTGGCATCTCATGCGTCTTTAATGAAGGATCATTGTGTAGCTGGCATTAAGAGACTCTAGGAAAGAAAGGGTAGCAGATATCAAGGAGCAACATGCTTCAGTCTCATGCTAAAAGCAATTATAATTTTCTTAATCAAAATCAAATCTGTGATTTGAAGAATAAAATATTTGCTGGAAATTTCTCAGGAAATAAAAAATGTTAGTATGATTGGAGTACACATTGTGGATAGTGACCCGCAGGGAGGATCAGCCGAGAGAATGTATGAAAACGCTTGGAAACCTATAAAGTTCTTAAATGAAGGATGGCAGTAGGTTTTCAGAGGACTTGGGAGAGCACAATTACTCTCTTGAAGGCTTGAGTTCATCTCTCCCCACCAAGGTCTTCCTCCCACTAAAAGAACAAGAATGATGTAGAGACAATGAAGGGTCAAGAGAGGTGAGAATACTGTGGGAATGGACCTCACCAACTTTGAAAGGCCCAAATCCCAAAGGAATGACCATCACTCTTGGAAAGACAAACAGAGAAGGCCTGGGGTAGACTTTAGGGTGATTCGGGGCTTGTTTTGTCTGACACTGGGATCAAAAGCAAACGTGACCTGAATATTCAACCCTAAGAAGATTCCAGGACACATTATTAACAAGCAGATGTGTACACCTAGGAATAAAAATGGTGAGCATCAAGCCATCCAGGTCTAATTCATGAGGTCTGATGGATGGGCAAATGCAGGGCTGGGACACCTTCTGGGCAGCCTAGAAGGAGAGTTCCCCAAGGTCCTGTGGAGCCAATGGGCCAGGGGAACACCTCAAATACCTCCACTGGAGCCTTGGAACTTTAAATAGACCCATAGCATACTTCAGTAAGAACAAAGACAATAACAGCAATAATATCTGCTGTGTGGGTGCACTCAAAGTGTGCCAGGCACTGTGCAGAGCATTTTCTACACATGACCCAACTTAACCCCTGACACAACCCTGTAGAGTAGATATTTGAATCACCAGCGTAACAAAAATGTGGAAAACGAGACACAGAAGGATGTGGTGACTTACTCAAGACCACACAGCCCCCCATGGTAAAATTTGAGTTTGAACTCAGGTCTATGCAATTCCTGCATCAATGTTCATGGTAATTATGGTATCTTAAACATATTAGGAGGTTGAGAGCTAAACTGGAGACCAAGATGAAGATATAAACAGAGAATGGAAAGGTGTGAGCAGCAAGCAAAAAAGGAAACAGATACTGGGCTCTGAAAGGGGAGTGCCCCACCTCTATTTCTTATTAGCTCTATTCCTTGAGTCAGTTATGCATGTCCTCAGTTTTTTCATCCATAAAATGGGGATATTAATAGCAGCTACCTTCTATGGTTGTTGTAAGGATGTGATGAGACAATAACCTGCAAAGCACTTAGAACAGTGTCTGGCATGTAAGAAGTGCCATTTTAGTTACAATTACTCTGAAGTGTGGGTGGGCTAGGCTGTGTGTTTGAAACTACCTTCCTGACTGCCAAGACCAGATGGTTTCCCTAGGAGCTTCTTCAAGAAGCTACAGTGAACTGGAAGAAGCTAACATTGGTTTACCCACAGCAAGGCTTGGCAAATACGTGGATTTCCCTTTCTTAATAGGGATTCAAACTGGGAATGTTCTAGGCATAACAGATGGTGATGTCAACAAAGCCATTAAGGTCTCCTGTGACTTTTTTTTCCACATTTATTGGTTTATTTTAAAGGATATTACCAAGGATACAGATGAAGAGCTTCATAGGGTGGGATACTGGGGAAGGGGTGTGGAGTTTCCCTGGCCTCCCTGGGCAAGCCGCCCTCCAGGAACCTCCCTGTCTTCAGTTACCTAGAAGCCCTCTGAGTCCTCTTCTCTCGGGTTGTTATAGAGATGTCATTACTTAAGCATGATCGATTAAACCGTTGGACATTGATGATCAGCTTGGTCTTCAGCACCTCTTTCCTCCCCAGAGGCTGGGGAGTGAGCTGAAAATCCCCACCCTCTAATCTTGCCTTGGTCTTCTGGGTGACCAACCTCACCCTGAAACTATCAGACAAAAAACACACAAAAGATAGCAGTGTGGAGAACCCAGGGATTTTAAGAGATCTGAGCCAGGAACCATGGATGAAAACTAAAATATCGTAACATGACAGTCCACTCCCCGGTTTTTGACATGGATCCCTTACATCAAAAGAATATACATAATCAGTAATAATTAGTCCGCTCCATCATATTGTATGATTCTCTTCCCAGGGCGAGGCCACTCAGATTTGCAGGCTTCCTTTTGATCTTTTCAGGTTCTACAAGCAGGAGCCGCCTGGGTAAATACACAGCTTCACCCTTTCAGACACCTTGAATCACTGAGCTAAGAGGCAATGTCATCTCTTGCTCTGAAATTATTTTAAGTAGTTAACATAATATTGAATTTCCCTCAATGGAGAACCCATGGTTTCACTTCTTTACTCTCAGTGACCATTTCTCCTTCTCTCCATGAATACCCAAACTTTTTCACCTCTAGAAGGGACATTAGAATCGTCACTGTGCTGGTCTAGACTATAGGCAGCAATACAAGTCTACCAAGTACCTCCCTCTCAGTCCACTTCCATTCCGATAGGACGAGGTTACATAGGTGCAGAATTAGTGAGCTATTCTTACCACCAGGCACAATAGCTGCATTTATTCTTAGACCAATTTTGCTAGATGAAGGCACACGCCCATCAGGCCCTTTGAAATTCTTATATAAGGTTTAAAAACATAGGCCAGGCGTGGTGGCTCATGCCTGTAATCCCAACACTTTGAGAGGCTGAGGCGGGCAGATCGCCTGAGCTCAGGAGTTTGAGATCACCCTGGGCAACACGGTGAAGCCCCATCTCTACAAAAATGCAAAAAATTAGCTGGGCATGGTCGTGCGTGCCTGTAGTCCCAGCTGCTTGGGAGGCTGATGCACAAGAATCGCTTGAGCCTCGGAGTTGGAGGTGGCAGTGAGCTGAGATTGTGCCACTGCACTCCAGCTTGGGCTACAAAGTGAGATTCCATCAAAAAAAAAAAAAAAAAAAAAGGACATTGTCATTGTTACAGTTTCTTATTTAGAAGTCATCCCTGCTTCTGGTACTTGTAGTTGCAGCCCTGGTCCCAGCACCACTGTGTCAGGTAGCAGAGAAAACACAATTTTTGGATGATTTGGAGAAGAAAAAAATTATAGCCAGGTGCAGTGGCTCACGCCTGTAATCCTAACACTTTGGGATGCCAAGGTAGGTGAATCACCTGAGGTCGGGAGTGTAAGACCAGCTTGGTCAACATGGTGAAACCCCATCTCTATCAAAAATACAAAAATTAGCCTGGCATGATGGTGCATGACTGTAATCCCAGCTACTCAGGAGGCTGGAGGCACAAGAATCCCTTGAATTCGGGAAGCAGAGGTTGCAGTGAGCTGAGATCACGTCACTGCATGAAAGAAGAAAGAGGAAAGAGGAAAGAGGAAAGGAAAGGAAAGGACTATAGTTGTTATACCAGCATACTCTCTTGACAAGAACTGTATAGCCATACCATCATCCTCCCTATCTCCTCTTCAACCAGAAAAACAGAGAAAAAAATCTAGTGGTGACACTGTAGTCCCACTCATGCTTTTATCTCCAGCATGCCCAGCCCTTCATGCTTTTATCTCTCCCTGTTTTAGACAACCAATGTTTCCATTGCCCATGCTACTTCTCTATTAAACGGTTACTCTCAGGAGGATATCTCTCTGCCCATTGTTGGACATTATGGGCTGTACAGTGTGCTCCTTGGTCTGAAGAAATGATGGTCAGCTTCCAAGTAGTCCAAAGTCATGCTACACTTCTCTCTGTTTTTTATGGTACTCTGAGCATTTACATCTTCCACCAGGTAAGCAAAGCCCACTCCACAGTCAGTGTCTGTGCCTGACAAGGCCCATTTGTCACCCCCAGGGCTGCTAACATCAGTCGCACTTGCCAGCTATGTTCAGGGCTTTCCCATCAGAGAATCTGCCCAATAGCCATTAGCAATCTCTATCTCTTTTTTGAGCAGACAGAACAGTTTTTACCGGCATTTTGTGCCTGAGAGGTGCAAGAGGACTGTGTCTAGATTCAGTCTATCTCTGCACTGCCCCCATATCCACTCATCTTATGGACCCAGGTGGCCACCTCAAAGCACATAGGAATATCTGTTTGTTGACTCTAGTCACCTTCTGAACTTGGAAAGGGGTTCTTCTGATGGGCACTGATTTGTTCTACGTTAATGCACCTCTCAGGTTTCCACAGGGCCATGTTCCCTATGGGCATCTCTTTAATTGGACAGGTTTCCATTGACCTTTTCCCTGACCACGGAGCCAGGTCATTGCTCACAGACAGAGAGTCAATAAAACCCCAAATACAGGCCAGGTGCCGTGACTCATGCCTGTAATCCCAACACTTTGGGAGGTCGAGGTGGGTGGATCACTTGAGGTTAGGAGTTCGAGACCAGCCTGGCCAACATGGTGAAACCCCATCTCTACTAAAAATACAAAAATTAGCTGGGCGTGGTGGTGCATGCCTGTAATCCCAACTACTCAGGAGGCTGAGGCAGGAGAACTACTTGAACCTGGGAGGCGGAGGTTGCAGTGACCCGAGATCATGCCACTGTACTCCAGCCTGGGCAACACAGTGAGACTTTATCTCAAAAAAAAAAAAACAAAAAACAAAAAAAACAAAAAACAGAGTCTTCTATTGTTGTTTAATTCTTCCACGACTGTTAGGAAAATAGCATGCAATTCAGTCCACTGAGCTGATCTGTCTTTACCTTCTTTGATCAAAATAACAGCCTTCCAAACAGGATGGTGTCCATTCACCTTGGAGCTGCCATCTGTAAATCATGCAGCTCCTTGTTGGTCAATCAGGAGCTGTTCACAGTGTACTGTTCAAGTGTTAATAGAATCTGGCAGCACCTCCCACAGTTCCAGAGCCAGTCCTGGGAGAAACGAGGCTTTCTGCTTGTGAGTAGCTCCTCCTTGCATTCCCCTGGTTGCATGACCTTGTATAAGTCATTTCTATTTTATTGGGGAATACTCTGGGCACTGGCATCCCCAGTAGAGCATTTTTCTGACATCACCCAAGATATGGGTATTTCAGATTTCAAAGTCATTTTATGTCAGATGCAGCGATGCATAGGACAAGATGTTGAGGAACGGGCACGAAACCCCTTCCTTTTCTTAAAAGCCCTTTCCATGTCAATACATATCAAGCATAAAGGAATTGTTTAAAAAAAAAAAAAGGCTAGGGGATGGGCTCCTTGGAGGTGATTAAATGAGATATTTCTGGATATATACGGCCATCAGAGAGAGTTGCACTAGGTGGCCTCACAGAAAAATTTCAAATCCAAGACCCCATCTTTCTTTGCCATGGTGACATGAGCTTTTCCCAAAAGGCAGCGACAATAAGTACTGAAATTTGCAAGACTTTTTCTAGATTACTTTTCTTTTTCATATACATCATCTAAAACAGCACTCTGCCAACTTGGCCTAATGCAAAGAGGAATCTTTTCTTTGATTGGCTTGCTTATTTACACATTTAACAGATTCCTTTTACATGCCTGTTATGTCCCAGTCACTGTTCCAGGTGCAGAGGATACAACTGTTTAAAAATATAAATTATCCTCTACCACTGCCCCGGCTCCTCCTCCTTGGGGAGGTCCCCAAGGGGGTATGGGACCAAAGGCGAGGCTGGGGATCCTAGGGTGCTGTCACCTGAGGCAGGATGGGTTGCCTCCAAAAAAAATAAATAAATAAAAATATAAATTAAAAATGCAGTTCCTGCATAATAGGGTTTATAATATGGGAACTAGAGGTATATAATAAATACGTATGTCAGGCTGTGTTAACCTCCATGAAAAAATAAAAGCAAAGCAGCAGGAAAAGAGAAGGATCTTTCAGTTGGGAGTTCACAGGAAGTTTTTCTCAGAGAGGGACATTTGAACAGAAATACGAACAAAGTTCGAAATAAGCCACCAAGGGAAAGAGCATTTCAGGCAGAGGAAACAGTAAACGCAAGGCCCTGAGGAATGGCAGCGGAGCCCTGGAGCCCTGTGGCTGGAGCAGTGTGAGAGCGGGGCAGCCTCTAAGGGATCTGGTCAGAAGTGCAGCTGACAATCAGAGGCCTCTGCTTTGAGTTGGTGTTGAATTGTTTGTTTGTTTGTTTAAAGGGGAATCAGAGATCTATGTCAAATTTGCAGACCACTATAAGAACTTTATTTATTTATTTATTTGAGACAGGGTCTCACTCTGATGTCCAGGCTGGAGTGTAGTGGTGCGATCTCGGCTCATTGCAACCTCTGCCTCCCAGGTTCAAGCGATTCTTCTGCCTCAGCTTCCCAAGTAGCTGGGACTATAGGCATGCATCACCACCACGCCTGGGTAACTTTTGTATTTTTTGGTAGAGATGTTTCATCACGTTGGCAAGGCTGGTCTTGAACTCCTGACCTCAAGTGATCTGCCCACCTTGGCCACCCAAAGTACTAGGGTTGATTACATACATGAGCCACTGCACCTGGCCTAGAAATTTAGTTTTCACTATGAGATGAAAAGCCACTGAGAAGTTTGGAGTTAAGGAATGAAATAATCTAACCTAGCATATGATTTTAAAATATCACCTAGAGAATAGGCCACAAAGGGACACAAATGGAAGCAGACAGAAGAGTCCACTGCAATAGAAGAGGTGGGAGATGAAGGAGCTTAGAATGGCACGGTGGCAGTGGAAGTGTGAGAAGTAGACAGATTGTTAATGTATTTTGAAGGTAGATCCATCAGGACAGGAGAGGACAGGAGTCAGGGATGCCTCTAGATTTTCAGGTTGCTCACTTGGAAGAAAGCGTTTTTTAAAAAAGAAAGATTGGGGTAGGAGTCGTCTTGGGAGATACCAGGATTTCTGTTTTGAACATGTTAAGCTTGAGATGCATACTAAGCAGGTTGTTGAATGTAAGAGTCAGGAGTATAGAGGAAAGATTCAGGTTTGAGAGAACAATTGAGGAGTCGTTAGCATGTAAATGGAAGACTAATTGAACAGATGAAGAGCAGCTAGTGAGGTGGAGGAGGGCTATGGAGAGTGAGGTTCTTGCTGCTAAATGAAGAAATAATTCTACCAGGAAATGATGACCAACTGGGTCAGATAGTCAAGGGAGGCCACTTGAAGATGCAGGATGGAGACAGGATGTCAAATCAATGACTGGATATAGCCACATGAAGGCCACTGGTGATCTGAATAGAAGGTGGTTTTAGGTTGGACTTGGTGGCTCACACCTGTAATCCCAGCACTTTGGGAGGCCCCGGTGGGCAGATCACCTGAGGTCAGGAGTTCAAGACCAGCCTGGCCAACATGGCAAAACCCCATCCCTACTAAAAAAAACGAAAAATACAAAAATTAGGCGGATGTGGTGGCGAATGCCTGTAATCCCAGCTACTCGGGAGGCTGAGGCAGGAGAATCACTTGAACCCAGGAGGTGGAGGTTGCAGTGAGCCAAGATTACATCACTGCACTCCAGCTTGGGCAACAAGAATGAAACTCCATCTCAAAAATAAATAGATAAAATAAAAGAAGTTGATTTTAGTTAACAGAACAATGTAGACCAAGGTCTGCTTAAAATGAGTTGATAGAGAACAGGAAAAGAGTAAATGGTGATAAGTCCAGACAATTCTTTCGAGAACTTTTCCGTCAAATTTGTGCTATAAACTTTTCTGTAAAGTTTGTACAGAAATGGAGTGGTTGCTGGTGGGCATCTCAGGTCAAGGACAAACTTCAGTCTTTCATTTTTCAAAGACAATAGTTGTAGAGAAGAAACATTAATTTCTGAAAACCAGAAATGATCTATTGATTGATCCATGCTGACTATTTAATTATCTAGGAGTCTATACTAATGAGACACTTCCCTAGATGTGACACACTCGACTGCCCACAGTTACAAAGACCAAGGAGGCCATCCATGTTGAAAGCACCCCATGCTGAGGTGGGCATAACACCAATTATCTACAATATTCCAAAAGAGGAAGCCAGGAGTTTTCCAATTTTTTAATGGACCAAATACATAGTACGAGGAAAATATAAAAATTAAATTGCTAGAAATTTGACCAAATCATTAATTAAAAAAAAAAAAAAAAAAAATCTTCTGGTAAGCAATCTCCATTCTTAAACTGGAAAATGGTTGGAATCATTGAGTTTAAAAACATTTAAATTTGCATTAATTAACTCATGTAAGCCACATAATAACCCAGCAGCGATGTGGATTCCTGTTGCCCTTTGTCTACTGCTGTGCAACAAACAGCCCCAAATGCAGGAGGGACAAGATGACTATTTCATTATGCTCATGGAATCTCTGGGTCAGGACACTCAGGGCACAGTGTGGAAAGGTTCATCTCTGCTACACGATGTCAGTGCCTCAGGAGAGAAGGCTCAAATGACTGGCAGCAACTCTCGGTGCTGGAACCATCTGCAGGCTCATTCACTCATATGTCTGGCTTCTGGGCTGGGATGACTTAAAGGCTGTTGATCATAGGCCTCTCCAGGATTTTCAGTATAGTCACCCTTTCTAGATGCACCACAGAGTTCCAGAAACAAGTATTCCAGCAACAGAGATAGAAGCTGCGCAGTTTTTTATGACCTCATTTCAGAAGTCCCAGTTTCATTTTTGGTATACACTCTAGGTCAAAGCAGTCAGAATTCCACCTAAATTCATAGGAAGGGGACCCAGAGCCCACCTCTCAAAAGTAATAGTGTCAAAGACTCCCAGCCATGTTTTAAAACTTCCACATCCCATCTGGCACAGGGAAGAAAATTCACACGAGGTGTTAAAATAAACACAATTATTAATAACGAGGTGGTTAAGTAACTTGCCCAAGGCCATACAGGTAGGTGGCAAAGGTGAAGTCTGGCTTCTTAACCACTGTACCCTTCTCCCTCCTGACCACCCTTGATATAATGGCTGTTCCACTCTTCTCCCCTGTAATACTTATCCTGGTCACACTGCTTCCTTTTCTCTATGGCACTGATTACTTCTTGGTCATCAATCTCCCCCTCTACAATGGAAGTTTTGTGAAGACCAGGACTTCAGTTCATTCACTCTTATGTCCCTATCCTCTGGGACAGCAGTGCCTGGTGTGTAATATATACTCTAAAAGAAAATTGTCAAATAAAAATATATTTTCTTTTTATTTGACTAATACCAAATATTGAGAAACAAAACTGTAATTCCCAAGACAGCCCCAGAGGTTGAGGCTGCAGTGAGCATGATTAACTGCACGACTGTATTCCAGCCTTGACAACAAAGCAAGATCCTGTCTCAAAAAAATAAAAATAAAAAAGCCTCAACTTCCAGGGCTCAAGCCATCCTCAGCTTCCCAAGTAGCTGGGACTACAGGCACGTGCCACCATTTTATTTTTTTGTAGAGGTGAGGTCTCCTTGTGTTACCCAGACTGGTCTCAAACTCCTAAGCTCAAGGATTCCTCCTGCTGCAGCCTCTCCAAGTGCTGAGATGACAAGCATGAGCCACAATGCCTGGCCTGAGATCAACCTTCCAAAATTAAGATCTGCTCAACTACAAACCTCCAAGGTAAAAATTATAATCCCTACACATACTTTCAACTCTCTCTCTACAGATTATTGGATTTGTCTCAAGGAGGCATTAGGTAGCTTTTGCTCTCACAACACTGTTTGGGAGGCCACCTATTTGGTACTTGTACGTTTTTACTAGTGATATAGTAAAAATAAAAGCCACCAGAAGAAATGACTGTCTTTGCTAAACCCATTTTAGCCTTTCCAGGAGGCTGCTGTCCTATCTTCACTTGCTCATTGCTCATTTGCTGAGACCCCAATCTCTCCTCCTTCCCCTGCATCCAGTCCTAGCCCCTACTGTCTTCTCCTCTGACCAAAGGCCCCAGTTGTCCCAAACTCCGTGCAGTTACTTTACTTACAGACTTTTCCTGAAATGTCTTTCCCTCCACTCTTTCTTGTCCTCCTGACTCAAATTAAGCATGGCCTCATGTAGTGGGGGCTGAATGGTACCGCCCAAACATATGAGATCCTAAGCCCTGGAACTTGTGAATGTTACTTTACATGGTAAAGTTTTTGCAGATGTGATTAAATATTTTGAGAGGAACAGGTTATTCTGGATTCTCTGGGTGGGCGCTGGATGCCACTATAGGTACCCTTGTGAGAGAAGGGCAGAGGGACAATAGCCACACAGAGGCAGAGATTGGAGGAATGTGGCCCAAATCAGGGGAAAAAAAAAAAAAAAAAAAAAAGGTTCCAGTAGCCATCAGAAGCTGGAAGAGGCAAAGGAAGAATTCGCCCCTTGAGCCTCCAAAAAAGGCACAACTCTAACAACACCTTGATGTTAGCTCATTGAAACTGACTTTGAAATTCTGGCCTCCACAACTATGAAAGAATAAATTTCTGTTTTTTCAAGCCACCATGTTTGTGCTAATGTGTTATAGCCACCACTTGAACTATCTTATCTAGAGGAAACTAGCATGCCTCCTCTAGGAGTCCCAGCTGCAACCTGTGTTTCCTTCCAGTAGAACTATTCTACCAGTGGATGCAAACTCACCCACTTCCAAGGACCAGCAAATAACATCAATTTGTGAAATGAGTAGAGACTGGTACAAACCAAAGGGCATATGTCTCTGCAAAGCACCAAGAAAGAGATAGGAACCACCACAGAAAGATGGACGAAGGATATGAAAGGTAATTTACTAAAGAAGGTAACCACCTGAAGCCCAATAGACATGTGAAGAGTGCTCAAACTCATTTGTCATTAGAAAAAATAAACATAACATGAGACGGCCATAAAGCTGGAAAACACCAAGAGTTGGTGGAACTTGCAGATTTGGGAACATCTACATGCTTCTGGTGGGGGTGAAAATACTGAAATGGAAAATCAGTTATGAATGCACCACACGACCCAGCTCCCATTCCTAGATGTCTTCCATAAAGAATCCTCCCACATCACACACCGCGGCCTGCCATAGGGTGGGGGGATTGGGCAGGGATAGCATTAGGAGAAATACCTAATGTAAATGACGAGTTAATGGGTGCAGCAAACCAACACGGCACATGTATCCATATGTAATAAACCTGCAGGTTGTGCACATGCACCCTAGAACTTAAAGTATAATAAAAAAATAAAATAAAGATAAAATAAAATAAAGAGAATCCTCCCCATAGGTCTCCATGCTTTGTTCCTCACAGAGGGTGGCAGAGTAGAGAAGCATCCATCCACGTGACCACCTTTAGAGGAGGGAATAGGACTAAGCAATGGACATGAATGGAGTAGCCAACAGCAGTTACAGCCATGTGTATACACAACAGGATGCATCTTCAAGTACCACGCTGAGTCCAGAAAATGAGAAACAGAATGAGATATCTGAGATAATATCATTTTTGTAAATTATACTCCACATACAAAGCACTATGGATCTTACCAGAACACCTACAGACAGAAAGATGAACGTCAATACATTAGAATCTTGCCTATAGGAAGAGGAAGATGGGCATTAAAAGAGAAATAAATAGAAGCAAAGATAAATGAGATGGGCTTTGCAGGGACCGATGGTGTTACGATAACACTGTGTTATAGGCTGAACAGTTTTATTAACTCGACCATCTGAGGAGTCAAGTTTAAAAAAAAAAACATGCTCACGTATGCTGTTTGGAGATTTTGGAGAGAAAGAAGAGCCTCACATTCTTTGACACTTCTTCCACCAAGGCAACAGAAGTAATGTTGCATGATATCAGAAGCTGGGCCATAAAAGGAATTTTTCCTCCCAGAACATTTCCTCTCATACTCATCGATCGCCATGGCCCCTGGAGAGAGGACATGGAGGTATTCAGGTCAACAGTCCCAACTGAGCCCTGCCTTCAATTCATCCCAGCCCAGGAGCCAAATATACCAATGAAGAAGCCATGTTGGAGTGGGCCTCCCAGCCACAGCTCTGCCAGCCCCGAGCTGTTAGAGTGCCTCCTAAGAGTCTTCCTGGCTCAGGCCCCAGACGTTGCAGAGCAGAGACAAGCCATCCCCTCTGTGTCCGATTCAAGTTCCCGCCCCATTAAATCTGTGAGCATAAGATAGTTGTTTTTTTCCACTAAGGTTTGGGGTAGTTTGCATCACTGCTGTAGGCACCAAATCATGCCTTATCTAAAGGAGCAACTACTTCCTAGCTCCTGCCAACTGTTTCCCCATGGAAATAAGCAACCAGGTTAGCTAAATATTCTACTTTTTTTCAAAAGAAATGGAAAAATCCAGATTGTCTTCTGATTTTTAAATGTTAGCAACTATTTAAAAAATTCCTAAAATAGCAAAGAACCAACAAATCTCATTTGCACTTCCTAATTGGCCTTGGAGCCATTGATTTACAAACTCCCAAACTGTGTACTGTTTGTCTCTCCCCAGAGGGTCTGTGGCTCCTGGCTGTTTATCTCTGTGTTCCTCCCACCTTCACAGCCTCAAGATAAGCCCCCTAACCCAAGACTCTACTCTCGACCCTGGCTTGGGTCAGAAGTCTGCCACTAACTGGCTGCCCAACCTCGTGCCTCACCTCACTTCCCTTAACTGCTGAATGGGGGCACCAATATCTACCTTGGCTGCTTCAAGGGCTGGGGTGGGGCTTGTTTCAAACAAGTGTGTGTCTAAAGAAGCAATTTGTAAGGAATGAGGTGATACAAAAATGTACTGGTCAAAATGGTGGCCCCCAAAAAGATATGTCCATGTCCAAATTCCTGGAACCTGAGAATGTGACTTTATTTGCAAAAAAGGTCTTTGTAGAGGAGATTAGGTGGGCCTTAAACTCAATGTTCACACAAGAGACAAACAGAGGGGCCTGGCGCGGTGGCTCACAACTATAATCCCAACACTTTGGGAAGCCAAGGCAGGTAGATCACTTGAGGTCAGGAGTTCAAGACCAGCCTGGCCAATATGGTGAAACCCCGTCTGTATTAAAAATACAAAAATTAGCTGGGCATGGTGGTGTGTGTCTGTAATCCCAGCTACAGGGTAGCTGAGGCACAAGAATCACTTGAACCCAAGAGGTGGAGGTTGCAGTGAGCAGGGATCATGCCACTGCACTCCAGCCTGGGCAACAAAATAAGACTCCATCTCAAAAAAAAAAAAGGAAAAGAAAAAAAAGAGAGAGAGAACGACACACAGAGAGAGACAGACACAGAGAAAAAGACAATGTGATGATCGAGGCAGAGACGGAAGTGATGCAGCCACAAATCAAGGAACAGTGGAGCCACCAGAAGCTGGAAGACCCAAAGAATGGAATCTCCCATCTGGAGCCTCTGGAGGGAGCATAGCCTTGCTAACACCTTGATTTTGCACTTCTGGTCTTCAGAGCTATGAAAGAAAGAAATTTCTGTTGTTTTAAGCCAGTTTGTGAAAATGTGTTACAGTACCCATAGGAAATTAATAACAGAGTAGGTCGGTGCAAAAGTAATTGCAGTTTTTGCCATTAAAAGTAATGCTTATAATATAAGCATTATTTATACCATATAATACTTATATATGCAGAATTGTCATGGCCTCAACATTGAATCCTTTAGTAGTACATCTTGTGGAGCTTTGTAACTCATGGGTCATCAGGCTGCTGGTGACTCAAGCTCATAAAGACCCCTCCCTGAAATCACTATCTGGTCCTTAATCCTTAACACCTGTGAAGTCACCACCACCCCGGGAGAGTTACTTAAATCTGGCATTATTGTTTAATATTCTCATTTCCCTCCTGGTGATGAATTCCCAGTGGTGGTGAGTCCTTAACTCAGCAGCAGTCCTGGAAAGTTCATCCTCAAAATGCCAGCATCAGAACCACCGACAGCACGTCCTAAAGATTCTGAATCTCAGGCCAAGCCCTAGACTTAGTGAGTCAACAGCCAGGCATGGGAAGGGTGGGAGAAACTGATAATCAGCTTTTTGAACAGATTGAGCAAGGTGCCTGCTATGCACACTAAAATTTGAAGACCATCAACATGAGAAGGGGTTAAGGGACCTTGAGCCACACAGCCTGGGGCTGATTTTCAGCCCTGCTCTTTCTCATCAATTAGAATCTTAAGCAAGTTTAAGGTCTGTAACTTTTAGTTTTCTCATCTGTAAAATGAAGGTGGTGAGTATGACTCATCAAGGAGTTGTGGTAAAAGAGGGTTTAGATGAGATTATGCATGCAAATCACCTAGCATAGTTGCATAATAAATTCTGGATATTGTAAATATGATGGGGATGGTGGTGAATGATAATGGTGATGATGACCCTTTCCCCTAAGTACATGGTCCAAGGGCCTCCATATTTAGAACTATGTGAGCCTTCTGAGTAATCTTCCCAGGACTAATTTATCATTCAATGGGGTGAGGTACTCACTGAAAAATTCTAATCCAATCACGTTGAATTAACAGAATCCATATCACCTTCTCAAAGGAGGAGGAAAATCTACAAAATGAAAAGATAATGGTGACTATCTCTTTATTTGGGCCTTCCAAGACTATTAAAAGACTTTGGTATATGTTCTTCTTTAAAATCTGACTTTGTCAGTCCTCTGCTTAGTCATTTGTGTCAGCAGGGCACACAGTGGCCCACAAGACCCACCCCTGCTACCTCTCCCATCTTGCCTCAGCTTTCTTCCTTTAAACATGTGCAGTTTCCCAATAATTGTACAATGTTAACCCCCAATGCCTTTCTGCATACTGTTCCCTCTGTCTCCAATGTCCTTCCCCTCCCCTAGCCCACCCTGTCATCTGTAGTACTGCTGTTCATCCTGCAAGACTCAGCTTAATCATCACCTCCTCTGTGAAGCCTTCCCTGATTCCCTTGCTTTACCACCATCATTTCTCTAGCAGAGTTCTTCATCTCCTTCTCTGTGCCGTCCTCTTTTCAATACATACCCTGCATAGCATAGATGTTAGGGACATCAGATCACCTGGGTTTAAATCCTAGGACTATGACTTACTAGCTGTGTGACCTAATCTCTCTGGGTCTCAGTTCCCCCATCAATATAATATGAATTGTTACAAACCTTCAGTGAGGTGATTCTTAAGTATCAAACATGGTCCCTGGAACTCAGTAAGCAACTAACAATATCCACTAGTCTTATTATTCTTCTTCAGAATATTCCAAAAATACAAGTAAGGTAATCTCTTCCTTTTGCTCTCCAGACATCCACAGAAAACTTACACAGACAGTCAACAATCACATGGGCGAACTATAGGGGCTCAGACTTGGGAGGAACCTCAGAGATAATTTGGTCTAACTCAGTTTTAACCACAATAGGACAATATCATTGTGACTTGGGATGGAAGCCAGAGGGCTCTGTTTATGTGACTGAGGGAACCAGAACAAGACAAAACACTTCGCAAACCCTATCCTCACAATGTCCTTAAGAAACAGGTTGAAGGCAAGAACCCAGGGCCTCAATTTCTAGATGAAAAACCTGTGTCACAGGCTGCTCGACCAGCAAGGAGGGTCAGCGCCTCTGTGGCCATCCAGGCCGCTGTTCCAATGCTCTCCATTGACAATTGCGAGACCAGGAAGCTGTTTGGGTCCCCAAACTGCTGTCGTTACGGGAAATGAATGTGAGGTGGTAAGCGTTAGGTTATAAGAATGAGGTAATGTTCAGGTTTTTGTTGTTGTTCTTAAGTGTTCGCCGTTTATGGTGAGCATTTGTTTCCTTTAATTTCAGAAAAGCCCTGTCATGAGAATCGACAATGAAGCATTCAGGAGGCAGCACAGTTTTGTGGAGAGTAGGGCAAGTTTCAAATCGGTGGGGCCCAGGGCTCACCTGTCTGTCACTAGCCAGGAGAACTCTGACAGATCTGTGAGCTCTGAAAGCTTCGTCTTCATCGGTAAGGTGTGGGCAATGGTAATGCCTTTCTCATGGAGCTGTCATCACCACCCTAGGTGATATATACGGAACTCCTGACCCATAATGAGCTCTCTATAAATACTACTGTGCTATGATTGGAGCTGGTTGGAAAACTGTAAATGTAAACTCTCCAGGAGGAAGTGCAAAGTGTTTTCAGAGAGCAGCTGAGTGTCAGATAGTCCCTAAGGGAACAGACATTCCTTAGACACCTGCTTTGTACCAATCCCTATGCTAGCACTCTACACATGTACCTGCATCTCTGCACCCTCCACTCCAGGTACAGCACCTTGGAAGCAGTCGATAAATACTTATTGATGGTGTGTATGTGTGTATACAGGAGTGAATGAACAAATTTATTTAATCCTGATAATATTGCCAAATAAATATTGTCATCTTCATTGTATAGATTAAAAGAACAGAAGCTTTGAGTGGTGACATCACTTCTCTAAAGTCATAGGATTAGTAGGGTTAATCAGCGAACCACATGAGGCCTCTCTTAAAAATGTTTGTAAGGCCAGGCACAGTGGCCCATGCCTGCAATCCCAGCACTCCGGGAGGCCAAGGTGGGTGGATCACCTGAGGTCACGAGTTCAAAAGCAGCCTGACCAACATGGAGAAACCCTGTATCTACTAAAAACACAAAAAAACCCGGGTGTGGTGGCGCATGCCTGTAATCCCAGACACTCAGGAGGCTGAGGCAGGAGAATCGCTTGAACCTGGGAGGCGGAGGTTGCAGTGAGCTGAGTTTGTGCCATTGCACTGCAGCCTGGGCAACAAGAATGAAACTCTGTCTTAAAAAAACAAAAAATGGTTGTACCTTAAACCCAAAACATAAGAAGGACACAGCTAAAGGAAGCACATAAAGAGGAGAATTCCAGGTGGGGAAACAGCCCACATGAATGGCATGACGTAGGGTGGAGAGAAGGCCAATGTGGCCTGAGCAGCTAGGATGAGCTCGGGGACCAAAGTGAGATCAGAGCACGCAGGGATTATGGACTGCATTAAGGACTTTGGATTTTGTTCTAGGCACAATGGAAAGCTTTTACAGCGTTTTACACAGAGGAAGGATGTGATTCCAATTTCATCCTGGTGCTTTTGCCAAGAATGGCCTGGAGGAGGGGGACAGGTAGGGAATCCAGAAGGCGATCATAGCTAATCCCAGGCAAGAGAAGCTGTGGCTTGGTCCCAGGCTGAGACAGGTGAGATGCAGTAGAGTGGACAGTCTGGGGAAATCTGTGTTCAGTTCAGCCAGTAGACCACGCTGACAGATTGATGTGGCAGGTTAAGGAAAAGAACAATATGAAACTCAGCCTTCTGGCTTGAGCCACTCCCTGAGACTTTAAAGCCTAGATCAGAAGCAGGTGGAGAGAAAATCAAGAATCTAGTTGGGGAATTTCAAAGTTGAAAGGCTGTGAGACATCGCAATGGAGTGCCTGGGTGAGACCTGCCTTGGAGAATTCTTCACATGGGGTACCATTGAAAGCTGTGGGAATGTATAAAATTACCATGGCTTAAAGTGGAGGACAGAAAAGTGGTAAATATAACATAAGAAGTAGAGCAAGTCTGAGGAAAACCAATAGTTAAAAGCTGGGTGGAAGGGAAGGAGAATAAGGAGGAGTAATTAATGACCAAGGAAGAAAACCAGGAGAAGAAACTTGTATTGACTCAAAGGACGGAGAAGCTCAGAATTAGGAGGTCAGGTCTGGTTCAACTGCCTCATTTTCATATGAGAATCTGTAACCCAGATAGGGGAAGTGACTCACCCAAGATGATACAACTCGATAACCTCAGAAGAACTTTCTAACGATGAGCAGTATTGCCCAGTAGTGAAATAGACTTTCTCCTCAGGCAGTGGACTCCTCACTATGGAAGGACACAAATAAAAGCTGAATGGTACAGCTGGATGCTAGAGAATAATTGTTTTTTTGTTTTGCTTTTTTTGTTTGTTTGTTTTTAGAGATGGGATCTCACTATGTTGCAGCGATTGGTCTTTAACTCCGGGGCTCCAGTGATTTGCCTGGCTTCCCAAAGTGCTGCGATTACAGGCACGAGCCACTGGCCAGCTAGAGGATAATTCTGTGTGTGTTTGGGGTGAGGGGCGGTAGCCATGAGGGAAGATTTTCCCCAGGCAGAAGGTTGTAGAATAGGTGACGCAAAGATATGGCTAGTATACTTTTATCTCAGGATTCCCAAGGTCTATTTATTAGCACATGAATGGAAAGATAAAAACTTGTAAATACAAATGATCATTTGATGAAAAAGAGGAGAGAAAACAAATCCATTTACAAAACGGGTACACTGCAGAAGTGTCTTGCTGAGGCTCTCTAACTGTGCCAAGAAAGAGAAAAACTGTATCAGTTGACTTCCATAGGGTTCCCTTCCTCTGCGGATTCCTCCTGACTACGAAGTGTCAAGAGCTTGAAGATGGAAGAGTCCGCATATCCCTCATTTAGTGGACCACAGTGTGAGTGCCAGATCCTCCCACTACCCCTCCCAGACCTGGGAGCACAGGTCTACCTTCCCCACCAGGACCCACGGGCCAGGATTTCTGTGTGGGCATGTGCAGGACAGAGCGTGAAGCCTTTTGTAAACATCACCTTCATGACTTATTTACGAGGCACGTGGGTAGAGCAATCTGCTCCCAACGCTTGGAGGGAAGCGAGGAGAGATAAGGTCACAGAGAGAGCACTCAGAGGCAAACCCACAAAAAAACCCTCAGAATATTTGAGGGAGGGGCTATATACATCTACTTTTATTCCCTCTGCCGCCACTTCTCCAACATTCATACCGGCTTTCTGTTTCTCCCTTCCCTCTCCTTCCTCCCCTTACTCTCTCTCAGGCCTGCTTGCCTATGCCATTTGGCCACTCTATTTAGTCCGAGATGCTAGGAGCCACTAGGGCCTCCAAATAATAAGGGTCCTGTGGCCCCTAACATGAAGGAAGAGGGTACAGGTGGGTACAGATGGAGGAAAATTGTACACAAGGGTGCAAGAACCACAGGGGAATCACGCTAGGGGCAGCAATTCTATTTTCTCCCAAAAGTAACAATACAGGATGTGGAGGAGGAGGAAACTGAGGAAGAACTGCCCAGTGGAATAAGAGCAAGAGCTGGTCAGGAGTTTACAGGAGGACTCTCAGGTAATACAGGAATTTGGCTGAGTAGAGGTGCTGTGATACTAGGGTAGCCCCAGTCTGCACAGTCGTGTGGCTTCCTCCAATAGTTCTCAGAAGCCGGAGTGCTGGAGGAGAGGGCTGTAGCAGGGACCACATTTGGGATTTGGCTGAATGCTTCTGGCAGGAGGGTCAGAGCTCCACAGAAGCAGGAGCATTGATAAGAGAATTATTTTGGTGATCAGTCAAGTGGCCTAAGTTAAAAGGGAAGCTGTGAATCTAGTAGCCACTGACTGATGGGGAGAAGATGGAGGGGAAAGCAGGAAGGAGGCAGACAGGAGGAAACTGGGGTCAAAGCAAGGGATACTGAATGCTAAGGCTTCAGAGATGACGCCAGGCAGTGCTGACATTCGCCACAGTATGGCTATGGGATAGGGTGGCTGAGGTGGAGCAGGGACGAAGGTCACCAGAGTTGGCAAGGTCGAGGAATGGAAAAGCAATGATGCTACTGTGCACAATCAATGTTCCCAGGGACGCTGAGGTCAGTCATGATGACAAAAAAAAAAAAAGTGAGGTAAGAGAAAGATACCAAGCCAGGACCCAAGTCGCCAGGGAATGCTGGGGAAGGAACAACCACAGCTGGGAAAGGCAGAGGCGTTCACTGGAGGGCACAAGCCTCAGAGGAGAAGGCAGCACCATAGGGAAAAGGAGCAACAAGTCCGAGAAAAAGCAACAAAAGACCAAAAGCTGCAATGAGGAGCTGTGAGGGAGCCAGTCAGCCCTGGAATCCACCCACAGCCCAGAGCAAGCAGAGCTGTGAGAGAGTGAGGCAGACAAGGGAGACGGGCCAGAAGGAGTAGGTCTCGGGAAGAGTGCTGGCTGCTCCCTAAGGTGGGAGGAGGATGTTTCAAGCAGCCGGTGACACAGAATAGTGAGCACAGGTGAAAGATCTGTGAAAAAGAGGGAGCAGCAAAAGCAGAAGGCAGGGGAAAACGCGGAGTGCACCAAACACACAGAGGTCCAGAAAACCTATATTTGGGGTTCCGTGATAAAATCAAGATTTAAGGCCTGGTGTGGTGGCTCACACCTGTAATCCCAGCACTTTGGGAGGCCAAGGCAGGCAGATCATCTGAGGTCAGGAGTTCAAGACCAGCCTGACCAACATGGTGAAACCATGTCTCTACTTAAAAAAACAAAAATTAGCCGGGCATGGTGGCAGGCACCTGTTGTCCCAGCTACTCGGGAGGCTGAGGCAGGAGAATCACTTGTACCCAGAAGGCAGAGGTTACAGTGAGCTGAGATCTAGCCACTGTACTCCAGCCTGGGTGACAGAGTAAGACCCCGTTTCAAATAAATAAATAAATAAATAATAAAAATAAAATAAAATAACTATTTAAGAGAACTCAATGAGAGATGTACAGACATTATGTGATTTTTATAAAAGTGTTTTTGTCAAAATCAAAATCACAACCCAATTGTCCATCTGCCAATGAATGGATAAGAAAAATGTGTCGGTCACACAACGCAATTCTGATACCTGCCACGACATGGATGAATCCTGAAAAGATTACACGGAGTGAAATATGCTGAACACAAAAGGACAAATACTGTATGATTCCACTTACAGGAGACACCTAGAGTAGTCAAATTCATAGAGACAGAAAGTAGACTGGTGGGTGCTAGGGGATGGGGAAGCAGAGAATGGGCTGTTGTCTACTGGATACAGGGTTTCTGTTTGGGATGATGAACAAGTTCTGAAAGTAGATGGTGGTGATTGTCGTACATTGCAAATATACTTAAGCCAGTGAAATGTACACTTAAAACAGTTTAGATGGTAAACTGTGTGTTACATACATTTTATCATAGTAAAAAAAAGGTATATTAAAAAATTGAAACCAAATCTGATCAAGCCTCTGAATTCTACTGCCTATTTATAAGGCAAAAAAGGAGACAGTGTAACATGTTAGATGACACTACTGAGGATACAATCAGAAAAGTTTATGATTTAAGAAATTTAACCAACAACAAGGAACCTTTTTTTAAATAACAAAACTCAAGAGAAAAAAGGGGAGATGAAGGAGAAACCTATAAATTAACAGGGACTTAAAAGACATACCCATATTGAATCCTAATTTAAACAAAAACAATTGAGATAATTTGAACACTAGATATTTGACAATATTAAGAAACTATTGTTGGCTGGGTGCAGTGGCTCACACCTATATTCCTAGCACTTTGAGGGGCCAAGGTGGGCAGATAGTTTGAGCTCAGGAGTTTGAGACCAACCTGGGCAATATGGTGAAACCCTGTCTCTATAAAAAATGCAAAAATTAGCTGGGCATAATGGCTCATGCTTGTAGTCCCAGCTACTTGGGAGGCTGAGGTTGAAGGATCACTTGAGACTGGGAGGAGAAGGTTGCAGTGAGCCGAGATCACGCCACTGCACTCCAGCCTGGACAACAGAGGGAGACCCTGTCTCAAAAAAAGAAAAAGAAAGAAAGAAAGAAAAGAAAAGAAAAGAAAAAGGAAAGAAAAAAAAAAGTATTGTTAATTTATTTTGGTGTGATAATGATCTTTTAAGTAGGTTTTAAAAAGAATCCTTATCTTTTTTTTTTTTTTTGAGACGGAGTCTCGCTCTGTCACCCAGGCTGGAGTGCAGTGGCGCGATCTCGGCTCACTGCAAGCTCCACCTCCTGGGTTCACGCCATTCTCCTGCCTCAGCCTCCCGAGTAGCTGGGACTGCAGGCGCCCACCACCACGCCTGGCTAATTTTTTGTATTTTTAGTAGAGATGGGGTTTCACCATGTTAGCCAAGATGGTCTTAATCTCCTGACCTCATGATCTACCCACCTCGGCATCCCAAAGTGCTGGGATTACAGGCATAAGCCACTGCGCTCGGCCAAGAATCCTTATCTTTTAGAGATACATACTGCAATACAGGTGAACCGGTATGAGGTTAAGGACTTGCTTAATAAAAAACATTCAGGGCAGGAGAGATGCAGTGTCAGAAGTGAACAAGAGTCTTCACAAAACAAGATTGTCCATGGGCTGAAAATTGATGAATTTCATGAAGGTGATGGGTTTATGCAGATTCATTATATCACTATTCTCTCTACTTTTGAATAAGTTGGAAGCATACCATAATAAAAAGTAGGGAGAAAATGGACTTTTGGTGGCCTAAAACCAACTAGAAGATATCTTAATGGGCACACATGTAAATTCTATGTTTGAGCTCAGAATGAAGAAAGGATACCAGGTATCAAGAATTTACACAAAAATGATCTGGGATTTAGTTGGCCCTGAGATCTGCATGAACTAGTAAAGTGGGGTATCTACTACAAAAGTTAATCCTACCTTAGGCCAAGAGCACAACAGGATCCTCTGTGTTTAGGGTTGCTAAGGAATGTCCGGAATAGTGTGCTCAATTCTCAACCCCAGAATTTATAGAAGACATTGTCAAACTATAAACTATTTACTACCAAGTTCCGCTGAGAGAAAAGAAGACTTAGTCAAGGACACAGTGGTGAGCATTCCAGGGAGGCAGCTTTTGGCTAAATACAGGGATTTGTGCCACACCAGGAAGTAGCATGAAATATCACAGTGCTCTTCTACATTTTTCACTCTATCATCCCGAAGAGCAGAGAAGGAGGATAAATATGTCACCTGAGGTAGCACCACAGACTGGAAAAGTCTCAGAAATTTGTCTAGTCTTTAAAATTATATGAATTTGCATTCTAGGCAATAATACTTTAACCTGGTAAAGATGATGTTCTAGAAGTATGCAGTCGGCCAGGGGCAGTGGCTCATGCCTGTAATCCCAGCACTTTGGGAGGGCAAGGCGAGTGGATCACCTGAGGTCAGGAGTTCGAGACCAGCATGGCCAACACGATGAAACCCCGTCTCTACTAAAAATACAAAAAAAAATTAGCTGGACATGGCGGTGCGTGCCTGTAATCCCAGCTACTCTGGAGACTGAGGCAGGAGAATTGCTTGAACCTGGGAGAGAGAGGTTGCAGTGAGCCAAGTTTGCACAACTGCGCTCCAGCCTGGGTGACAGAGTGAGACTCTGTTTCAATAAATAAATAAATAAACAAACAAATAAAAGCATGCAGTCATCCTGTGGTTTCCTCTGCCACTGGCATACTATGCCGTAATGAGGTGTAAAAGGAAACTTACCCCAGGGAGAGACACATAAAGGGGTGAATAGAGCTCCTGCCCCTCCATAGCTCTGTGCCCTTCAATGAGTGATTTTACCTCTATGAGACTCAGTTTTACTCATCCGTAAAATGAGGTTATTTACATGTGCCTAATAGGTTTAATGTACGGATGTCAGATTCTCTACCGAACAGTTACAACTATCATTTATTGAGCATTTGCTATGAATCCTATAAAGTCACTTTTGTTAGGCTACTTCTTTGGAAAGCGTGCAATGGTTCCAGCACAATCGATACAATACAAAACAATTTGAGCCTAACATACATTTCATGTTTCCTTATGCACGATTTCATCTGTGAGAAACACTAGGTGCCCCCAGCTGAACCAAGCTATGTAGGAGTACACAAAACACACCTCAAACATCTCCCAGCCGCCTCAGCTGAGATGTTGTGTATTCAGCATAATACACAAAGGTGTGTGTTAGGAACCACACCCATCCACATCTGGTGTAACAACTTTCCATCTGATTTCAAATAACTCTTCTATCACAACTTCTCAATAACTCATAAGGTACAACCCTTCTGACACCCACTTACACAAGTAAACTTTGAATTATTCCTAGTAAGATAAAGTGAAATATTTTTGAGTATTTATGCATTTTTAAGCTAATGTGTAAAACTGTGCTACCATTTTATTTGGGATATATACATTCTTGAGGTGTGTGTGTGTGTATATATATATATGCACCAAATTCATTAAAAACTGTATGATTATATATATGTAACTCGTGACATTTTTTAGTATTTTCCCCTAACCCCATTCTCTCCATAAGCCCCGTGGTTTTTGTGTGATTTTAGGAACACATGTGTAATATTATAGCAGAAGTGCTTGTACGAAGCAATTTGCATGCTTTCAGTTGTCCCAATAACTCAAGGAAATGGATGCTATTATCCTCACATGGTAGGTACTCAGTAAATGACAGCCACTGCTATTACTAATAATAACAATTGAATAAGTCCAGCATTGGGAAAAGGCCTCTTGTCAGTTACTACGGGACTTTTACTTATTGATGATCAAGCAGTTGAATGATGGACAATAGGTTTTTGGTGGGCAATGTAGTCCCTTCTATTTCTCATAGTCTCCAGTTCTGGACCCCTTTGGCCAGGAGTGTCTATCAGAGGCCTCAGTGGGCCAGCCCCTCCCCAGCTGCCATTTACCCACTAGACAGGTCAGGCAAGCCCATGCCCTGGCCGTTCCCTGTTCAGTCGTGGGAGGTGTCTTCTTAGTGTTCCCTCTCCTCTGTGACTCAGTACCTTCACTGAAAGATCAACTGATCAATTTGCTCGAGAAGCTGGTTACAGTTCAGTCAAATACTTTTTATAAAATCTGCATAATTACTTGTGGCCCAGATGTCTGGAACATCTGTCACTTCCTGCCCTGTGTTCTCTGTGAAATGAAGGCCTAAAATGAGTCACTGGAAGAAGCTTCATGTCACGGATGAGGGTTTGCCTTCGATGCCTTCCCAGGTCTTTGCAATTCTTGGTGTCTAATTCTACAGGTTTCCCTTCTGGATAGCATTTTCATATATATATATTTATATATATGTGTGTATGTGTGTGTGTGTGTGTGTGACTTCTTGAAATCAAAAGCTAAGAAGCACATTTATTCTTCAGTCAACACATTGGAATGAGAATCTCCTGTGTGTTGGGTGCAGCACAAGATACTGGGGATAGAGCTGGAGGCAGCCCAGAGGCAATCCACACCATTCACCCACATGGAGCACACAGACTATCAGATTCATAGAAATAACCTAACACAGGTCTACATATTTTAGACATGCTTTCAAATTAAATTTTGAGAAAGATGCCCACAATTCATCTCTTCACTCAGATTTCTAGGGCAAAAGGAAAAAAAAGCAAGTTAAAAATCTCAGCTTTGCCACTTTATAGATTTATCACCTTGAATAATTTGATTACCCTCTCTAAGCCTCAGTTTTCTCATCTGGACATGGGAACTCTGCAGATATGGAAGGGCTGCTACATGGACTACAAAGCATATGTCACATAAATAGCCAGCACAGTAGTACATGCTTTTCTCTTTCTTTCAACTCTATAGCCCTTAGCCTTCAAGGTAGCAAGCCCTTAGCCCAGGGGGCTCTAAGCCACTGTTTTCTGGAAGCAAGCTCATTCATCACAGAACCCTACACTTACACCTAGAGCTTCACACCAGTGTTGGTCCTTGCGGTTTGAGTTTGATGACACAGAGAAGTAGCCTTGAGCTGAGTCTAGGAGGGAAAATTTGCCAGAACGTCTTAGCATGAGGTAGCCTCACCACTTTGCAGCCCCTCAGATTGGCCCTTGGGGAGCCTCCAGATGTGTGAGTATGATAAAAACCAACCACGTCTTAATGGAAAAAGAGGCAACCCGAGCCACCCACCTTTCCCACCCACGTCTCCATTTACTTCTCTGAAATTGAGTTTTCTTTATCCTTGTTAAATGGTCATTTTGATCCATTAATCCACTTCTTGACTGTATGCGACAGATACTTAGTTGTTGGCTCATTTTTCGCCAGGGGCAAAGGGAGGGAATGATTCTGACATCAATCAAATTCACAAAGGGTATTTTTCATCATGAAATATAATAATACTTTATATTTCCAGTATTGTCAAGAAATGAGTTGTGAGCAGCCAACACAAATTGAAAGCAGTGGCTGTAGGTTTTGGTCCAGGCAAATTAATATGCAAGAGAGTGCCAAGATGCAGTGTGGCCCCACATAAGTGACTTTTCCCAAGGACTTGCCTGAGCTGCATTAAAAAATATTGAATGTACTGCATGCTAGAAACTTTACATATATTATTTCTAACCTCTCAACAACCCCTGGAAATAAGAATTATTATCCTCAGCTTACAAATAAGGAAACTGAGGCCCAGAGAGGTTGACCCCAAAAAAATCCTCACTGGCCCCTTTTTCAGGATTATCTTTTCTGGCTTGGTTGAGTATCCATGGAATTTGGTTTTCATCGAAATTTTGTTTGTTGATATCTTTCTCTTTTTGTTAAATGCCTATTTCTCCTGCCCCATCCACAACGGCCAAGAGGGCAAGGACGCTATTTGCGTTACTTATTTGGTCAACAAACATGTGAGTCCCCAGGGTGTTAAGCTCCAGGCCAGCTTTTAGGAGTCTCAGAGGTGACCACAACAGCTTCAGGCTCTCAGGAGCTTTCAGGCCAGCACTCAACCCTGTAACCTCAGCTCCTAGCTGAATGCCTGGCACACTACAAACATTCAATCGATATGACATTGACTACATGAATCCGTGAGAGTCAGATCAGCCTGCTCCTGAATCCTGAGGCACCCAAGCCTCCCTTATGGCGTCTCCGACATGTCCTTCACAGTGTCCTTTACATCAAGCTATTTCCTCTGGCTTTGTTCTTACTGTCTCGAGAATCTGTCTCCTTTACAACCCAGACGTGTGCAAAACCAAACAAGCCTTAATCAAACAATGCCCTATCAGATCCTTCGAACCCACCCCACCTGGATGGCAAAGCCCATCTGATTCAAAGCTCCACCCAAAAAACCACCTCCTCGGAGAAGCCTTCCCCAACCCTCCATTGCAGACCAAGACCATTCTCCTGTGCCATCATGCAGCACCTGGCTTATACCTGGATTTAGGCACACATCACACCATGCTGGCATTATTTTCATGCTGCCGTTGCAACTAGGCTGTGAGATCTCTGAGGGTAGACTCCACAGGTTGCTCATTTGTGTGTCATCTTGTATTTGTCAGGAAACTTCAACACCAAGTAATAGAAAACCCAACTAATAGTTTAAACAGTAAAGACCATTATCTCACAGAAAAAGAAACTTTGGGATATGGAGGCTTAATCTGAAACCTCCATGAACACTTCAAAGAACCTGCACTTTGCATTGTTCCACTCTGTCATTTTTTCTTATGTTTCCAAGATGGTAGCCACAGTTTCAGGTATCACATGTAGACACAAGAGCAGCAAAGGAAACATGAGGAGAATAAGGACACGTCCCCTCTCTGATGTCTCTTTTAGAGATGAAAAAACACTTTCTCGGTCATCCAAGCTGACTTCCCCTGATACCTACGAGCCAGGAGTGGGTCATATGTCCATACCTAAAGTAGTCTTGAGCAAAGAGAATGAGACCACCTTGATGGCTGAGACCAATTATTTCTCTCCTCCAGAAACACAAGGCTTCAGTGGAGAGTGAACAAAATCAGAGCTTTCTTAACAGAGGAAAAGAGTGAGGAATGAATGAAGTTGATAACCCAGTGGCATCTGCAATTCCCTTGTGACTTTTTACCTGCCAGACTCACTCTTCTCCTAAGTAGCACAATGGAATTGTTGCTTACAGTAGATCTAGGTAAAAACTGGTTGGATTTCTGGAGGACTTACAGGTCATCTGTAGCTGGCCTTTCTCTATGCAGACCCAATACCACCTAGGTCATTCTGCTCACTGTGGGCTAGCGCTGTGAATTCATTCATCACTCATGGAAACATATTGATTTCTATCATGTACTAGCCCATCAATGAGGTGCTGGGGACATAGAAAACAAGCCACAGACCCTATCTTCAAGTGGCTCTGTTACTGCTCAATCTCATTTGTTTTTTCTGCCAAAATATGAGACAGGCAGAGATGTTCCTTTTGTACAGAAAAGGATATTGAGGTATGAATTAGCAATGTGATATTCCTGCCAACACAGAAGCTCACCTCAGAAAGAAATGGTCAGAAATGTAAACAGCCAACTCTAAGCTTAATTCTCATTCCAGACAGCTGCAGACCATGACCCCACTTGAGATCTATTCCATGGGACAAGATGGCAAATGAAGCAGAACACTAGTGCTTCTGTTCCCCATTCCCCAAACCAGCATGTTCCAGAATGTGTTTCTATGAGGTGTTCCTGGGAAGAAAAGAGTTCCATGGTCAGATAATTTTGTGAAATTCTGCCTATCAGCCCTAACCTCTCTGAGAGAGTCGCAGTTTGCTTTAATGCACTGAAGTCTCTGAGAAGTCCTAAAGTATGTAAGTAGGTTATTTCAGCTGGTTAAAATTTTAATCACTCACAAGGCTGAGTGTGGTGGCTTACACCTGTAATCCCAGCACTTTGTGAGGCCAAGGTGGGTGGATCACCTGAAGTCAGCAGTTCAAGACCAGCCTGGCCAACATGATGAAACCCTGTCTCTACTAAAAATAAAAAAATAAAAAATAAAAAAATAGCTGGGTGTGGTGGTGAGCTCCTGTAATTTCAGCTACTTTGGGAGGGTGAGGCAGGAGAATTGCTTGAACCCGGGAGGCGGAGGTTGCAGTGAGCCAAGATCGCGCCACTGCACTCCAGCCTGGGCAACAAGAGTGAAACTCTGTCTAAAAAAAAAAAAAAAAAAAAAAACAAAACCTCACAAAATACTTTTTCATTGCAAAACCCCTCCCAACATCATTCATTCATTCATTCATTATTGAGTATCCACTATGTGGCATGCACTACATAGTTTTGAGCAAAACAAACATGGTCCCTGCCTCCACGGACTTTATAAAGTAGTGGAACTAAATTCTGTATCACCAAAAACAGTGCTCACTGGGGTAATCACTATTAACATGAAACGTCATAGTTGATTTCAGTGTTTTTGTAACTAATTACTTAAGTTGGTCTCCACAGGTATTGTCATCAACCCATCCACGGTGACACAGACGAGAATCAAGTTCAGGACTATCTTCCTGAGATTATTAGTATCTACAAGAACCGTATGTTTCCAAATATCCTTTGATGTATTAGCCGGATTTAGGTGCAATAACAAAGAGCACTCAAATCCCAGTGGCTTAAAAAAACAATTTCGCTCTAGCTCATGTTGCATGTGGATGGCTACAGATCAGCAGCTGTAGAATCTGCACCACCTGTCTTATGCTGAGATCCAGCCTGGAGGAACACCCCTCTGTGGAATGTGGCACTTTCTTGGCAAAAAGAGCAAGAAAGCAAGCAGAAACTCATGAAGACTCTTAAAGGCTTCTGCTCAGGCACGGGGTGTGTTACATCTATTCACAGTCCACTGGCCAACACAAGACACATGGTCAAACCCCAAGTCCATCAGCGAGTCAGCAGATGTATCCTCCTCCCTCCTATGGGAGACACTGCAAGTCACATGACATTGCAGGGAAAGGGGTCACATGTAGTCCTCTTAAAAGGAAGGGGCAGGAAGTGAGTAATTGTGGACAACACAATGACCTGGGGACAGGAAGAACAGCCTTGTATGGGGTTATGACAATGGGCTCTGAAGTCAGACCCGCCTGAATTTGAGTCCAGGCCTGCTAGTTATTAGCTGAGTGGCCTTGGGGATATTAGAAAAACAATCTAATCCTCAGTCCCTTGGTCTATAAAATGGGAATATCAGTATCTACTTTACAAGGTTGTGTGAAGATTTAATGAGATAAAGCTTAAGTTCTTAGCAGAGTCTCATGTAACAAAACACTCAGTGAATGACAAATATAATAATGCCAGAGTTAGGCCGGTTGTGGTGGCTCATGCCTAGAATCCTAGCACTTTGGAAAGCCGAGGCGGGCAGATCACCTGAGGTTGGGAGTTCGAGACCAGCCTGACCAACATGGAGAAACCCCATCTCTACTAAAAATACAAAATTAGCCAGGCATGGTGGCGCATGCCTGTAATCCCAGCTACTCAGGAGGCTGAGGCAGGAGAATCACTTGAACCTGGGAGGCAGAGGTTGCAGTGAGCCAAGATTGCATAATTGCACTCCAGCCTGGGCAACAAGAGTGAAACTCCACCTCAAAAAATAATAATGATAATAAATAATGCCAGAGTTTTCTTTGCATTCAAATCGGTGGTCTTCAAACTAGATCTCATGAGCACCTATGATTCTCACCACTGCTGGTGCCATTCTGACCTTCCCTCAGTAAGATAGCATCTCTCAACCTGGAAAAGGCCACTGGGTCCACAGGGAAGTAGAGGAAGAAAAACAAAGAAAATGATAACAGCTGACAGTTTTGACAAGCTGTTCCTTTGGAAGCTGCTCAATCACGGACAAGTCAACTCTGGCAACACATGAAAATGACGTGCCTGGAACAAGTAAATATACCTTCGACTCCTGATATCCAAATCTGGCTTTGGAAAAAGAATACAATTCATCCAGGAGTCAAAAAAGTGAGTAGGTGAAGGCCTCCAGGCAGAGGATCAGTGTGGGAGGCTACAGGGTCTCCACAAGCAGCCTGAGTTACCATGAGAATAGGCAATTCTCACCTTCTCTACTGCAGGAGGAAAAGCAACCCTGTTCCCAAGAGTTCTCACCCAAAGAGGTCCGGGCCATGTGTGCTGCCTTCCTCTTTGATAAGAGGAACTAGTTTCAGCAACATGACCTCATTCCCTCTGTAAACTGTATCAAGTCATCAGCAATGACAGAGGTAACCTCACCATCTTAAATAATTACCCAATGGATCTTTGGGACAGTAGTTCCTTGGTACCTAGGAAGTAGGATAGGAAGGGTTTCAGGGAGCCCTAGAACTCCTCCCCTGTTCTCTCAGAGAGAGGGAGCTTGGGTCTTAGAGTAGCTCTCCCGCTTCTCTCTAAAATATCTGCCATAAGAAGGAGCCGAACTCTAAGGCAGCCTTACCCCAGTCTTGCAGCTGTTACAGAACCTGATGGTTATGAATACAGTCTTAGGTCAGCCAACCTGGCTCAAACCCTATGTGTGTGACCTTGAGCAAGTTGTGTAACATATTTTTTATTTCCCCATCAGCAAAAATAGTTATTTTTTTAATATAAGTTAATATAAGTTATTTTTTCCCTTTTCGTCCTTCAGCCATTGTTAAACTCTCATGATCACCGTCTCATTTCAGACAAATGACTGATACATCATTCACTACATTGAGTCTTCACCTGGGGTAGTTTCTTTAAATGGAACTGCAGATCATCAGAGAATTACTTCTTGATGTTTGCGTGTGAGCATTATATTATATAAGCTTATTAACATATTTACCCAAACTGATTCTCATATCCGTGGATTGTTATATTGTTATTATTATTATTTTTTTGAGATGGAGTTTCACTCTTGTTGCCCAAGCTGGAGTGCAATGGCATGATCTTGGCTCACCGCAACCTACGCCTCCCGAATTCAGGCGATTCTCTTGCCTCAGTCTCCCAAGTAGCTGGAATTACAGGCATGCACCACCATGCCCAGCTAATTTTTTGTATTTTTAGTAGAGATGGGGTTTCTGCATGTTGGTCAGGCTGATCTCGAACTCCCGACTTCAGGTGATCCGCCCACCTTGGCTTCCCAAAGTGTTGGGATTACAGGCGTGAGCCACCACTCCTGGCCTTTTTTTTTTTTTTTTTCCCCCAAGACAGAGTCTTGCTCTGTTGCCCAGGCTGGAATGCAGTGGCAGGATCTCGGCTCACTGCAGTCTCCACCTCCTGAGTTCAAGTGATTCTTCTGCCTCGCCCTTCCAAGTAACTGGCTCTACAGGCGCACACCACCACACCCAGCTAATTTTTGTATTTTTGGTAGAGACGGGGTTTCACCATATTGGCCAGGCTGGTCTCGAACTCCTGAGCTCGTGATCTGCCCACCTCGGCCTCCCAAAGTGCTGGGATTACAGGCATAAGCCACCGCACCTGGCCTGTTATATTATTATTTAGAAACATTTGCTACTATCTTCAGGTTTCTTATATCCTTTCTGTAGGTTTAGTATACATCAGTAGAAAGTTTTCTAAAACAGAAGTTGCCATGTCCTATTGTGCTTCTTCTGGTGCCCTCTCAATGGAAGAAAAGAGTTTCACCTCCTTCCCACCGGTGAGCCTGAACTGAATCATGGGAATGTCTTTGGTTAGTGGATGGCAAGCAGAACTCTGCTTCACATCCAAGCAGAACCAATAAGAGGCACGTAGTTCTGCCATTTCTCCCTTCTGACGTGTGAATACCCGTGCCCAGACGCCACCTGCTCCTTCCAAAGAGATGAGACCATGGAGCAGAGGCACAGCTGGCCTGCAACCAACAAGTAACATGAATAAGAAATAAATGTGGTTCTTATAAACCACTGAGATGTGGATGTGGTTTGTTAGGACAGCATCACTTAGCCTAAACTATACAACAACTGTGAGATATGGAAATTGATAACTACCCCATTTCACAGATTAGACACTGCAGCTGTGATGTGCAGACACTGCAAAGGTGGAGAATGAGAGCCCAAGCCTCCTGCACATGCTTTTGTTTCCAAGCCTTGTGCTCATCCTACTACACTACGTGCTTCCCAACAAAGTTTGGTTCCTTTGTAGAACTTCTCATAGTTCATATTTTTATTTATTTTTACTTTTTTTTTCTTTGTTTAGCACAGGATCTCACTCTGTGGCCCAAGCTAGAGTGCAGTGCTGCAGTCATAGCTCACTGTAGCCTCGAAATCCTGGACTGAAGGAATCCTCTCACCTCAGCCTCCCAAGTAGCTGGAACTACAGGCACATGCCACCATATCCAGCTAATTTTTACTTTTTTGTCAGACTCACCCATCAGTCTAAGCTCCATGAAGGCAGGAGCCATGCCTATCTTTTTCAACATTTTATTCTCAGCTCTGAGTACATATTAGATACTGTTCCTTGATGAACAAATGAATGATCAAAATAATGAATGTATCTGCCCATTCAATAACTTGATTATTTCCTTTCTATGTTGGGAAGAAAAAAAAATGCCCACCCAAACAAGTGGAAATTTTGCATTTTAATTTTTTTAATTTTAAAATTATTTTCAAATTTTTATTTATTTAGGGGGTAAAAGTGCAGGTTTCTTACATGTGTATGTTGCATAAGGGTGAAGTTTGGGCTTTTCGTGTAACCCTCATGCAAATAATGAACATTGTCCCCAATAGGTAATTTTTCAACCCTCACTCTGCTCCAACCTTTCCACCTTTTGTCATCTCCAATGTCCATTATTAAAGGTGAGAAATGTTTAGATTTAAAGTGGACGGTAGACCCAGTGACCTGGCCAGAATCAGGAGGTATGGATGGATGACACCCTTACCATCCAACTCATTCACTTTCTCTAAGTACTACTACCACCATCACTGAAGCCCTGCCCAGGAAAGGGATATCTGTAATCCTAGACTGTTCCGGACAGCTCCACCCATTGGCCCCTCAAACTGGGTGCATCCCAAATCTACCTCTCCATTTTCTTCCCCAAACCTGCCTCTCCACCTGCGTCGTTGTCCTAGAAAGGGCATCACTCTGCCCAGTCACCCAACCCAGAGATGTGGGAGTTAACCAGAGTCTTCCCTTCCATCCCCAGCCTAGTCAGTCACCCAGTCCAACTTACATGTGAGATTTCTCTTCGCTTTCCTAGCTCTTCTGACCTGAGTTTCAGACCTTATTTCCTCTCTTCCGGACCTCAACAGGCAGCTGCGCTTACTACTCTCTCCATCCCCACACCCTGGATCCTCTAAAACACTTTCCATACAGCTGTAGGTAGACGTAAAAAATAAACTATAAATCCATATACACATATATAAACAAACAAACATATCATTTTGCTGCTTAGAAAAGGGATGTTAGATATTATCTGGCTCAGTGATTTCCAAACTTGTTTAATCGTAAGAATGACTTTAGGGCATTTATTAAAAATATAGGTTCCTGGGCACCACCCTCAACCTACTTACTTGGAATCTTCCACGGAGGAGCCTGGGGATCTGCTTTGAATAAATATTTCAGGCTGTGCTTATGATTAGGCAAGTTTAGAAATCATTGACGTAGCCTATTAGTTAGAATGAGATTCAGCTGTAACAGGAATCTCTAAAACAACAGTTAACTAAACAAGATAATGGTATTTGTCTCCTAAATTAGGCTGGCCATTGGTCCAGGGCTGATAGGGCACTTCCTGGTGTCAGGAACACAGGTTCCATGTTGTCCACCATCTTTGGCCTCAAAATCATGGCCCAGGATGGCAGCATTCACATTCCTGGCTCAGGTTGGAGGAGGAAAGAAAGATGCATGGGGAGTTGAGTCTCAGGAGGGCTCCCAGAACTGCCATGTGACTCTTCTGAGAGACCACTGGCCTGAAGTTGGCTGGGAAATGCAGTCTGCATGGCCCATCCGAAAATTTGGGCAAAATCAATATTGTGAGGTAACTACGAAGACCAGTACTCCTATTTAACAGAAAAATAATCTGAGGTCCAAAGAGATTAATTAGTTTGCCCAAGGTCATAGGACTAGGTAGTGTCCCCAAATACGGCTGCAGTTTGTTTACATTCAGTTACTGAAAAATAAGCTGTCACACAAGGAGATATTATTGCTGATGGTTCACAAAGGGTTGGCAATGCTTTCCAGATGGCATGGAACAAAGGAACCATATCTGTATCTCCAGAGGTGGCCTCTCTTTCTAGATATCTCTGTGAGCCAAGAAACTTGACTTTTCAAGAGGTGACCATTGGACATGATATTTGCATAAGAGAGAGGTACTAACCTAAAGCAAAAAGATTTTTCAGCCCTGAACCCTTCAGTCCATTAACGTCTACACCCCCTGTTAAATGAGATGATCAAATGCCTTTCTGTGGTGTCAGCCTCTCTCTGTCAAGGTTTCCATTAATCTTAAAGAAAGCGATGCTAAAGAGTTCACCACTGCACCACTGCCTCCTTCGCCTAATTCCCCTGATGCCTTTTGTTCCCCTCATTTTTGGCCACAACTAACCATTCAGTCATTCAACAAATCCCTCTTGGGCACCTCCTCTGTGCCGGACACCATGCTAGGCATTGGGAATAAATGAAGAATAAAATGCAGACCAAGCCCTCAGGGCATCCCCCAGCTGGTAGAAGAGATAGGCAAATAAAGTGATTGTTCCAGAATCATAATTTCACTGCAGTGGGAAGTCTGAGAGGCCTGAGGTCAAGTGTCAGCGCTATTTATTACCTGTGTCATCCTGGGCAAATCTGCATTTGATTTCTCACCAATAAAATAAGGATAAAGTTCCCTATCCAGTAGGGTTTGGGTGAGGATTAGCAAGTTAATGTATAGGACTTGGCACATTATTGAATATAGATGGTAAAAATGTATTGTATATTTCAAAATACCTAAGAGTACATTTTCAATGTTTCACTGTAAAAAATGATAAACAAGGTGATGGCTATGTTAATTAGTTTGATTTAATCATTCCACATTGTATACATATCTCAAACATCACATTATACCCCCTAAATGCAGATAGTTATGATTTGTTGATTAAAAATATTAACTTAATAACAATTTTTTAGAAAGAAAGAACCAATTCAAGCTTTACCATGTTTCTTTTTCCTGCTTTGAAATTCATGGAACCATGCATCATGATGGAGCTTCTATCACTTGGGTCCTTGAGTGACCAAAATGATCCGAGTAGTCCTGCCAGCCTCCAAGGGACAGATAGCACGAGCAATAAATAAACCTTTGTGGATCTAAATCATTGAGATTGGGGTTGTTACTGAAACACAGCACAGACTGTCGAGCTGGAAAGAGAGTCCTATAGACCACACCAGCCAGGAAATACACCTGGGAAACACCTGCTGGGAAGATGCACGTAAACACCTACAGGAAAATTTCATTTGCAGCAGCTGGCGTGACAGCTGGAGCAGCTCTCTCACTTCACTACAGCCTTGCTGCAAAAAATCATTTCTCCCTCTGAAAGAAGCAAGTGATACCCATGGGGGAAGATGAAGCCGTTTCTTTCCCCTCTAATTCTCTCAAAATCCAGAAGTCAAGCAATCTCTAAAACAGAACCACTTAATAAGTATTTACTATGTATGGAGGCCAGTGCTGAGCAATTTATGTCTATTTTTCACCCAGCAACCCCAGGAGACTGCTGCCATGATGATCACTCGTATTTTCTAAACAAGGAAGTCGAGGCTTCAAGTGTTTAAGTAACTGGCTTTACATCACACAGATGGAGAGTGCGCAAGCTATACCTCCAAGCCAGTTTGTTTGACTCCACTCCTGCTTGTTATGCTGCAAGGACCTGCGTCTGGGGGCCGAAAAGAGCTCCAGCTATGAAGCCTGAGAAGCTATCGCAGGTGCCTCTTTTTCCCAGGATTCAAGTCAGTCTACCATCTGAAGCGATCCTGTCACATGGCACATCCAGTTCATCACAAGAGCACCAGATCACCAGGAAAAGGGACAAGTAGAGGAGGGTTAGCACCTCCCAAGCCATTGTCATGTCCATACTGCTTTTCTTCTTTTGTGTTCTACCTCTACCCTCAACAGCAGCTACACAATGATGTCATAACTATATGGGCAACAGCATCCAGGAAGATAATGTAGGCAAGCCCAAACTGGGCTGGTCCACGTTATAAGGAATAGAGGGGCTTAGCCTCTGGGGATGCGCAGGAGGAGTCTAGACAAACAAACACGGCAATGCTCATGGCTTGCAAGGTGAAAGATGACCCCATAGTTGTCATTCACCACCCTGCATCTGGATCTTGTGCTCTTTTTACTGCATGAAATGCTCTTCCCTGCATCACCTGTCCTTGTCTACACTTCTTTATACATCTGTCACCCCTCTTGGACTCAACAAATACGAAGCACAGGGAATACATTTTATTCATCTTCATATCCCTTGAACCCAGCTCAGTGCCTAGCACATAGTGAGTACTCAATGAATTCATAAATGAATACTATAGCCCAAGTGGGGATCTTCATGTTTCTACAGCATTTTACTCCCTATGAAATACTTTGACTTTTGTGCTTCTCAGAAAGTCTGTGAATCAAGCAAGGTAGGTAATCATTCTCCTTTTGTGTAGGAGAAACAAAGATTTCACAATTTTAAGTGACTTGGCCAAGATCACCAGTGAGCAAGTGGTACAGCCAGAAATGAAACTGTGTTAAATAACAGGACCACATCTAATACTTATTAGGGAGACAGGAAGAGAAAAGGAGAAATGGAGAGAGACAGAGAAAACACAGAGGTGATTTGGATTCAAACCCTAATTCAATGGTCTGACCATCTGCCCATAATAATTCGGTGAGACTCACATTGAAAGGCTGAATCAATGATTGTTTGTATAGTCAGAGATAAGTGGACACGTTTCGCGTTGACGAATTATCAAACAGCAATTTTAGTAATGTCGTTAGACTGTAATAGAGATAGAAGGCAATTTAGATACGCATATCCTCTTTCTAATCATCATTCGTCCATCAGCCTTGGAGGTCAAGTTGAGTTTAATCTTCCTCGATGGCTGTACTTTTGGTTTCAGTCTCCCATACTCACTGCACCTCCTGTAACTTCCACTCAGCATGCAATGAGAGGCATGTGTCTAGAGACTGGGAAGGCACGGTGCTTCTGCTTTGATAAAACAAAAAAGGCTTGTTGTAATGCTGGTTTTCCTCAGATAGTCAGCCTTGTCTACACTTCCACAAATTTACCCACCTGAATATGCTGTAGTATATTTTAGGAAACTCACAATGGTTCTGCAGAAAGGACTGTTTGCATGGAGGTTTTCAGCAGCCTTAGCATGTTTTGAATCCTGGAAATCATCTATTTTTTATGTGTAAATAAACAGTGGGAGGAAAAGAAAAGGCATCCATACAATTTTAATGAATAAGATTCCCATCGGTCATCGAAAGAAAACAAAAGGTAGCTTAATGGGCACAAGGAGGCTATTTTTCTAGTGATTTCCCTGCTCAGCTCTCCTGGGAAAAGGAGTGGTTTCTAAATTTAAAAAAAAAAAATCGTGCTCTGAGTATTTTTTTTTTCCTGTCATTTCATTGTCTTTCATCTTGCATTTCCTAAGAAAGCAGCACTTAACCTCTAGTATCAGATCAATGTTGGAAATGCACACTTTAAGATCCTTTTCTAATACATGGAAACTGTATCTTCACAAGTGAACTTCACATGATTCAAACAGATTGCATTCCACAACCAACGTGCTTCAAAACTATTTGCTGAATTCAGGCATCAAGCTGGTTTTTCCATCAACCACTAATGAATTATTTTTGAAATAGTGACTTTTTTCCAAATAAAAGTTACTTAACTAAATTCGAGCCATGATGTTTTAAAATCAATTTGCACATGGACCCTACCCAAGTGGATTCTCCTTGCACCAACATGGCGGATTCTCCATGGATTTCTCCGCAGGGAGGTGAAAGCCTCCTCCAGTCACACGAGTAGTCTATCATGAATCGGTTTGAATTCCCTTCCCAGTGAATGAAGTGTATTATGTTGCCAGAAGGATACTCCATCATCTATAATAAATATTCATCTGCATGTATCATGCACTTGAGCTGCATGACTGATGAACTCCGGCTCCGGAAATGAAAGGGAAACTCACGAAGACAAATGTCACCTTTCAATGCTTCTCCCACAGATAAATTGCAGTTAGATTTAAACAAAGTCAGTAATTTCATGCTTTCCAACTGGTGCCTGCTACAGCTTAGATGGCCCCTACTCTGTTTAAGGGTGCTAATACCCAGTTTGATTAGTTGAGTTTTGGCAATCTCTACTAGGGAACAGTCAACAATGTCTACTTTATATGCTTACTGAGATACAATTATGCTAAATACACTTCCCCAGGTATTTATGCACGTTGGATAATTTAAAATTTGGGCAACTTAAAAGCCAACATAGGTACAGCTCTTTTGAAAAATAATTCGGCACTATGCCATAAAAATGTATTTCCCCTTTAACTCAGGAATCCCCCTCCTGGGGATAAATCCAAAAGCTTTATAAGGGGAATCATTTATCTCCCAGCGTCTGTTTTCTTTTGATGAGGGGAAATTCCACATCCCAGAAGATACTCTCCTTTTCCCTGCAGTCCCAGAGGGAAAAGAGGAATTTGGCTGATGAGTGGATTTGGGAGGAGCCACAGAAGAATGCTCATAACATATGTTGGGCTAATTTTCTTTCTCTATGCTCCATCTGGGGAGACAGTTTGGTCTGTACTGAACAAAAAGAGATGTGAAATTCAATTCAGAAAAAAAAATTTTAGGAAATTGGTATAGCTGATACCTTATTCTGTATCTAACTGGCCTTAACATCGCTCACTCATTTGTATCAGATCTTGTGAGAGAAAGGTTTCATGTCTTAGCCCTTATCAAACACCAACAAGCTTCAGACTTAGAGATGTCCACTGTGAAATTATTTGTTCTCTAACAATGGAAACATTTTATGAGCAAAATCCACTCAGTGTGATGCATAACATTAGGCAGCCACTACAGATCATGTGAACACGATGCCTAGAATATACTTGATAATACTGAAGCAAAAAACAGGATAGATAATACTTGCAAAACATTGATAATTATGAAAAAAGGTTGGTCAAGCCAGCCAGCCAGCCATGGCTGTATTAAAGCATGCAGAGTGGTGCCATGGATCCTATAAGGGGAATACCCAGCCTCACCACTCTGACATGTTCTTTGCATGACCAAGGCCAAGAGAAGAGCTCAGTGACATCTTATATTTTCCCTACTGGAACTCTGCCTACTCCCACAGTACCTTTATGCTTGGGAAAACGTACATAGTTTAACATAAGCAGTAATGTAAAGTATGTGACAAGGTGTGAAATCAGACAACCCATACATTCAACAACAATGATGATACCAAAAATATTTATTAAAACTAAGCAGCAACATCAAAATTCTTATGTGTCGCTGAATACAAAATGGAAAACTCAGGGACACAAAAATCCACAGGCAACAAATGATGAGAGTATGTTTTGAATTGGGTATTATTACTAATATCTGATTCTGTACAACTGTGGCCCTAATATGTGAAATTTGATAGGAATTACATTTAAGATTGTACTTAAAAACATCATGGTGAATAAAAAGAATTCAAAGAATTAGAGTGATGTTAAAATGCTGGGATTATGACTTCTATTATGTAAATGTATTTTTTGGAAGTGTAATGACTATTGAATTCTGTGCAAGTATCACACATTCTTAGGGAGTGAGTCCTTGGGCAAGGTAAACATCTTGTATGTCTTTGGTTGAAACATGAAGTGAGGAAATTAAGGAAATTAAGGCCAGAAATTTGATGAAGTCCTATCATTAGTAGAACTAGGTCCTTTTTGTGTGTGTGTGAGGAAACACTTATAATGTTGACTCCATTGCCCTTTATTGACGTTTTTGTCTACAGACACCACTAGACTGTGAGCTACATTCTTCTGATTCATTTCTTTATTACCACCACCACCCAGTCTATTCCCTAATACTTAGTAGGTACTCAATAAATGAACATTTGAGTTCTATTCCATTGGGTTGTCCTCTGATTGCTTCAGAGACCTTTGACATGATTTCATAGCAAAAATTGTAAATTATTTGGCAACCAGGATGACTTTGGCCAATATTCTTTTAGCATCTACCCAAAACACACAACACAGCACTAGGTACACTACCAACGGATTGATAGTTGATGAGAAAATTTAAAGCTAACAATTGTTTTAGCTTTTATTTTAGGTGTAGAAGTACATGTGAAGGTTTGTTACATAGGTAACCTAAGGTCATGGGGGTTTGTTGTACAGATTATTTCATCCCCTAGGTATTAAGTCCAGTACTCAATACTTGTCTTTTCTTCTCCTCCTCTTCCTCCCATCCTTCACCCTCAAGTAGATCCCAGTGTCTTTTGTTCTCTTTAAAGCTAACAGATTTACTGATACATTTGGCTTCTTTTGGACCACTGTCCTCGAGCCCTTGAAACACTCATTGAACATTTACTGTGTGTCCAACACTCTGACATGCACTTTGCATGCATTTTCTTACTTAGTCTTCACAACTCTACGCAGTAAGCATTGCTGATGTCCCTGTTTCCTAGTTTAATAAAATGAGGCATGGAAGAAGCAAGGACAAAATTCACAGCTACTGAAAAGTGAGACTGTGATTCAAATGCAGAGTGTCTGACCCCAGAGCCCAAGCTCATGGGTACCCCTATGTCATGATGACTTTTTGCTAGTCTTCCCTCTGGCAGAATTTGCGTGACAGGAGTAAGAATTTTAACTACAGAGGATCCTGGCATAGTTTTGTCATTACCAACTAAATGTAACTGGCATTGTAGTGTTGTTCATCACGGTTTCCATATTACCATAACATCTGCCAGTGTGCTGCCACACCATTGGCCTAAACATTGACACAAAGAGAGAAGTCAGATCACAGAGGTAACCTGTCTTGATTTTCAAACAGATAAACTCTGGCAAACAATGTATTTTTGCACTCAACACTGATTCCAGTTCCAAAAATTCCTGGAACTGGCAAGAAGAAGGCAGAAGCAAAATGTAAACATTGTCAGTGCTTGTAAAAAATGATAGTTAATAAAAGATTATAGCACAGAAACTTACTTCTGTTTCCCATTATTTAATAATTTATTATATGAAATCCACTGACCTTTCCACGGGCTTTTTTTTTTTTTTTTTTTTTTTGAGGGAGAGAGAAAGCTGGAGCGTTAATTGTGGTTTAGCTATTTTATTAAGCAGCATTAGCATACAAATAGGACATCAATAACCAATTACAATCTTCATCTTGGGAAAGCAGGTCTCCCCCATCCGCTCTGAGTGATAACTCAGCCACTTAAAGGTCTTGGGCACTTCATGATGATGGCATTCAAGGCTCTTCTCAGTCAACCCCCAGGGGGTCTCTCTAACCTGACACCCTGCCCCTCCCTTCTGCATGCTGTTTTCTAGCCAAGCAGGGGTCCACCTGCTGCACTCCAAGCAGAGCCTATGCCCATCCACCTGTGTTTCTTATCTCCTGCCAATCCTGGTCAATCGCTGATTCTTTAATTTCTCAATTCTGCACACTCACTTCCCATTCTTTACTTATTCAGCAGATGCTGAGGGGATACTAGCTAAATACCAATCATTGAGTGACTTAGGGGAAACACCAAGCGCAAAGCAGGCATGATTCCTCCCTGCTTGAGGCCTACAAGCTAGTGCAGGGGTCAATAAACCCAAAGCAGACGTGATTCCTCCCTGCCTGAGGCCCACAGGCTAGTGCAGGGGTCAACAAACTTTCTCTCTAAAGGGCCAGATAGTAAATATTTTGGGCTCTGCCTGCCACAGTGTCTGTTGTGGCTCCTCAATTCTGCCTTTGCAGTGGGAAAGCAGCCACTGACATGACATAAATGGATGGAAATCGCTGTGCTCCAATGACAATTTGTTTATAAAAAACAAACAGGCAGTAGTCTGGACTTGGCCTATAGGCCACAGTTTGCTCACCCCTGGTTCAGAGCATTGAACTCTGAAGTTGAAGAGGGCTAGGTTAGAAATCCAGCTACTCTACCTATCACCGTGTCACCTTCAGCAAGTTTCTCTGCACCTCAGGGTCTTTATCTGTAAGATGGGGAAAATGAAGTATACACCAAGCTCTGTTTTCCCCAGTGAAACCCATTCCGTCGATCCCATGAGTCATATCCAGACTTTTCACCATGACCTGGAGAGATCTTAAATGATCTTCCTCCCACTTACTTTTTTTTTTTTTTTTTTTTTGAGACTGAGTCTCGCTCTGTCGTCCAGGCTACAGTGCAGTGGCGTGATCTCAGCTCACTGCAACCTCCACCTCCCAGGTTCAAGCGATTCTCCTGCCTCAGCCTCCCAAGTAGCTGGGACTACAGGCACGCACTATCGCGTTGGGCTGATTTTTGTATTTTTAGTAGAGATGGAGTTTCACCATGTTGCCTAGGCTGGTCTCGAACTCCTGACCTCAGGTGATCCGCCCACCTCGGCCTCCCAAAGTGCTGGGATTACAGGTGTGATCCCCTGTAGGATTACAGTGGCCCCACTTACTCCTCTTCTACCCCTTCCTTACCGGTTCCTGCGCCCCTGACTCCATTTCTGTGGTGCTGATCTTCCTTCCCAGCCCAGGGCCATCGTGGATGCAGGGCCAGCTCCTGGGGCTGCCCTCCTCCTGTGGTCACATGTCAGCTCCTATCCTTCAGGGTCCAATTTCAAGCACAATTCCCTTCACGAGGCTTTCTGTGACCATCCCGTCTATACTCACCCACACACCCACACACCCACACACACGGAGGAACAGCCACCAGTCCTTCCCCATCTTCACTCCTTGTTTCTTTGGTAGCACTTATGCCAATTTGTATTTGTTTGTTTAACTCTTTATTTTATATCCCTCAACTAAGTTATCAGTCCCATGAGTGCACGGACTTCACTGTGTCTCTAGCACCCAGCCCAGTGTTGGCATGAACTGATTAATCGATGAATGAGTACTTGTGTCATTAGTAAGTCAATCAGTAAATGATGGCAGGTGAATGCATCTCAATTTAAAAAGCAGCATGGTGTTTCTTCTGTCCCACAGTTTCATCAAGCATGGTAGACCAATGCCTCACATCTCTTCATTTCTCTTGGCACTAATTCCATCTTAGAGCTGGTTACATTTTGATTTCTGAAATGATTAAATCATTGACATGCAGCATTTGAGTATGTCCCAAATATCCCATGCTGAGATACCCCTAGAGTTTCTAGGGTTCCCTTCTTATTTCTGGTGAGTTTTCTTCCTTCTCTGAAGAACCCCTTCAGACAAAAGATAGCAAGACCAAGGTATGAAAAATTGACCAGGGGTTGTGGTCTCAGCTCCCTCAGATTGGCTGTGTGAGCCTAGACAATTCAAGCAACCTCTCTGAACTTGTTTTTTCCAACTGCAAATGAAGAAGATGAATAGATAAAGCAACAAAAATCTAATACTCTGGAGCAGTCACCAGCTCTTGAGCCACTGGTGTTAGCAGATAGAAGTGAACAAGAAAAAAAATTGAACATACCTGCTTCATAGGAGCAACCAACTTTAAAGCAAGTAATCCAATGCTGCACCCTTTTGTAGAGCTCTCAGCCAAAGTGGACTTGCTTGGGCCAAGCCAGCCCCTGAAATGATTAATTATTGTAACAGCAGAGAGGTAAATGAAGAAGCGACAGATGGCCCATGTGAAATAGTCTAAAATCACCTGCTATGAAATTAATTCCACATCTTGGTGGCTTGGGGCTCAGAACACCATGCAAAAAGTGACTGTTGATAAATTGTGTGTGTTTGTGTGTCAGCCTCTCTGCAAACACCTAAATAATATATGTCGTGTCATGTTTTCTTTCCTCCATCTCCTTTTAATACATTATCATTTATAGAAAACTGCAGGGAAACGTGAAACATCAATCAAGCCATTAATTCCTGAGATTATGCTAATGAGATGCCTGGAGCGTTTGTTTCCCAGAATAGCTGCTTCCCCCAACCCCAAGGAAGGAGCTCTTGGCTCCCCCCAGCTCAGCCCTCTCTGCTTAGATCAAGAGCCACTGGCGCCCAGCGGGGTGCTCCTCTTAAAAAGGCACTGCCACGTCAGCACTGGCATGAGGAGGATTTGCCCAGCCAGACAGTGAAGGCAAGCCGCAGATGAAACAGAAAACGTGTGCGACAAAAAGACCAGAGAGATGTGAGAGCCCAGCTAATGAGCTGAGGATGCCTCTGTCACAGTTATCAGTCCTGCTGGACAGCACAGTGGAGGAGGAAGACAAAAATGAAATAAAAGCAGTAAGAGCTTTACGAAGGATGGGGAGATGGGGGCGTGATGCTTAAAAGGTACAAAAATCCAGTTAGACAGAAGGAAAATTATTGTTTTGTTTTATGTTAAGTCCTAAAGCACAGCTAGGTAAATACACAGATATTCCTAAACGTACGATGGGGTTACGTCCCAGTAAACATGGAAAGTTGGAAATATCCTAAGTCGAAATGGGTTTAATACACTTAACCTACAGAACATTATAACTTCACCTCACCTACCTTAAACGCACTCAGAAAACTTCCTTTAGTCTATAGTTGAGCACAGTCATCTAATACAAGGCGTATTTTATAATAAAATATTGTATTAAATATCTCATGCAATTTATTATATACTGTACTGGCAGTGAAAATAGAATGGGTACTCAAAATATGGTTTCTAATGAGTGCGTACAGCTTTTGCATCATGAGAAAGTCAAAAAACTTGTTTGTCACACCCAAGTAGTCAAGAACTGTCTGTAGTTTGTAGTTTGTGTGTAGTATTGTGCATTTCTAAAGTACTTAGTAAATTTCAAATGTGGCCGGGTGTGGTGGCTCACGCCTGTAATCCCAGCACTTTGGGAGGCCGAGGCAGGCGGATCATCTGAGGTCGGGAGTTCGAGACCAGCCTGACCAACAAGGTGAAACTCTGTTTCTACTATAAATACAAAAAAAATTAGCCAGGCACGGTGGTGCACGCCTGTAATCCCAGCTACTCAGGAGGCTGAGGCAGGAGAATCGCTTGAACCCAGGAGGTGGAGGCTGCAGTGAGCTGAGATCATGCCACTGCACTCCAGCCTGGGCAACAAGAGTGAAACTCAGTCCCAAAAAAAAAAAAAAATGTCAAATGTTCTCATTATAAAATAATGTTAAGTTCTTGAGGTGATGGATATGGTAACTAGCTTGATTTAATTATTCTACATTGTATTCGTAAATTATAACATCACTTTGTGACCTATAAATTTATAAATTGTCAATTTATAATTTTTTTTAAAAGATGCTTCATCAGCTGAGATGACAAGCAGAGGCCAGAACAGCCACGATTTCTACTCATGTGGAAGAAAATCAGGGTAATGAGGATGGTGTCAGAGGAGAAACCTCAATTACAGTAACTACCACTCACAAGGCACTTACTGGCCACTGTACAGCAGTGCCGCATATTATTGCAAGTACTGTCTCCCTGCACCCTCTTATCAATGAGGCTCAGAAAGGTGACTCAAGGTTACCCAGCTGGTGAATAACTGTGCTGTGTCGCAAACCCAGGTGCACCAGATTCCAGAGCCGTGATCATTCTGCTTTGTATATTGTGTATGTATATTTAAAAACTTGTGCTAATGAAGTTGACAGGGGTTGCAAAGGAAAAAAATTAAACAAAATTAAAAACTGTGAATTTAAGTTTACTCTTTGGAAGTCATCCAGAGAAACAGAAAATGGATTTAGCTGCAGTGTCTTTCAGACGCTTCAAAACAAAATCACAGGCTACAAACAGATAGGATGAGAAAGCTTGTGGCGATGAAGCAGCTCTGTAGCTCGACAGTGGTGCTGGCTGATCAAATCTACATTTATGGAAAAAACTGCATAGAACGTGCACACGCACACACACACACAAACCCTGTGGCTTGAACCAATGTCAATTTCCTGACTGTGATGATACCGTACTAGAGCTATGCAAGATGTTACTATTGGGGGAAGCTGGTGTTGTGTCCTTGGGACTACCCTGTATGTTAGTTTGCAACTTGCTATGAGGATATAATTATTTCAAAATTAAAAATTGAGGCCGGGCTCAGTGGCTCACACCTGTAATCTCAGAACTTTGTGAGACCGAGGTGGGCAGATCACCTGAGACCAGGAGTTCGAGACGACCCTGGGCAACATGATGAAACCCCATCTCTACTAAAAATACAAAAATTAGCCAGTCATGGTGGCGCGCACCTGTAATCCCAGCAACTCTGGAGGCTGAGGCAGGAGAGAATCTCTTGAACCCGGGAGGTGGAGGTTACAAGTGAGCCAAGATCACGCCACTGTACTCCAGACTGGGCAATAGAGTTAGACTCTGTCTCAAAAAAAAAAAAAAAATTAAAAGTTGAAAAAAAAAACCCAACAACCTCACAGCTAACGCTTCCAAGAGAACTTCAGGTTTGCAAAAATTTTAAAGTCAGACAATACCAAAAATGAATGGACAGGGAAGAAGTGGAATTTCCATAGATTCTAATGGGAGTGTGAATTACTGCAACAAGTTTGGGAGCCATTTGGCAGTACCTAGTCAACCTAAAGGTGCGCATACCTTTAAGCCAGCAATTTCTCTCTGAGCTGTGTACTCCTGGAGATACTCTATAAGTGTGCACGAGGATGTGGGTGGAGTTTTATGTATAACAGTAAAACATTTGGAAACAAACTCAGTATCTATTATCAGGTGGTTCTAAATCAAGGCAATTGGATGCCAGGTCTTAGTTCTTCAGCTCAGAACCATTCTGCCGGGTTGCAGCTTAGTTTAAGAACAAACTTTCCGACAGAAATGGCATCCCACAAAGCAGTCAGCTGGAACCATGCTGTGGGAGGTTAAGTTGAGGTTCTAGTTCCTCTGATGCCAGCTCTAGGAAATTCAAACACATTTGTGAAGTGTTAACACACTTTCATGTTCTAAAGGCCACTGTCAAGACAGGGAACTGGGCTCAGTCAGTGACCGCACAAGAACGTGGGCATGTTGAATCCCTGTGAAGCCAATAATGCACCAGGGATTGGAAGAGAGAGGCTAGAGACCAGCAAGATCCAAAGCAGATGAGCAGGCCGCCTTTCGTTGGCATCCATGAAGAGAGTGTGGATAAGGCAGCTTGTTCGGGGCATGACAGAAAGATGGGAAGTGGGGGTCTCTTGGTCAGAGGAAGCTGTTGAGCAGCCACTGAATGGGAAGCAGGGCGAAGGAGCCATGAATTGGCCAGTTTTGGGGCTATGCTCTGCGCTAGGTGCTTTCTAAAGGTTATCTCAGTTAAAGTGAGAGCATTTTTCTCCCTCCTTAATGGAGATGCGGAGATCGAGTTCCAGGGAGGCTGAACAATTTGCAGGCTATAACGGATGGATCTGGGTTTCAAATCCAGGCCAGTTGGATCCCAGAAGTCACTCTTCTCCCTTGTGGCTTCATTGCCTTTACTTAAGGTGACTGCTTTTGTAAGCAATCTATTCATTTGCACTTTAATTCCTGATATTTTGAAACATGAACCCAGATTCAGGGCTGGCTGGGAGGACCCACTCATTGAGTTCGGAAGCACTGATTAGCAGGTGGTTTGAGTGTGGCCTTTAGAGACAGCTGGATCAAGTTGTCTTTGGAAAGGCCCTTAAACTCCCTGAACCTCAATTTCTATGCTGTGAACTAAGGATAAAAGAAATAGTACTTACCTGGTGGGAATAAGATGATGTAGACAGTGGTCTCAGCCTGGTTCCAGGCACCAAGCAAAAGCTTGGTGAGAGCTAAATGTAAGTATTTTATGTGTATTTGTTTTTTTCCTCCAACTAGATTCTAAGTTCATGTGGGGAGACACACTAACTTCTATTTATTTTGCATGCCCTGCAATGCCTAGAACAATACTTTCTATCTGTAGGGATTAGTCCAGAGTACACCGCACAAAAACAGTCTACTAGACTGCAAAATCTGAAAGCGTCCTTTCTATACCCTGAGGCTTTACGCTGAGAAGCTGGTGTTGTTTTAAAACCTCAGCCCCTGCTAGGCACGGTGGCTCATACCTGTACTCCCAGCACTTTGGGAGACCAAGGCGGCAGATCACTTGAGCTCAAGTTTGAGACCAGCCTGGGCATACTAGCAAGAGCCCCGTCTCTACAAAAAATACAAAAATTAGCAGGGCATGGTGGCGCATGCCTGTAGTCCCAGTTATTTGGGAGGCTGAGGTGGGCGGATGGCTTGAGCCCAAGAGACAGAGGTTTCAGTGAGCCAAGATCATGCCACTGCACTCCACACTGGTGACAGAAGCAGACTGTTTCAGGAAAAAGAAGGAAAGAAGGAAAGGAGGAGAGAGAGAGAGAAAAAAAAGAGAAAGAAAGAAAGGGAAAGGAAAGAAAAGAAAGGAAAAGAAAAGAAAGAGGCAGGCAGGCAGGGAGGGAGAGAGAGAAAGAAAGCGTGAAAGAGGAAGGAAGGAGGGAAGGAAGGAAGAGAGAAAGAGTGAAAGAAAGAAAGAAGGAAGGAAGGAGAGAGGGAAGGAAGGGAGAGAGAGAAAGAAAGAGAAAGAGAGGAAAGAAAGAAGGAAGGAAGGAGGGAGAAAAGCAAAGGAAAGGAAAGGAAAGGAAGAAAGAAAGAAAGAAAGAAAAGGGAGAAAAAAGCAAATCTCAGACCCAGAACAAATATCAGAACAGGCTAAACTGGCAGGCTTGTCACAAAAGCTGGAAATTGTATCCGTTTCAAAACTAGAAGGCACATCTCTTAGACGCTGTTTGGTTTATGGTGGTTGATTCACTTTGTGTGTATCTAGAAAAGACTTCTGCCCATTCCTAAATTGTGAAACCCTAGTAACTCATTCTATTATCACAAGGAAAACATCCCTTTAAACATACCTTACAATGTAGGGAACGAAGTCTCTCAAGAAACAAGCTGCAAAGGTGGCTGGTCTCCTGAATATCTTATCACAGTCAAAGTAGGAACATCAGACAGAAAAATGCCAGTGACCAAAGTATCCCATATTTGTCTAGCTCCAGCACATACACGGTTTCATTTTATCTTAACCATAACACCAGTGAATGTCCTTGTTAGATGCATTGTACGAAAGAGGAAAATAAGAAACTAAGAAAAGAGGAAGACTAAGACAAGTCAATTAACAGATACAGAACCACAAAGAGTAAGAGGCAGAATGTAAGCCCAAGACTACCAACTCCAAAGCAAAGTTCATGCCTTAGGCTTTATTGCAGCAACTTTTATTTCTAAAAGCGTCTTTCCTATCTGACCAACAATCGATCTCTTTCACATTATAAAGTTCAAACAGCTAATTTATCAATGAGTTTCACCTTCCTCTTAATCCCCAACAATTACTTTCTCACTTTGTATTGGCGGTGTTCAGCCCTGCCGAACAAGATGCTTCCTTCTTAGAACACCCCAGGTGAGAGTAGGCCCACGGGATTCTCGTGTGAGCACTAATATTAATCTGCTGCACGGCTCACTTCTCTCTGCCTTTATCATCTCCAAATGCAGACCCCAACCCTTAGCCATACCATTGGGTTGGTCTCAAACTGAGATCACAGATGTAAGTCATTTTGAAAATGTTACAAGCACTATACAAATGTAGGCATCATTATTACCAAGGCAATAAAAGGATTTATCATACTGATAAATGGTAAATATGTTTCTGTGCCTCTGTAGTTTCCAAGAACAGGAGTAATTGCAGTTGGCAGATAAATCCAAGGCAGTTAACCAAACCCAGGAATATTTGGAAAAAGGCACAAGTTGGCCAAATCCAAATGATTTTAAAACACACTATAAAAATAAACAAGTATTCCGATATAATTAATTCCAGTTTCGTCAATCCTTCCTGCTACTTGGAGCAATGTAGCTTGTTATGAAGCAATTACCCTTTGGATCCTTTTAATCCCAGCTGATCATTTTCAGCTTTAATTGTCTTGCTGGGTTTGAATGTTGTTGTAGTTCAAATGCAGCCAATTAGCATGGCCTCAGCCACCTTGTGATATTTTGCATGCAAAGAACACTCCTTAAAATTCGTGGTGGACTTTGTCCCAGATTGTACCAGTAGCCACAGTTCACACCCTCAGGTGCTTCTTAAGTAGAAAAAAAAAAGCTAGCAGAGGCTCAGAGAAAACCCTGGAAGCAGCAAGCCAAGTTCACTAGGGCTCAACAAAAAGGACCAAGTTTTCATAATGCTGGTGTCAAAATGTGGCCCAGAATGCCTGGACAGAGAGGGAGGCCCTCATCACTGGAGATGATTAAGCAGATGGCACAGGAGAGATTCACACGTCTGGAAGGGGCTGGGAGAGGGAGCGAGGTGGCCTTTGTGATCACAAAGACTTCTCCCTCCCCTCCTTGGGTGTCTGTGATGCGAGGTGATTTGGTAAGCAACAAAACAAATACAGCTTTGCATCTAGGTTATATAGGCTCAAATCCTGGTTCTGCAATTTACTGACTGAAAACTGTAAGAGAATCTTACAGATGTGAACAGGGAACATCGTTTCAGGGCTTATTCTATTATGATTGGAATGATTATTACTTAACTCCTCCGTGGCTTAATTTCCTCATCTGGAAAACAGTAATCATAGTAGTATTGGCATCATGCAGTTGTTCTGAATATTAAATGAGCAAGCACATGGAATACACTAAGCACAGTGTCTGCCATACATAAGTGTTGAGTTCCTTCAACCACCTCATCACCATCATCTTTATTCTCTCTTTCGGTGGTGTCATAACTACTGTTCCTGACTCCTTCCTCGTCAACTGCCGTCTGCCCTCCGCACTGCTGCTGGATGCTCTTTCTAAATATAAGTCCAATCCCATTCTGCATTTGAATAAACCCCTTCCACCATTCCCCTACACCTACCGAATACAGCCCATGTTCTTTAGCCTGGTAGTTAACACCCTTCAAAGCCAGTGCCTTTTTCTCCTCCTCATCAATGTCCCCCATCCCTGACTCCCTTGTAGCCTCTACCACAAACCAGTCATTGTTCATCAAGTCCCTAGTGCCTGCCGCACAGTAAGTGCTTAATGCATTTTAGCTACATGTTTCATAAGTAAATGATTTTGGCATATCTTAGATACTTCTGGAGGGAGGTTAAAGTATTGGGAAAAGTAGGAGTCCAGATTTCAATTCTGCTGTGTGGTAACAAGTTCCCTAACCCTTCTGGAATGGTTAATACTGAGTGTCAGCTTGACTGGATTGAAAGATACACAGTATTGATCGTGAGTGTGTCTGTGAGGGTGTTGCCAAAGGAGATTAACATTTGAGTCAGTGGGTTGGGAAAGGCAGACCCACCCTTAATCTAGGCACAATCTAATCAGCTGCCAGCATGGCTAAAATATAATCAGGCAGAAAAATGTGGAGAGAGAGACTGGCCTAGCCTCCCAGCCTACATCTTTCTCCCGTGCTGGATGCTTTCTGCCCTCAAACATCAGACTCCAAGTTCTTTCGCCTTGGGACTCGGACAGGTTCTTCTTGCTCCTCAGCCTGCAGACAGCCTATTATGGGACCTTGTGATCATGTGAGTTAATACTTAATACTTAATAAACTCCCCTTATATATATCTATTCCATTAGTTCTGTCTCTCAAGAGAACCATGACTAATACACCCTCTGAGCTTCCATTTTCTCATTAGTAAGAGACAGGAATAATATTTCCTTGTTGCAGAGTAATGGTGAAGAGTAAGTGGGATAGCCTACGTGTGGATTCCTGCCGTGATGCCTCGCACACAGTGGGAGCTCCAGATCCACCAAAGGCCCTCCTTTCACATTAATCTTCCCTGAAACCAGAAAGCAGAGCAATACGAGGTAAGACTTTAACTCCCAGAGCAAGCTTCACTTGGTAACAGATTTGGCTATAAGAACAGTCACTGGGCAATTACTAAGCACCAGACAATGTGATTGTTTTCTGCAGAGGCAAGTGAGGAACACAGACCAACTTCTCACTCTCAGGGAGTTTCGTCTCACTTGAAAGTCCCACTGCATCTCAAACCAGTCTTGAGGGTGGTCACTTAAGGAGGCAGGTTATGAGGTGAGGAGAAAATGCTATCAGCCAGGAGGCTCTGAAAGGTCATGAGTTTCAGAATGTAGCTCTTCTTCCAATTTGGAGAAATTAGTCAAGACTGTCATTTTTATTCTCAAAAGGCAGTGCCGTAGACGTGTAAGTGACCCTCTCAGGGACTTCTTGATAAGTGGAGAAAATAAAGCCACGTTAACAGAGACCATCTTTCATTGCCCCATACAAAAATGCAAATACCCTAAGATAGTCAAAAAAAAAACACACACACACTCACACTCAAAAAAAACACACACACTCACACACACAACACTGTAAAAACAGAACAAAGCTGAAGGACTAATATTACCTGATCCTGAGAATTATAAAGCTTCAGAATCAAAACACTGTGGTATTTGTATAAAGATAGACAAACAAATCAATGGAAGAGAATATAGGGTCTAGCAATAAACTCGCAAATATTGACAATGAACTTTTACAAAGGTGCAGTGGGAAAAAGGATTGAGTTTGCAACAAATGATGCTAGAACAACTGGATCTTGATATGCCAAAAAAAAAAAAAAAAAAAAAACCTTGGATCCATACTTCGTATCGCAAACAAAAATTACCTTAAGATAGATTATAAACTTAAACATGGAACCTTAAACTATAAAACCTACAGAAGAAAACATAGTAGAAAATCTTCACGGCCTTGGGTTTCGCAAAGCTTTCTAACATATGACCCAAAAAAGCATTAAAAAAATGGTAAATGGGACTTCATCAAAATTAGCACTTCTGCTGGACACAGTGGCTCAGGCCTGTAATCCCAGCACTTTAGGAGGCCAGTCAGGTGGATCACTTGAGACCAGGAGTTTAAGACCAGCCTGGCCAACATGGCAAAACTCTGTCTCTACTAAAAATACAAAAATTAGCTGAGTGTGCCTATGCATGTCTGTAATCCCAACTAGTCAGGAGGCTGAGGCACAAGAATCACTTGAACCCAAGGAGGCGGAGGTTGCAGTGAGCTGAGATCAAACCACTGCACTCCAGCCTGCACTCCACTTTGTCTGGAAAAAAAAAAAAAAAAAAAAAATTCCACTCATCAAAAGATACAGCCACAGACTGAAAGAAAGTCTTTACAAGTCATATATCTGAAAAAGAATTTATATCCAGAATATATGAAGAATCCTCAAAACTCAACAATAAGAAAATTAAAAACTCAGTAAGAAATGAGCAAAAGATTTAAACAAGAGTTAAAGAGATACTTCAACAAAGAAGATACATGGATGGCACATAAGCACATAAAAATATGATAGGCCAGGTGCAGTGACTCACACCTGTAATCCCAACACTTTGGGAGGCCAAGGTGGGCAAACTGCTTAAACTCAGGAGTTTGAAACCAGCTTGGGCAACATGACAAAACCTTGTCTCTACAAAAAATACAAAAAATTAGCCAGGCATGATGGCATGTGCCTGTAGTCTCAGCTACACAGGAGGTTAAGGTAGCAGGATCTCCTGAGCCCAGGAGGTCAATGCCACAGTGAGCCAAGATTGTACCACTGCACTCCAGCCTCGTGACAGAGTAAGGCTGTCTCCGGAAAAAAAAAAAATCATTAATCATTAGGAGATGTATGCTAACACAATGAGATGCCACTACACATGTATTAGGAAAGCTAAAATTAAAAAGTCTGACCATACAAAGTGTTGGCAAAGATGTGAAGCAACTAGACCTTTCATGTGCTGCTGCTGGGAATGTTAAAACGGCACCATCACTTTGGAAAACAGTTCGGCAGCTTCTTTAGAAGTTAAATACGTATCTACCTCATCATCCAGCCATTCTTCTTCTAGACATTTACAAACAAACAAAAAAAACGAAAACGGGGCCAGACATGGTGGCTCACGCCTGTAATTCCAGCACTTTGGGAGGCCAAGGCAAGTGGATCACCTGTCAGGAGTTTGAGACCACCATGGCCAACAAGATGAAACCCCGTCTCTACTAAAAATACAAAAATTAGCTGGGCATGTTGGTGCATGTCAGTAATCCCAGCTACTCAAGAGGCAGAGACAGGAAAGTCAACTCGAACCCCTGGAGGCAGAGGTTGCAGTAAGCTGAGATCAGACCACTGCACTTCAGCCTGGGTGACAAGAGCAAGACTTCATCTTAAAAAATAAATAAATAATTTTTTTAAAAAAGAAAACATATGTCCATGCAAAGGCTTCTACGTAAATGTTTACAGACATTTTATTTGCCATATTCAAAAACTAAAAGCAACCACGTGTCTATCCCTGGGCAAATGGATAAATGTATTGTGGTATATCCATACAATGAAATACCAACTCAGAAATAAGTAAAAGAAGCCAGACGAAAAGAGTTCACTCTGTATGGTTCCATTTATATAAGATTTTACAAAATGCAAACTAACATATGGTGGGGAAAGGGTGCAACAACACAAATGATTACAAAGGGACACAGGATGCTTTTGGGAGTGATAGATATGTTCATTATCTTGATTGCCAAGGATAGATCAGTGGATGGATTTGTGGATGTATACATAAGTAAAAACACCAAATTGTATACTTTAAATACATCAGCTTATTGTGTGTCAATTATATCTCAGTAAAGTTGATTTAAAAAGAAAGATGCGGCCGGTGTGGTGGCTCAACACTGTATAATCCCAGCACTCTGGGAGGCCGAGGTGGGCGGATCACCTGAGGTCGGGAGTTCAAGACCAACCTGACCAACATGGAGAAACTCCGTCTCTACTAAAAATACAAAATTAGCCAAGCGTGGTGGTGGGTTCCTGTAATCCCAGCTGCTCGGGAGGCTGAGGCAGGAGAATTGCTTGAACCTGGGAGGCAGAGGTTGCAGTGAGCCGAGATCATGCCATTGCACTCCAGCCTGGGCAACAAGAGTGAAACTCTGTCTTCAAAAACATATATAAGTGGGAGTTAAGCTCCCACATGTACATACACACACACACACACACACACACACACACACGTATATATGTATGAAGAAAGATGCCTGATATACTGAAAAAGTGTCAAGATGTGGAAAGAAAAACAAAAGTAATGAGATACAGAAGAAGAGATATAGGGGAGACTTGAATTCCCAAGTGGTCTAAGAGCAGAGAAATGCTACTAATCACTTGATCGCCCAAAACTGGACTCCAGTCTACCAGTTCAGGCAGATGGAAAGCAGACTGAGAAAATGCTGAAAGCAAATTGATGTGCTATAACCTTGAATAAAATTCAAAGTATTTGCACAAATCTGGTCTACACAGAGAGCCGTATGATTTTAAAAATTTAATGACTTACTTAGAAAATAACACACAACACACACACATACACACACGAGCTTAAAAACAGTGCCAGTAACTGGTATGACAGATGAATACATTCAAAACCAACCAAATGTTGGGCTGGAAGCAGTCATTCTGAGCCTCTGACATTGTTAATACGTCAGACAGAGGCAGCAGGAAGAGTTCCAGTGAGGAAGATTCGAATGTCAGTTGAGAAACCAAACAGGTCCCAGTGAGTTAAGGGGTCAGCCCTTGAGACTCAGAGGAGATGAGACCCAGCAGAGGGAAGGCAGGGAAGAAGGTGAAGCAGGTGTTAATTTCACTACCTAGAGACACTGCTGAAACTCTTGACAGCTACAATTACCAACAGTCAGGCATCAGCTTCTAATGTCTGCTCTTAGTTGATATAGGTCAAAAGGTCTGAAAGGGTTCATCTGGTGTCCCCCTCATTTTTTTAGTTTTCATTTTTATTTCAATAGTTTTGGGGGTATAAGTGGTTTGGGGTTACATGAATATGTTTAGTTGTGATTTCTGAGATTTTGGTGTACCCATCACCCAAGCAGTGTGCACTATACCCAATGTGTAGTCTTTTATCCTTCATCCCCATTCCAACCATCCCTTCCACTGAGTCCTCAAGTCCATTGTATCACTGTAATGCCTTTGCATTCTCATAGCTTAGCTCCCACTTATAAGTGAGAACATATGATACTTGGTTTTCCATTCCTGAGTTACTTCACTTAGAATAAGGGCCTCCAGCTTCATCCAAGTTGCTGCAAAAGACATTATTTCATCCCTTTTTATGGCTGAGTAGTATTACATAGTGTAGATATGCCACATTTTCTTTGTCCACTCATTGGTTAATGGGCATTTAGATTGGTACTATATTTTTACAAATGCAAATTATGCTGCTATAAACATGCATGTACATGTGTCTTTTTTATATAATGATTTCTTGTCCTTTGGATAGATACCCAGTAGTGGGATTGCTGGATCAAATGGTAGTTCTACTTTTAGCTCTTTAAGGAGTCTCCAGGCTGTTTACCATAGTGGTTGTTCTGGTTTACATCTCCACCCGCAGCGTACAAGCATTCCCTTCTTGCCACATCCATGCCAATATCTATTGTCTAGATCTGACAAACGAGTTCAGTAACGTTTCAGAACATAAAATCAATGTACACAAATAAGTAGCACTTCTCTACATGAACAATGACCAAGCTGAGTATCAAACAAAGAACTCAATTCCTTTTATAATAGGTGCAGCAAATAAAATAAAATACTTAGGAATATAGTTAACCAAGCAGGTGAAAGACCTCTACAAGGAAAACTGCAAAACACTGCTGAAAGAAATCACAGACAACACAAATGGAAACACATCCCATGCTCATGGATGGGTAGAATCAATATTGTGAAAATGATCATACTGCCCAATCTACAAATTCAATGCAATTTCCATCAAAATAACATCATCATTCTTCACAGAAATAGAAAAAAAAACTCCTAAAATTCATATGGAATCTAAAAAGCCCCCCTTATTTTGAAAACAAAGAAACTTAAGGTTTGAGGGTTGAAGTGGTCTTCAAAACAAAAAAAGTCTAGCTTTTCATGACTGTGTACCACAGCAACGCCCTCTTTGAAAAGACTCTGAGAGTCACCCCAGGCTATGCTAGAGCCAGACTCCCTGGACTTACATCCTGTGTCTCATGTCTCCCCTACTCCTGAAAGTGCAACTTTGGGCACATTATTAAGCATCTCACTTTCTTTATCTGTAAAATGAGGCAACTAAATAATACCACCGCATTAGGTTTGTTAAGTCCGGGTTCTCCGGAGAAATAGAACTGATAAGATGTGTGTGTGTGTGTGTGTGTGTGTCTGTGTACGCTCTTACACGTGCGCAAAGAGGAAGTTTTAAGACATTGTCCCACACAATTGTGAAGGCTGACAAGTCTAAAATCTGTAGGATGGGCTGGCTGAAGACCCAGAGAAGAACCGCAGTTCCAGTCCAAAAGCTGTCTGATGGCAGAATTCCTTCTTCCTTCAGGCAAATCAGTCTTTTTCTATTAAAGTCTTCAACTGAGTCAATGAGACCCACCCACGTTATTGAGGGTTATCCGCTTTACACCAACTCCACTGATTTAAATGTCTACTCATCTAAATGAGAGAGGTGTAGAATAATGTTTGACCAAATATCCAGGTCTCATGACCTAGTCGAATTGAACACATAAAATTAACAGTCACAGGGGTGCTCTGAGACTAGCCCTCATCTTCTCCCTTCTCACCACTTCTTCCCAACAAATTTCACAACAGTTCTCAGGCTTAGATTAAGCCTGAGTGAAATTGCCTTCTCCATCTTCTGCCTCTCCTATCGCCTCATACTTCCTCTTTGAAGAAACCCTGGCACCTTATCTGCCCCCCTCCCCTTGTTTGCTCATCACAGTTTCCCAAATAGATCTGTCCTCTCCAACAGTATCCTGTGCTCTAAACTAGTGGCTTCCAACTTTGGCTGCACATGAGAATCATCCGAGGAGAGCTTTTTTTAATTTTTGACATGGAATCTCTCCCTGTCACCAGGTTGGAGTGCAGTGATGCAATTATTCTAATACGCTCATTCCTCACATTTTAACATCTCTGACACTGGAATGCCACTTATAATTCATAGTTTCCTACAAACTATAATTGGTGGCATTTTAAAAATTATCTTATTGATACATAAAATAAGCATCACACAATCTATTGTGCTTTATGTGAAGTAGAATGTGGTCTATTCAAAAGGTCCAGGGCAACTCTAGGTATGATTGGTACTTAACAAAAAGTTAGTTCTTTTTTGTTGTTTCTTTTTTTTTTTTTTTTTGAAAACAATATGACTCTTCTTTTAATTTCCTCCTTTTTCAGTTATAGTTCATGGTAAATGGGATCATGAGGTATAAATTTTTCATATGTGAGAAATATCAAAAGCATACAGTATTTTACAGTTGTAAAATGCTACTAAAAGCCAATCATTTTCAAATAGACAATACATGTCAACCTGAGGGTTAAATGGTAAATACTGCATCAAGGTGTAGATTAAAAGTCATAAAGTCGCTCTTGTGACTTCTGGGTGTCCTGGTGTGTATTCCTTTTTTTTTTTTTTTTTTTTTAATTTATTTATTATTATTATACTTTAAGTTGTAGGGTACATGTGCATAACGTGCAGGTTTGTTACATATGTATACTTGTGCCATGTTGGTGTGCTGCACCCATCAACTCGTCATTTACATCAGGTATAACTCCCAATGCAATCCCTCCCCCCTCCCTCCTCCCCATGATAGGCCCCGGTGATGGAGTCTCGTCCTGTCGCCCAGGCTGGAGTGCAATGGCACGATCTCAGCTCACTGCAACCTCTGCCTACAAGTTCAAGCGATTCTCTTGCCTCAGCCTCCCGAGTAGTTACATGCACGCACCACCACATCCAGCTAATTGTATCTTTAGTAGAGGTGGAGTTTCACCATGTTGGCCAGTCTGGTCTCTATCTCCTACCTCATGATCTGCCTGCCTCGGCCTCACAAAGTGCTGGGATTACAGGAGTGAGCCACCACGCCCAGCCCTGAGGAGCTTTTAAACATCTCCAAAACCAGGCCACACGACAGAGAAACTGAATCAGAATTTCTGCAGCTAAGTCCCATGCATTTAATTTCAATTCCTTGGGCAATTCCAGCTTTCCAGTATGTGGTCACATTTGTCCTGTACCATATTCCCTCAAAGTCTAATCCCATGGCAGAAGTTCAGATATCTCATCTGCTTCTATCTAGTGATGGATTATATGTTTGTTTTCATGAGTTTCCTAGAGAAACAATGCCCTGATTAAAACACAATACATGACCCAAAAAATGAGAATCCCAGACAGACCAGTGGGTGAAGGGTGTAATTTAGGATACTATCCTGCTAATTACATCTCATAGAAGCTCACCTGCTTGAAGGATCAATCTTACTCATGCCCTGTGTGCTCATGAAAGAGTTCATATTCATGAGCCATGGATGTCAACGGCAGCAAGAAAGAAGAGAAAATAAACATACTCAACCAGTCGGATCCGCTGAGTCAATCATGGAATCCAATGAGACATGAATTCAAATGCCGCAAGTAAAAACCAGTAGTAATAAGAACCATCATTAATTGGGTGTCTTGCCAGACCTAATGCTGTGTGCTCAGTTTTCTTTGCCTCTAATCTTCACTACTGTAAAGTGTAGATCTTTTTATCTCCAAGTTAAAGGAGGAGGCCAGGCTGAGAAATGGTAAGCAATGTGGCCAAGATCGCACAATTAAGAAAACCAGAATATGATTTGCAAAGCATTTTCACATCTATTATCTCATTTGATCCCAAAACATCCTGACATACCTCTCTTTTCTCAGCAAGTTGTACTTCTTTTGTCCACCATTTTACTAAGTATTCATTTCACAGATAAGAAACCCAAGACCCCAATACATTCTGAAATGACTTATCCCAAGTCACATACCCGGTTAGTCATGCAACCAGGATTCATGCTTCAACTTGCCCATGCCAGCTCTCCCTCACTTTCATTTATATATAGGGCTGTCTTTCTATCCACCGACTTTTCAGAAAAACTGAACTGCTGTTATCTGGCTCTTTATTAAGGTATATGAATATTGAAGTAACTTCACCAGCTTAAAATAACTCCCTTAACTTTCTTCATGATTCCTCCTCCCCACCATCCAAAGGATGGGCTGGCTCCCAGCGACTACGTTTGTATAATATGACACCCCCACCCCTCTTCAGTTTATTAAACCAACAATGGATCTCTGACTCAGAATGAACCAATCAGATTCTTTTCCTCTGCAATTTGAAATTACGCTGTGTTTCTTTCTCCATGTGGCCATAGCTGTAACACATGACTGGACGCTTAGTAGTAGGTAACAATAACCACTGGTGATGCTTGCCATATGTGTCCAGCTCCCTGCCTTCTAGGAACCTGGTAGGATTGTCCTGCCTGGGCCCCTTGTGAATAGCTCAGTCTATGTGCCCAGTGCTTGCCAATCACTAGGGTTATGAGCAGATGTGACATGTGCACTTCTGGACAGGATCACATCGAAAGTTTTCTCTGTCTCTCTCGTTTTCTCTTATGAATCAGAAACCTTTTAGGTGGTGGCTGCTTTATCAGCCTGGGTCTCAGAGTCGTGAAGCAGGAACTGGAGCTCCCCAATCAACCCACAGTGGACATGTAATGTGAGCCAAGAACAAAATCCTTGTTTTTGTAAACCACTAAGGTTTGGGAGTTGTTTGTTACTACAACACAGTCTAGCTCATTCTGACTGACAGTTATAGAAATAATAGTAAACCCTTATAAACCAACAGGGTTTGGGAATTATAACTATAGCATAGTCTAGACTAAGGATTGGCAAAGTATAACCCGTGGGCTACAGTTTTATAAACTACACGTAATGGAATGCAGCCATGCTCATTCCTATTTACACATTGACTATGGTTGCCTCCATGCTACAAGGGCAGAATTAAGTAATTGCAAGAAAACCTATGAGCACAAAAAGCCTAAATTATTTTCTATCTGGCTCTGCATAGAAGTTTGCTGACCCCTGACTTAGACCATTCTGACTGATTACAACAAAAATAACAACAATAGCAAATACTTATATAGTGACCATTCTAGGCATTTGACACACATTAACTCACTCAATCCACACATCAACCAGTTTCCCTGCCTCCGTGCTTGCACCCCCGCCTTCCTTAAATCCATTTTTCACATAAGCAAATCAAACCAAGTGAGTTTTCAATCATTCAATGTCTCTTCATCACGTATCTCCTACCTGTTATAAAAATTTATCCACATTCTTTATCTCTACGCCATAGTTTCCTCATCTGTAAAGTAGGGGAGATATCGGTAACTACCTCATAGACTTATTAGAAAAATTGAATGAGCTCATTCAGCCCTGACACTTGGCACAGTTCAATGCCTGGCACTTAGTACTATAAGTACAATCATGAACCACATGATGTTTTGGTCAACAGACTACATACACAACAGTGGTGCCATGAGATAATAACAGAGCTGAAAAATTTCTGTTGCCTAGTGATTTATGTTACAATTGCCTACAGTATTCAGTCAGTAACACGCTCTACAGGTTTGCAGCCTAGGAGCCGTGGGCTTTATCCTACAGCCTAGGTGCGTAGTAAGCTATTCCATCTAGGTTTTTTTTTTTTTTTTTGAGACGGAGTCTCGCGCTGTGTCACCCAGGCTGGAGTGCAGTGGCGCGATCTCGGCTCACTGCAAGCTCCGCCTCCCGGGTTCAGGCCATTCTCCTGCCTCAGCCTCCGAGTAGCTGGGACTACAGGCGCCCGCCACCACGCCCGGCTAGTTTTTTGTATTTTTTTTAGTAGAGACGGGGTTTCACCATGTTAGCCAGGATGGTCTCGATCTCCTGACCTCGTGATCCGCCCGCCTCGGCCTCCCAAAGTGCTGGGATTACAGGCTTGAGCCACCGCGCCCGGCCTCCATCTAGGTTTTTTAAGTACTGTACTCTCTACAACGTTCCCACAAAGACAAAACTGCCTGACAACACATTTCTCAGAACAAGTCCCCATCATCAAGCAACACATGACTATATTAGCCTTAATAACAAAACCCACAATGCTGAAAGCAGACACAAGTATCTTTATTTAAAAAATGAGAATATTCATACTGCCACATCATACCGGTACATAGTAGGGACTCAGTGAGTATGCATGGAATATATGAATGTTTCTTGTTCTCATACCTGACACGGACTTCTAGAATCCTTGCTAGGGGACAACCCCTACCACACCCCAAAATAAGTACTACCTGCATTTTTCTCCTGCCAGATAAATGCAGTTGAGTGATTCCTTCCAAAGCCATTTCTAATACTATGACACTATAAAGAAGGTCGTTCAGCAAACTAGATGGTGGTTGCTGTGTCACTTTTAAACAATGGATGTTTTGAATTCCAGAAAAAAATGGTGTTAGGTAAAGAGTGACATTTTATTATAAATTTCCTCCAATGTTATCTCATTTACTTTTAAATTGAACTTAGGTGTGTTTAAACTTGTCCCTGAACTCTCAGTCTCTCAAAACACAAACACACAGTTTGTAAAGAAAGTTTGCCTCCTGTAACACCTACAAGGCAGAGGGATTTTATGATTTTTTTTTCTTTCAAATCTGTAATGAAGATTTTTCTTCAGACACACTTTCACCTTTTGTCACTGCTTAGCTCTGCCTAGCTGTACCTACATTCTCTCTGAAACATTATCTCTGTGAATCTCCTCTTGCCCATTTGTTTAAGCTGCTGTCTTTCAAGAAGCATTTCAAGGGAAATACACCCTGAACAGCATCATCAAGCTTCAGTAATGTCTTCTGATTACACGTTTGATCTGTGTGAGTTCCATTTCTCTCCTGCCTTCTTCATCCTAGGAACTACAGCCTCTCCCAGATAACATCAACACACCAGCCTGATAGGGCCAGCAGGAGAAGCACCATTTCAGGAATGAGACAGAAAATCTCTAATTGCTCTGAATTTCATTACAAGTAGCAGGAGAGAGAAGAAAGACAAGAAGACAGGAAGCGCCCTGACTCTCTTTGAACTCCAGGCTGGGGCCTCGCTTGAAACAGAAAGGCTGACTGAAGAGTATTGCATCATTCCCAGAAGACCAGCCTCTGTTACTGTCATGGCTTCTTTTTTTTTTTTTTTTTTTTTTGAGACGGAGTCTGACTCTGTCACCCAGGCTGGAGTGCAGTGGCGCGATCTCAGCTCACTGTAACCTCTGCCTCCTGGGTTCACGCCATTCTTCTGTCTTAGCCTCCCGAGTAGCTGAGACTACAGGCGCCTGCCACCACATCTGGCTAATTTTTGTATTTTTAGTGGAGATGGGGTTTCGCTGTGTTAGCCAGGATGGTCTCAATCTCCTGACCTCATGATCCGCCCACCTCAGCCTCCCAAAGTGTTATTCTTTAGTCACTTCTAAACCTGCTCTCCTGTATGTTAATTCCCAAAGATCAACCAAGAAGCTAAAATTCTAAAATTCCTTATTCTTGATAATCCACCACTTTTAACTCTGTGCACCAGCCAAAATGATTTATCTGCAAGGTTTCTGTTATGAGTTGAACTATGTCCCACAAAAAGACATGTTAAAGCTCTAACCCCGAGGACCTGAAAATGTGACCTTATTTAGAAATAGGGTCTTTGCATATATAATCAAGTTAAGACGTGGTTATACTGAATTAGAATAGGCTCTAATCCAACATGACTTGTGTCCTTATGAGACAAGCAGCATGGAGACAGATACACAGGGAAGAGGGGCCATGTGAAAACAGAGGCAGACACTGAAACGATGCATCCACAAACCAAGGAAGGCCAAGGATTGCTCTTTGGCCTTCTGTGAAGGCCAGAAAAGAAAAGGGCAGAAGCTAAGAAAAGGACATTAAACACATTCACTCCGAAGCCTTCAGAAACAGGATGGCTCTAGGGCCAACATCTTGACTTGGGACTGCTACCTTCCAGAACTGTGGGAAAATACATTTCTGATGTTTTAAGCCATCCAGTTGGTGGTACTCTGGTATGGCAGCCCCAGATAAAGTAACACAGCCTCCAAGCTGTTGTCTCCTGCCTCTTTTCCTTCATATAGGACAATTCCTCACCCACATGAGCTCAGCATCCTCTCTCAAGCCTATCCCAGATCCTCGGATAAGACCTTTGGACTCCTGTAACCTCTGCTTCCCTCAACCTAACACTGTCCAAGGTGCCTTCTAATTGTCTCTCTCTACCCACAAGACTGTGTCTCAGTCATCTTTGAATGCTCTGCACAGAGCCCCTTGCTCAGTAGATGTTCAACCAATACAGAAAGATGAAAAAAGTGAAGAGAGTGGTCAGATGAAGGAGATGGGTAATATCTGAAGTCAAATGTGAAAAGGTTCAACCAAGGATATGACAGAAAAAGTATTCATTCTAAGGGTACAAATGACTAAGGTTATAATCTAGTGAAGAAAATGAAAATTTAAAAAAAAAAAAAACGAACAAAGCAAGTGGAGTTTGAGAACCAGAGGAATATAGCTTAAAGGAAAGTCCATTTCAAAATGCAAAAAGAGAGTTAAGGAGGCAAATTAAAGCTGGTGAACATAATGGATACGTTAGGATAGAGGACACCTGAGGGGAAGCCAAGTCAACAGAAATAGCAAGGGAACTTTGAATCCTGGAGAAAACACATAATACTGGCCTGGAGCACTTACCTTCCCGATTCAGTTATGAGCCCATCTTAAAGATAGTACCCTCCATCTGAGAGGCATACATAAGGACTAGTTTACCAACCCACCCCCACACACACACTCAAACTAGGGAATGCCACTAGATGCCTCATCCAGGAAGCTTAGTGGGGGAACTTAGGACAGACCTCCTGATACAAGTGATGGTAGGGTTATGAAATGTCATACCCATAATCCCATTGGATATGTCCCACTGGAATAGCAACAGCATAAGTTGCACAGTGATAGGTCAGAAAGAACGTACTATGGGCCTAACTGCAATGATTTTATTTAGACCTTGCCCACTAGGTGACATAAGGGTCATTATCCCCATTTCACAGATAGGAAGACTGAGGCTCAGTGAGGCTAAGTGACTTTTCTAAGATGACCTAGCTCTAGTGAGTGCTTACTTCATTACCTCTTGCTCTACATGCCCACCCAGGTTGCCTAAGATGACCAACATATGGGAAAGCACTTTGATATTTGTTGAATGACTTAGAAATAGAAAAAAGTATTCACACTCAGAACTTGCTAAGACCAGAGGTGCTCAGTAGTGAAAAATGGCTGACTCAAAAAGTAGTGCATTTGCCCACCCTCACTGAAAGGCCACCACAGAGAATCTTGCCTCTGTAAGTGCAGTGGATATCCCTCAAAAACCCGCCCTACTGTCATGTTTAGTCCTGAACAGTTTACCTTCGCTTGGTCTTACATGGCTTTTCATTGCTCTCCTCCTCTTTGCTGAATTTCACTTATTTCTTCCTTCTCTCTCTCCTTAGCTCTCTACTTTTGATCATGCTTCCTGGAGCACCCCCTACCCACCCCACCTCCCAAGACAGATTACTCTAATTACTTTGGGATTCAGTTCAGAAGTCCCAGAGAACACCGTGGCTTCTGCTTATTGTTTCATATCCCAGCACTTGCCATCTGCTGCATTTGTCTATTGACATAGCTCTCTTCCCCATTAGATTGTAAAACTGTGGGAGCTGGGGTGGCATCTCATAGATATACCCCTAATGCCCAGCATGCAGGTTGCCTTGTTGATTCTATATTGAAAGCACCATTATAGACTGAACTGTGGCACAATTCCACACAGATCTGTTGATAGACATGATTAATGGCAAGCTGCAGACCTTGCCTTGCCTGCCATTCCTCTAGAAAACATCTATCCTCTACAAAGCCCAACATACAAGATGGTAGAAAAGAGGAGAATTATGGCCAATTCCTGGAGCATCCTTAAGATCTGATGGAGACTGAGATGGATTGGGGTCACATCCTCTTTTCTTCCTTAAAAGTGGTTATCTCCATGAGGCTGAAGATCTTCAGAACAGCACTGGCTGGGCCAGGCATTTCCCAGAGTTCCTCTGATCCCAGGGTCCCTGTGGGACTTCTCTTCATGTACAGCTCTGAATAACTTCAATCAAAAACAAGGAAAGTAAAGCAAGTTGGAGAACCCTTCCAAGGGGCCTACCAAATAATTAGAAATGTTGGTCTGGAAAGAGTTTGAAAATTCCAACCTTTATATTATTGCAACAGACAAGAAGAACCCAGACTTCTGGGCCAGAGAAGAATATGCTGAAAAGTCCACATATGACACACAAGCTGTGGGCTCAGTATTCCACTTAGGATAAAGAATCACAAGGACAACCCCGAATTGGTTCCACATCTGTGGAATAAGGGACAGTTACTGGGTTGACTTTTGAAGATAGAGAGATGAATTATTAAAGCAGTAATTTTAAAATAAAAAAGTCAAAAGAATTACATAGGTCAACATCTTGACTTCATGCCCAATACACTGTTCCAATTCGTTTACTGAAGAGCTATTCATTCTTTGGGGCCTTTCAAATTCTTCACACTGTGGACCACTTCATAGAGGGCAAAAAAACAGGTATCATATTAGCAGAGTGTAGAAGGGGAAATTACTAAGTCGTCAGGGATGGATTCACTTGTGATGCTTGTGAATGCATTCTTCTTTTTATTAAATATTACAAATGAATTAATCATTTATATTCAAAACCAGTGTAACAAGAGGTCAACCCTAAGATCATCAACTCCATCAGAGTTGGAGAGTATTCACTCCTATTTATCCTTTCAGTCTCATCAAGGATTTTGCTTCCTCCAGGAAGCCTCCTTGATTCCCCCTGCCTTATTCAACAGAATGAATTCCTTCTTACCTGGGCCTTCAGCATGCCACACACACCTATCATTTCTGTGTGTTTGTTTATGTCTGAGTCCACTATTGCACCATGAACTAACTCAGCAAGGACTGAGTTTTTGCCCCTGTCTAATCCCCAGATTTATCTCAGTGACTGCTACATATAGGTGTGCTTCATGAGTCATTAGGGTCTGTTGAATCAAATCGACACAAGTCTAGAAGGAGAAAGTCAGTCCGCAGGTTATCAGGTCTCTGAAATAAACCTTTTGAAAGCATTAACCCAAGGCTCAGCATAAATAAATAAATAGTTAATTTGCCTTGGAAAGTCCAGCCACCCAAATCTTGGGCCAACTAAAGGGATAAATTGTCACTCTGCACTGCCAGACAAAATGACAGCCAGCCAGCTTTCACCGACCACTCCAAAGTCACCCACCTGTGTAAAATTAAATCCTCACTAAAGGCATGGAAAAATTAACTGAGTCATTCTTGACCAAAATGTGGTTTCCGGTTACCTAAACTTCTCCCACAAAGAGATGACCCATCCTATGAAGGTTCCTAATTCTCTCGGAGGAGTTTAATAGATTGGCTATTGACCAGACACATCATCCAATAAACCTTCCTGCCTCATCTCAGCCAAGATCTCCCGCCTTCTCCTTGCAGGGGCCTGATTCATGCTCTAGGACACCTGCCAGCAGGGCTCTTGACCTGGTTCCCAGGGAAGGACACGGCAGCCTAAGAGAACAAGACAGAGGTAGGGTGGAGGCACAGCCTGAAGGCCAGCGGGGAGGGAGGCTTCCCCAGAAGACAGTCGTAAGCACAGCTCTGGGCACACACATTGGCTGTTTACCTGGGATCCTCACACAATGTGTTGCAAGAGTTCTTTCACGGGCAGATTGCAGCCTGCAGATTACTCAGCATCAGCAAGGGTGAGCCTGAGGGGAAGCCACAGCCTTCACAAGGAAACCGGCCCACACCCAGGTTGCACCTTTTACCCCGGGAACTCGCCCCAGGCCAATTCCTATGGAGGCTGCCAAGAGAGCCCCACTTGAACCTTGGCAGGGAGGCAGTGCTTGCCCGGGGTGTTGGGGAGCTGCTGTGGATTCTGGGACTTGCTTCTGTCCTTTCTCCATTGTCCACTTTTCTGAATTTTCCAGTGTATTCTGGGGTGTGTTCCAAAGCAGCTTTTAAAAAGGGAAGATCATAATGGAATCTTGCAACAGCCTTCTAGCCATCCTCTTCCTCAGCTGCTGTCTTGTCCCATCTACTCCATCTCCCCCAACACTCCAGAGTGAACTCCCTAGAGGACTCACCTGAACTTCTCACTCACCTTCAGGAACTCCGTCAAGAGCTCCGTTTGTCATGGTCCAAACTCATTAGCAGGACATACACTGCCCTACCCAACCTTAGCCTCCACAGATTTATCTCCAAGCTCAAAGCGGGGGCCAAGGAGCAAGTTTAGGGAGTGGTGACTCTCATGACCTCCATTAGCAGCACCCTCATTCTTTGATGTGCATTGTCAGCTGTTTCCAAATCTGATGCAGAGGACTGTACACACACAGTTTCACGGTCCCCTCAATTACTCTCCAGAGCCCCTTTACTGTAGAGAACCTGGAGGCACCCTGCCATGCCCTCATCACAGTTTATGTTCCAGCTTAGAGGCGAACTTGTAGTTTTCCAAACATATCATGCATTTTTCTTTTTTTAATCCACCAAATCATCGTTCTAGAGCCAGTTACTGGCAATCCCATCAGGAACCACAATCAGGCCCAGTCTTCCCAGATTCCCCAGAGGGAAAAATGTTACTGAACCAGCAACCGTGTCTTTGCCAGAAATTCCCTTCCTGCTCAGCTTCCTACCTGTTGAGCAAACTTCTACTTCCTCAAAACTTCAACCCAATTGCCATTTGCTCTGTGAGATCATTCCTAGCCGAAATTCTCTTGGTGATATGCTCTCTGGGCTCTCATCATCTCTTGGCAGACTGGCCTTGGTGGTCTGTTTTGCCATGTGTCTCTCCCCATGAGAATGAATGTTCCTGCTTAAGGACAGGAATCACAGTCTCAACTCTGTATCCTGATGGTAGGAACACAATCAATATTGGTGGCATGTAATTAGCCCCTCTCACAGCCCTTAAGATCCCCTTCAAAATGTGGACCCAGTCTGACCTGCAGCTCTGTCCACCCTTCCTGGTTACATCCAAGCCCCTAGACCTCTATAGCCACCACCTCCTGGCCTCCCTACTTCCTGTTCAATTCCCTAGTCTCTATTGCCCCTACAACATAAATCCAGTCACATCTCCCCAGCTCAAAATCTTCTGCACTTAGAGAAACATCCCAAGTCCCTACCACAGCCCACCAGGCCCTATGCGACGTGGCCCCAGGTAACTCAGGTACCTCCCTTCCTCTTCCCCAACTCTCCACACCTCACGACAGCCACACTGACCTCACTGCTTCTGAAGCCCACCCAAGAGCATTCCCACCTCACCCCACTGCCCTTCTCCTCTGCCGAAACACCGTTTCTTCAACATGGTTACCCCTCATTACTTCCCATTCTGCAGTCCCTACCCCTGTGGTATTGCTATTTTCATAGATTTCTCATTACCAGGTAGCACAAGCATTGCTAAATATGCTCCTTTATTTGCTATCAGCTGTTGCCCACACTCTGTGCCCTCACTATGTGTCCCAGGCCATACATACAGCAAGCGTCTCCTAAGTAAGCTGCTCTGGGTGCACCAGTTTTCTGCTCCTTGGGGCAGACCCTGAAAGACCCCAGGGTGAGGATGGAAGGTACCGTGTATTCCCTTTTTCTCCCAGTTCTGATCCGTGTCTAGGTACAAAAATGTGGTCATGGAGCTGCCAAAGCAGCAGCTGGGCCGGAGGAGCCCGCACATGGCACGCCTAGTGCCTGATGAGAGGCTCATTCCTGAGCCCTGTATCAGCGCCCAGGACTGCTCACAGGGGAGGAGCTGCCAAGCCAGAAAGCATCCTGCCTTGGCTAAATCACACTCCTCAAACCATTTCCTGGCAATATATGGGGCAACTTGAAAGGTGACAACTATACAGGTTAAACCTTGTCTGCACTCCAGCCATGACAAGAGTCTGGTCACAATTCTTCTCTACTAGACCTTACTCAAGAACCCCCAATTCCTCTTTCCTGGAGTTTCCTGGGGCTACAAAATCTTTCCAGTCCTTTCCCGACTCTCTCTCCATCCGGACTCTCCTTGCTCCAGTCCTGTAATAAACTGCTTGTGGTCGTTCTCCCAGCATGCCATACCCTCTAAAGCCTCCACACCTCTGCTTATGCAGATCCTTCCTCCTGAACTGCCCTTTCCCCTCTCCCTTGATAAATATCTTAACATTCATCTTTCAAGCCTCAGCTCAAATGACACCACCTCTATGAAGCATTTCCTGACACCTCCTTCGAGTGGGTTCCAGTCCAGGCCAAGTGCTCTCCTTCATGCTCCCATCCCTGGGACAGATTTTATCGTGTATCTATAGCATTTTATTTCACTTTCATAAACGTTTCCAGGGATTTCTCCCCAACTAGGACTATGAGCTCTTAGAGAGCTGAACCTTTGGCCAGGCACGGTGGCTCACACCTGTAATCCTAGCACTTTGGGAGGCCGAGGCAGGTGGATCACTTGAGGTCGGTAGTTTGAGACCAGCCTGGCCAACATGGCAAAACTCTGTCTCTACTAAAAATGCAAAAATTAGCCATGCATGGTGGTGCACGCTTGTAATTCCAGCTACTTGGGGAGGTGAGGCAGGAGGATCCCTTGAACCCAGCAGGCGGAGGTTGCAGTGAGCCAAGATTGCACCACTGCACTCCAGCCTGGGTGACAGAGGGAGACTCCATCTCAAAAAGAATCAAAATAAAATAAAATAAAATAAACAACAGCAACAACAAAACAGAGAGAGAGAGCTGAACCCTTATTCACCAGCACTAAAAAGCCAGAGAAAAATTGTAAAATGCAGATCAGTTGGTGTCACTCCCTTGCTCAAAAAGCCCCCACTAGCTCCCACCTCACTCAGACTCAAAGCCAAAATCCTTCTTCTGACCTACAAGAACCTATACAATCTTCATCCTGACCCTCCTGCCCACCCATTAGCTCTCTGGCTCTACCTCCTGTGACCTGCCTCCTCACTGGCTCTTCTCCAGCTACGCCAGCCTCCTCCCTGTTATTTGAACATATGAGGCATGGGCCCATCCACCGCTGTCCTTGCTTCTGGAACACCCTGTCCCTCAGTTATTTATGTGACCATCTCCCTCAACTCCTCCTATCCCTGCAGTGAGATCTTCCCTAACCAGCCCACTTAAAACCAAAACCCACCATACTCTAAGCACGTTGTCATTTCCTACGTCCCTTCTCCACCTTACTTTTCTCTATAGACTTTATCATCATCTAACATGCTATGTGTTTTATTTATCTATTTTGGTTATTGTCCGTATCGCCTCACCGCAGCTTCAAGAGGGGCAGGAATTTTTGTCTGTTTGGCTCACTATTAGAGACTCAATGCTTTGAATAGTGCCTGGAACATAAGAGGCACTGAATATTTTTTGAAGGAATGAATAGTATCTCTAGCATCTAGCATATTTCCTGGTACATAGTAGACATCCAGTCAATAATTGTAGAATAACGAATGAAAAAAGTCAGGTGGAGAAGGGGAGAAGAGAGGAAGAAAAGACAGAGGGGAAGGAGAAAGGAGAGAGGCAAAAGGGGAGAGAGAAAAAAAGAGAAGAAGGAAGCAAGAAAGAAACAGATACAGTAGGGAGACAGAAATACAAAGAAAAGCCAGCCCTTATTTCCCTAAAGTCCTCAGACAGTTGTGTGCGTTGCGGGCTTAGACAGTATTAGGTTGGTGCAAAAGTAATTGCTGTATTTACTGTTGAAAATAAAGGCTCAAACCGCAATTATTTTTGCACCAACCTAATAGAATTTTTCATCCTAGAACTACCCGTCTTAGATTTCCTGGGAAATTTCTCTGCCCTCAGCTTCTTTTTCTTTTTTTTTTTTTTTTTTTTTTTCCCCACACAGACCTAACCGGAGAAGAAAACATGAATGTTTTACAAGGGTACTTGGTCATTCGTTTGTGACTCATACTGGCAGATTCTCAACAGCAGCTTGCCCACCTGGGATACCTGCACACATGCAGCTCCTCCAGACAGCTCCTCCAGACCTTTGGCCAAGAGCTCTTCACTTAATATTTTAGAGATTTTTGTTTTCAGAAAGAATGCATTTCTTTTTCTTTTGAGATGGGTCTCACTCTGTCGCCAGACTGGAGTGCAGTGGCACGATCTCAGCTCACAGCAACCTCCGTCTCCTGGGTTCAAGCGATTTTCCTGCCTCAGCCTCCCAAGTAGCTGGGACTACAGGCACGCACCACCATGCCCAGCTAATTTTTGTATTTTTAGTAAAGACAGGATTTCAGCATGTTGGCCAAGATGCTCTTGATCTTTTGACCTTGAGATCCGCCCACCTTGGCCTCCCAAAGTGCTAGGATTACAGGCGTGAGCCACCGCGCCCGGCCTTAAAAATATGCATTTCTTTATAATTGTAGAATACACACAAAGAAACAAAGAAAAAAATAACCAAGTGTTAATCCGTGTTTATTTCCTGTACTTACATACATGTATATGTAGTTATCAAACTACATTTACACTGTACATATATATCACTTCTCATGTCTGGAGTTCTACTATTCCTGGATATGTGCCTAGGACATAAGCCAGGGAAGCAGCTTGAGACAGTGTGCACTCTGGAAACTGACATATTTCAGACCAGTCCCAACTCTGATACTTGGTGGCTGAAGATCCCAGTTAAATAACCTAAGTAAAGTGATGGTCCCTCACACTCTGCCAGGACTTAGGGACTGTCTGAGTTTACACCTGCTGTTTCAGTGTAATTAATAAGAACACCCCTTTCATGCTCAAAATGTCCCAATTTAAACAATAAATTATATGGTCCTTCTATCCTTCACCCTGTGAGCTTTGCTTTTCTCTACTGTAAAAATATAGAAAACAATATCTACTTCCAAAGAACTATTTTGGGAATTGCATTAAATATATTTGCTCTGTAACACAGACTGCCCCCAAATTTAATGACTTAAATAGTAAGCATGTTTTTAACTCACATATGTTTCAAAGTCTAAGCGTGGATGAGCAGGGTGGTTCTGGCTCAGGGTTCCTCATGAGTCCTCTGTCACAATGTCACCTAGTGCTGTAGTCATCTGAAGGCTGGATTAGGCTGGAGGATTTACTATCAAACCCATTAACCTAGTTGCTGGCTGAAGGCCTCAGTTTCTCACCACGTAGGCTTCACCTTGGGGCTTCTCATGACATGTGAATGATCCAAGAGAGGAAAAGAGGGAACACAATGGAAGCTGCAAATACTTCTAATCTCAAAAGTGAGAATGCAGCCTGGTGCCGTGGCTCATGCCTATAATCCCAGGACTTTGGCAAGTCAAGATGGGAGGTCTGCTTGAGTCCAGGACTTTGAGACTAGCCCTGGCAACACAGTGAGACCTTGTCTCTATGAAAAAGAGAACTAACCAAGTATGATGGCATGCACCTGTAGTTCCAGCAACTCAGGAGGCTGAGGCGGGAAGACTGCTTGAGCCCAGGAGGTCAAAGCCACAGTGAGCCCTAATTATGTCACTGCACTCCAGCCTGGGTGAAAGAGCGAGACCCTGTCCTTTAAAAAAAAAAAAAAAAAAGTGAGAAACCATCAATTCTGCCACATAGACCCACCCTGGTACAATGTGGGAGGGGACTACACGGAAGTGTGAATACCAGGAGGGAGGCAGGATCACCGGGGCCATCTTTGAGACTGGCTACCACAGGACTTAATGTAAATACTGCTTGTAAAGTCCCTGGAACACAGCAGACATGTAGTCAATGTTAGCTACTTCAGAGCAGAATCAGACAAGGAAATCTTAAAAATAATAGGCAGCACTGGTAAGTTCTCCACAACTAAGGATTTAAATATTGTGTCTTTCTTATAAGCCAATTCAATTCAGTTCCACAAATATTTATTATATACCTACCGCTTGTTATTATGTCCTTGAAACCAAGCAATTCACAACTAACTACTGAGTTGCTGTAGATCCCTGAACTCATTACTTATATAAACAAAAAGGTACTATTTTCTAATTCAAGATGTTTCTTTATATTCTTAAACTTCTGAAGATGTAATCTTAGCATGTCGTTTGAGTGTCGCTGTCAGAAGTATTTGATGTTAACTCCTACAAAGTAAGACTAACAGAATTTTCTGTAGTCAATACACAAATAAGCTAATTTGCATGGTGTTTGAATATACATCATATTGAAGTCAAGGCTGCAATTCTAAGCATGTAAGAAGAAGAAAAGAAATTAAGTAAGAATTCATCTAGCCATATGGCGGACACAGTCTTTGATGCTTAAAAACTATGAGTTTTGATTGAGCTTACAGAATCCATTCAAAATGTAAGCTGAACTAAAATTTCAGA